>NC_067399.1:512297491-512897491 GCF_016432865.1 Antechinus flavipes
ATTTTGCAGATTGTTTCTTTGCTATCACCACTTAGTAATTTTTCTTCCCTTGAGTGTCATTCTATCTTTATCACCTGGTCTGTTGCTTCTTGAAAACATTTATTGATAGCTAAGTCATTCTTCCTTCTTCTTCAAAGAGTTCGGTAACTGGTTCTCAAGTCTTCCTTTCCATCCCAACTCTTATATTTGTGAATATAAATGTTAATAAACATCAAATATCTTAGCTTCCCAAGTTATCAAACTCCAAAACTACTGTGGCCTTCATTTTTATTTCACTTTAGTCATACATAGGGATGGTCATACTCTGGATCTAACTGTAACAGTATAATTACTGTTTTCATTATTTAGAACTCTGAAATTCCTCTTTCTGAATATAAACATTTATCTCTCTGTCTCTCCCTATGTTTGCATTCTCCTAAATCTATTCATTATCCTCTCTTTGTCACTGAATTTCTCTATCCATTCCCACTTTTCCTCATCCATAATTACTTTTTAGATTCCTTTTTCTCCCTTCACCATCTTGACTTATGTTTTAATAATTCAAACATACTCTATCAGTTACCCATGAATCTCTTGCCCATTTGTTTATTTCCACCATCCATTTCTGCTCCTTTTCATCTAAAATCTCTTAGAGAAAGTCATACAACCATGATGATTAGGCTCATGATAAATTTATATTATTTAATCACAACTGGACCTTCAGCAATACTGATTGATATTAAATAAATGTCAATCCTTTTATACCTTTCCAATTCTCTATCATTCTCTGCACAATGGTAATTTAATACTTCTTTCTCAACTTTTATACCACTTCTCCCTTCTTGAATCTAGTAGAACTTGTTTCCAACTACTGTGAATTCTTTCTTCAATCCCCTTCCCCTTTTCTCTTTTGTTCCAGTCTCTGAGGAACAAATGTCTTTGTCATCCATTCTCTTCCCTATATTCTCACAATCTCTCCCCTAGATCATGTCTTCATTATTTATTTCCTGCACTATTACAATAGTCTTTTAATTGGACTTTCTGCCTCTAGTCTTTTTTTTTTCTCTTCAGTCCACTTTCCATGAGCTGCCAATTGATTTTCCTAATCCTCCCCATTTTCCTAAAATGTAGCTCTGACCCTATCACCCTGCTCCAATTCAGAAACTGTTGATAGCTAAAAAATATTAAATCTATGGTTTGGATCTAAATCTCTACACAACTGGTCTTTCTTATCTTTTAACTCATTTCATATTAATTCACATTATGCATCTTCTATTTTAGTCAAACTGGCTAGCTACCGTGTTTCCCCGATAATAAGACCTATCCTGAAAATAAGCCCTCCCCTTACTGGTGTAAGATTCCTCTAAAATAAGCCCTCCCCCGAAAATAAGCCCTATTGAGATTTCTACTGTAGTGAAGGTGATTCCCTGTGCTACACGCTACATTATGGTACCCTCTTGTATGTACCGTCCCCGCCTCTCCCCCCGGTGAAACACACGCCACGCTCTGAGCTGCATCCAATCAGAGCTGCAGCAGTGAGCGTGTCATCCTGTTCTTCCCCAGTGATTTGCTTGCTGGCGCCATTGAGAGCAGTGCCGCGGAGGAGAGCTGAGGCAGGACAACATAAAAACGCGGTATGTAAGCGGGAGTGAGGGGACATGATGGAGGATAAAAGGGGCATGATGGAGGATAAAAGACGAACTCAGGAGGCATCATGGGGGATAGAAGGAGCACTCAGGGAGCATGATGGGGTTAAAACATTATTGAGGGGCATGATGGAGTGAAAAGAAGGACTGATGGTCATAATTTTATTATTCTGTCTGCATGGGTCACCTGTGTTTTGGCAATTTGTTTGGATGGAAAGAAAGCCACACCTCTAATCATCAGTAAGGGCAAGAAAGATAAGATTGACCATGTATCAGGCATTTACATTCTTGAAACAGAAAAAGCCTAGTGTACACAAGCCGTTATAAGAAAATGGGTTGATTTAATGCTGCCACTTGTTATGCGAAGTAACTAAAGAGGTCTGATAATCTGGGATTCAGCCAGCACTCACCGCGCTAAAGAAATGAAGAACTTCCTTGCAGAGAGAAGAATAGATCAAGTAATGATTCCTGCAGGAATGACTGCCTATCTCCAGACCCTTGATATAGCAATAAACAAACCATTCAAGGACCATTTGTTCATGGAAGTCAATGACTACATTGAAAATAGAATGGAAAGAAATCAGCATGGAAACTTTGTGAAGCCCTGTCTGCAAGAAGTCATGACTTGGGTGAAAAAGTCATGGGATAAAATTACTGACAACTATGTCTCCAAGGCACTACGAGCAGGTTACCTGGACAAGACATGTTCATTTAAAGAGAGCTATATTGCTAAGCATGACAAGATTGGGTCCACTTCTTCTGAAGGAAATAGAGGCGCAAGACATCCAGGACGGAATTCAGGGTATGGACACTTATGACGATGTTATTGAAGAAGATGACATGATCATTATTGAATAAAGGTACTTTTTTTTGTTCACATTTACCTGTTTATTAAAATTGCTGTCAATGTTCATTAAAATAAGCCCTCCCCTGAAAATAAGCCCTCTGGTGTTTTTCTGTCCCAAAAAAAAAAAAAAATCAAGACAGTGTCTTATTATCGGAGAAACACGGTACTAGTTGGTTCCTATACTATACATAAAAATCCATCTTATGCTTGTATGTTTTATACAAGTGATCCTTAATTTTTGGAAGGTACTTGCTGCTCACCTCTGTCTTGTAGAATCCCTAACCCCCTTCAAAGCATAGTTTATGTGCCCATTCCTTGATTTAACCTTTATCCCTCTATTAAATTTTAAACATTACACTCATTCTTAAAATTACTTTATATATCTTGTAATTTTTTTTGTTCTACAGATGTTGTATCTCCCTAACAGAATATGAATTTTTTTGGGTATAGATTATTTTATTTTTGTCTGCATTTTCATCATAGGCATATAATAAATGTTTATTGAATTGAATGAAATAGAATGTATATAAAGAGGAGTTGGACTTCATGATCTCACAGAGGTCAGTGACAATTCTATGAAAGCCACAAATCAGACAACTTCTTGCCATCATTTGTCTCCTTAATGGTAATTTTTGGTAATGTAATAAATCCTGGTTTTAGATTAAGAAAATTTGGAGTCAAATCCCAACTCTGCTATTTGCTAATTGTATGATTATGGCTAAATTATTCAGCATCTCTGAGCTTCAGTCTCCTCAGCTGTGGATAATAATATACTATCCATAGGACTATTTAGAGAAAGAGTTTTGCAAGCCTTATAGAATTATAAATTTGCAAAAGTATATATATGCAAATTATTATGCCTTTGATTTTAAGAAATGACAAAAAATGAAAGCATAATGAAATATGATTTTATGTATTTAACTTTTTAAGACTTCACTTATTTCATTTATAAAACAAAGAATATATAGTATATTATCACTAAAGTGTCTTTTAGTCCTCTATAAAACTATGATTTCAAAAAGGTAGAAACTCCTTTAATTCTTTAAAGATGCAGTATAAGACTTAGCCCCAAGGTGTCAGTATCACATAGGTTAATGTCATATTCTCCTGTGCGTGATTAAAGTCATTGAATTATTTGAGGACCAATAAAAGATGTATGCTGTATTATTACTAAATGCTATTTGTGTTAGTTCTATAACCTGTGAAATAAATAATAAAAAGAAGAGAGAATTCTCTTTAGGATCATCTGAGGAAATAGTGCTTCTTTTGAAGCACATTTCTATGTCTAATCATCTCAAAATGGAGCCCAATTTGCTTTAAGAGTAAGGCTTTGAGGATAAAGTAGAGATAGGTAAGCAAAACTTCCTGATCACTTTCTTTGAACTCTCTTGTGCCAATAAATTCAGTGATATGACCTTACAGATACTTCTACTTCTACTTCATTGTTTCTAAAAGAAAAAAATGGAAATCTAGTGAGAAAAAATTAAAAATAATCATTCCTATTTCATATTCTATCCCACTTCCATTTGTCTTCCTTTATCACTTTGCTTCCTTATTTTTCAGTATGTTATAGTACTATATTTATAATAAAGATATAAGGGTTTGGGATCTAGGAGCAAACACACTTAAAAATTGTATATTTTGGTAAGTCATTGCCTCTAGAAAGGCCATAATTTAAGGTTAGATGTAGAGCTCCTCCCCTTTCCATTTTTATGGGCTTTATATATTCATTCCTCTTTACTTCATTCGTATGGAAGGAAATTTGCTGACCCAAGTGGCCTAGTATCAGGCTCAAGGAGTCCTGGAACAGATCTGGATTTTCTTCATTCTTTCTGGTAAGTATGACCTTATTATAAATCCATGTGGAAATTCTACAAGCTGTTTTCTTCCAACAGTGTAGATTCAGAACTGGAAATGTGTAGCGGACAGATTCTTCCCTGAGTATATACTACCAACGTGTCTCATGCAGTGACTACCATAGGTCCCTGTGCAAATTTTTTAGAAATTCAAAGATCACAAAGATGTGGTTGCAGAACTTTAGAGAAATGAAGATGAATATCCATAGGTGCTATCAGGAGAATGGAATCTGATATTTGAATTGGAAGAGATCTCTAAGATTTTTGGATTAAACCCTCTTACCTTCTGGTTGAAGAACCTAAGATATAGAGAAGCAAAGTGCTTTGCCTATTATCACTTAGGTAATTAATAGATAACTAAGACTAAAAGCAGGTCTCTTTATGGTACCAATATTCATAGAATCATGTCATGAATCCAGAGCTGAAACTCACCTTGAAGGTTCAGTTCAACTATCAAATATTCTCCTTTTGGTATCTTCTGTTGGAATTTCCTTTTCACATGATTTATTATCTCTGTTCTCATTGAATTAAGGTCTCATTGTTCATTTAGGTCTAAGAATTCCCTAGAAGCGTGGCTTCTAAATGTGTTTTTCCTAATATAACTATCTGATTTTTTTTCTAGGTGTTGTTGGAAAGAATATTGAACAGCCAGCTCTGTTGATGGTCACAGAAGGAACATCTATTAAAATCAATTGCAAATACCAAACAGATGGTTTTAATGGGCTGTATTGGTACCGACAATGTGAGGGTGGTGCTCCCATGTATGCTTACTACAGGGTTCTGGATGGTTTGAAAGAGCACAATGAATTTGTTTCATTTCTTAGTCAAGCTAACACAAACAGTTATCTCCTTTTAAATCATTCGCAGATGACAAATTCTGCTTCTTATCTGTGTGCTGTGATAGACACTGTGACTCAGACAGCTTTTGCAAGTTGTATTGTAATTCACGTTTCATTATGGTGATGTTTCAGAGGACCAGTAACTTCAATGGTGTGGTTATGGTGTGGTTATTCCCTTCCAACAATGAAATTACAATCCACCCTCTCTTCCTATCTTATATGATCCTTTTCTATGGTTTTCTAAATCTCGCACAGAAGATCTAGGTTTTTTTTTTTTTTTTTTTTTTTTTACATTTCTTGGGAACTAGTGTTGCACTCTTGCTTTTTTGTGTTTTGACATAATAGTCTTTTCTTGACAAACACTCAAAAAGCTATTTTACATAGTATAATCCTTGAAACAATTTGATAATTTACTGTTAAGTCATTAGACTAAAGAAAGGATTAGTCTTTTAGCTTTGACATCATTATATTAACGTGGATACTTGTAATTGATTAGAGTTTTCAGGCCATACTATGTTGACTTTATGTACCCTGTTGTTGTAATTATTGTCAATTTACAATTTATTCTTTTACTTCTGCTTTCTTCATTCTGCATGATTTCATAGGAATTTTTTGAGATTTTTTTGAAGGTTTTGAATTCATACTTCCTTTTTATTCTCTAATATTTCATTGCATGCACATATCATAGTTTGTCCAGACATTCATTATTTAATAATTAGGCAAGTATTTTTTCAAAAGTTTTCAACAAATTCAACAATAATTTCAACAGAAATCATACAACTATGAATATTTTTGTACAAATAGATCTTTTTTTTTTTTTACAGTTAATAAGATCAGAGGTGAAACAAGGTTGTCTACTATAACCAATATTAAATATTGTATTAGAAATGTTAGCTTTAGCAATAAGAGAAGAAAAGGAAATTAAAGGAATTAGAATAGGTAATGAGAAAACAAAATTATCACTCTTTGCAGATGATATGATAGTTTACTTAGTGAATCCTAAAGAATCAACTAAAAAACTATTAGAAACAATTCACAACTTTAGCAAAGTTTCAGGATACAAAATAAATCCACATAAATCATCAGCATTTCTATATGTTATCAACAAAGTCTAGCAGCAAGAGATACAAAGAGAAATTACATTTAAAATAATTGCAGATAATATTTGGGAGTCTACCTGTCAAGACAAAGTTATGAACTATATGAACACAATTACAAAATACTTACACAAATAAAGTTAGATCTAAACAATTAGAAGACTATCAAATGTTCATGGGTAGAGTGATATAATATAATAAAAATGACAATTCTACCCAAATTAATATACTTATTATTATCATCACACTACCAAGAAATTATTTTACAGAGCTAGGAAAAATAATAACAAAGTTCATCTGGAATAATTTCAAGGGAATTAATGAAAAAATGCAAATGAAGGTGGTCCAGCTGTATCTTTCCTAAAATTATATTATAAAGCAGTGATCATCAAAACCATTTGGTACTGGCTAAGGAATACAGTAGTTTTTCAGTGGAATAGATTAGATTCACAAGACACAATAGTCAATGATTATAGTAATCTATTGTTTGATAAATCCAAGCTTCTGAGATAAGAAGTCACTAATTGACAAAAATTGCTTGGCAAATTGAAAATAATATGACAGAAACTAAACATTAACCAGTACCTAACATTCTATACCAAGATAAGGTTGAAATGGGTTTATGATGGTGGTACTATAGGCATAATAGAAAAGCAAGAGATAGTCTACTTCTCATATCTATGGAGAAGAAAGGAATTTATGGTCAAAGAAAAACTAGAGAACATTATGAAATACAAAATGAATGAAGCAGAAAAGTAGGAAAAATTTTTGTATCCAAGAGTTCTGATAAAGGCCTTATTTCTAAAATGTATAGATAATTGACTCAAATTTATAAGAACACAAGCCATTCTCCAGTTGATAAATGATCAAAGGGCACAAATAGACAATATTCAGATGAAGAAATTAAAACCATTTTTAGTCATATGAAAAAATGATCTAAATCACTATTGATCAGAGAAATGCAAATTAAGATAACTCTGAGGTACCATTACACACTTCTCAGATTGGCTAAGATGACAGAAAAAGATAGTGATAAATGTTGGAGAGGATGTGGGAAAACTGGGACACTAAAACATTGTTGGTGAAGTTGTGAACTGACCCAACCATTCTTTTTTTTTTTTTTTTTAATTTAATTTTATTTAATAATAACTTTGTATTGACAGAATCCATGCCAGGATAATTTTTACACAGCATTATCCTTTGCAATCACTTATGTTTCGTTTTTTCCCCTCCCTCCCTCCTCCCCCCCCCCCCAAGATGGCAAGCAGTCCTATATATGTTAAACATGTTGCAGTATATCCTAGATACAATACACATTTGCAGAACCGAACAGTTCTCCCGCTGCACAGGGAGAATTGGATTCAGAAGGTAAAAATAACTCAGGAAGAAAATCAAAAATCAAATAGTTCACATTCATTTCCCAGTATTCCTTCTTTGGGTGTAGCTGTTTCTGTCCATCATTTATCCAATGAAACTCAGTTAAGTCTCTTTGTCAGAGAAATCCACTTCCATCAGAATACATCCTCATACAATATTGTTGTTGAAGTGTATAATGATCTCCTGGTTCTGCTCATCTCACTTAGCATCAGTCCATGTAGGTCTCTCCAAGCCTCTCTGTATTCATCCTGCTGGTCATTCCTTACAGAGCAATAATATTCCATAACATTCATATACCACAATTTACCCAGCCATTTTCCAATTGATGGGCATCCATTCATTTTCCAGTTTCTAGCCACTATAAACAGGGCTGCTACAAACATTTTGGCACATACAGGTCCCTTTCCCTTTTTTAGTATCTCTTTGGGGTATAAGCCCAATAGAAACACTGCTGGATCAAAGGGTATGCACAGTTTGATAACTTTTTGGGCATAATTCCAGATTGCTCTCCAGAATGGCTGGATTTGTTCACAACTCCACCAACAATGCATCAGTGTTCCCGTTTTCCCGCATCCCCTCCAACATTCATCATTATTATTTCCTGTCATCTTAGCCAATCTGACAGGTGTGTAGTGATATCTCAGAGTTGTCTTAATTTGCATTTCTCTGATCAATAGTGATTTGGAACACTCTTTCATGTGAGTGGTAGTAGTTTCAATTTCTTCATCTGAAAATTGTCTGTTCATATCCTTTGACCATTTATCAATTGGAGAATGGCTTGATTTTTTATAAATTTGAGTCAGTTCTCTATATATTTTGGAAATGAGGCCTTTATCAGAACCTTTAATTGTAAAGATGTTTTCCCAGTTTGTTGCTTCCCTACTAATCTTGTTTGCATTCATTCTGTTTGTACAAAGGCTTTTTAATTTGATATAATCAAAATTTTCTATTTTGTGATCGGTAATGGTCTCTAGTTCATCTTTGGTCACAAATTTCTTTCTCCTCCACAAGTCTGAGAGATAAACTATCCTATGTTCCTCTAATTTATTTATAATCTCGTTCTTTATGCCTAGGTCATGGACCCATTTTGATCTTATCTTGGTATATGGTGTTAAATGTGGGTCCTTGCCTAATTTCTGCCATACTAATTTCCAGTTATCCCAGCAGTTTTTATCAAATAATGAAATCTTATCCCAAAATTTAGAATCTTTGGGTTTGTCAAATACTAGATTGCTATAGTTGACTATTCTGTCTTGTGAACCTAACCTTTTCCACTGATCAACTAATCTATTTCTAAGCCAATACCAAATGGTTTTGGTGACTGCTGCTTTATAATATAATTTTAGATCAGGTACAGCTAGACCACCTTCATTTGATTTTTTTTTCATTAATTCCCTTGAGATTCTCGACTTTTTATTGTTCCATATGAATTTTGTTGTTATTTTTTCTAAATCATTAAAATATTTTCTTGGAAGTCTGATTGGTATAGCACTAAATAAATAGATTAGTTTAGGGAGTATTGTCATCTTTATTATATTCGCTCGGCCTATCCAAGAGCACTTAATATTTTTCCAATTATTTAAGTCTGACTTTATTTGTGTGAAAACTTTTTTGTAATTTTGCTCATATAATTCCTGACTTTCCTTTGGTAGGTAGATTCCCAAATATTTTATGCTATCAACAGTTATTTTGAATGGAATTTCTCTTTGTATCTCTTGCTCTTGGATTTTGTTGGTGGTGTATAAGAATGCTGAGGATTTATGGGGATTTATTTTGTATCCTGCTACTTTGCTAAAATTATGAATTATTTCTAATAGCTTTTTAGTAGAATCTCTGGGGTTTTCTAGGTATACCATCATATCATCTGCAAAGAGTGATAGTTTGGTTTCCTCATTGCCTACTCTAATTCCTTTAATCTCTTTCTCGACTCTTATTGCAGAGGCTAGTGTTTCTAATACAATATTGAATAATAATGGTGATAGTGGGCAACCTTGTTTCACTCCAGATCTTACTGGGAAAGGTTCCAGTTTTTCCCCATTGCATATGATGCTTACTGAAGGTTTAAAATATATGCCCCTAACTATTTTAAGGAAAAGTCCTTTTATTCCTATGCTCTCAAGTGTTTTTATTAGGAATGGTTGTTGGATTTTATCAAATGCTTTTTCTGCATCTATTGAGATGATCATATGGTTTTTGTTTGGTTGGTTGTTGATATAGTCAATTATGTTAATAGTTTTCCTAATATTGAACCAGCCCTGCATTCCTGGTATAAATCCTACTTGGTCATAGTGTATTATCCTGGGGATGATTTTCTGTAATCTTTTTGCTAATATTTTATTTAAGATTTTAGCATCAATATTCATTAGGGAGATTGGTCTATAATTTTCTTTCTCTGTTTTCAGCCTACCTGGTTTAGGTATCAGTACCATATCTGTGTCATAAAAGGAGTTTGGTAGGACTCCTTCAATCCCTACTTCTTCAAATAGTTTATTTAGCATTGGAGTTAATTGATCTTTAAATGTTTGATAGAAATCAAATGTAAATCCATCTGGTCCTGGGGTTTTTTTCTTAGGGAGTTGATTGATAGTTTGTTCTATTTCTTTTTCTGAGATAGGAGTGTTTAGGATATTTACTTCTTCCTCTGTTAGTTTAGGCAAGTTATATTTTTGGAGGTATTCTTCTATTTCATTTAAGTTGTTGAATTTATTGGCGTAAAGTTGGGCAAAGTAACTCCTAATTATTGCTCTAATTTCCTCTTTGTTAGTGGTGAGTTCTCCCTTTTCATTTTTAAGACTAACAATTTGATTTTCCTCTTTCCTTTTTTTAATCAGATTTACTAAGGGTTTGTCTATTTTGTTGGTTTTTTCATAGAACCAACTCTTAGTTTTATTAATTAATTCAATAGTTTTTTACTTTCAATTTTATTGATCTCTCCTTTTATTTTTTGAATTTCAAGTTTAGTGTTTGATTGGGGTTTTTAATTTGTTCCTTTTCTAGCATTTTTAGTTGCAAGCCCAATTCATTGACCTTCTCTTTCTCTATTTTATACAAATAGGCCTCTAGAGATATGAGATTTCCCCTTATTACCGCTTTGGCTGCATCCCATACATTTTGGTATGATGTCTCATTATTATCGTTTTCTTGGATGAAGTTATTAATTATGTCTATAATTTGCTGTTTCACCCAATCATTCTTTAGTATGAGATTATTTAGTTTCCAATTATTTTTTTGGTCTACTTTCCTGTGGCTTTTTATTGAATGTAATTTTCAATGCATCATGGTCTGAAAAGGATGCATTCACTATTTCTGCCTTACTGCATTTGAGTTTGAGGTTTTTATGTCCTAATATATGGTCAATTTTTGTATAAGTTCCATGAACTGCTGAAAAGAAGGTGTACTCCTTTCTGTCCCCATTACATTTTCTCCAGAGATCTATCATATCTAATTTTTCTAGTATTCTATTTATCTCTTTGACTTCTTTCTTATTTATTTTGTGGTTTGATTTATCTAATTCTGAGAGTGCAAGGTTGAGATCTCCCACTATTATAGTTTTACTGTCTATTTCTTCTTGCAGCTCTCTTAATTTCTCTTTTAAGAATTTAGATGCTACACTACTTGGTGCATATATGTGTAATATAGATACTTCTTCATTATTCATTCTACCCTTTAGCAAGATATAGTGCCCTTCCTTATCTCTTTTGATTAGATCAATTTTTGCTTTAGCTTGATCTGAGATCAGGATGGCTACCCCTGCTTTTTTGGCTTCACCTGAAGCATAGTAGGTTTTGCTCCAACCTTTTACCTTTAACCTGCATGTATCACCCCGCTTCAGGTGTGTTTCCTGTAAACAACATATTGTAGGATTCTGGCTTTTGATCCATTCTGCTAACCGCTTCCTCTTTATAGAGGAGTTTACCCCGCTCACATTTATGGTTAAAATGACCAATTCTGTATTACTTGCCATCTTGTTAACCCCGGTTTATGCTATTCTCCCTTCTTACTCCCTTACCCCCCTTCCCAGTATTAAGCTTGTGAGCACCACTTGCTTCTCACAGCCCTCCCTTTTTTAGTATCCCTCCCCCCCTTAGAATTCCATCCCCTAACTTACCCCTTTCCCTCCCAGTTACCGTATTCCCTTCCATTTAGCTTATTCCTTCCCTTTTCACTTTTCCCTTCTCACTTTTCAATGAGGTGGGAGAAGTTTCACCATAGATTGAATATGTCTAAAATTCTTCTCTTAATGCCAATTCTGAAAGCAGTAAAATACTCACTATATTCATCCCTCTCCATTCTTTCTCTCAGATATACTAGGTTTTCTTTGCCTCTTCATGAAATGTAGTACCCCCACTTTCCCTTTTTTCTGGTACAATGACCTTTCCACATCTAGTTTCTAGAACAAGGTATACATGTATTCTTTATACATCTTTATAGCCAAAATATAGTTCCCAAGATTAATCTTTACCTTTTTAGATTTCTCTTGAGTTCTGTGCTTGTAGATCAAATTTTTTGTTAAGTTCTGGCTTTTTCATCAGAAATAGATGAAATTCGCTTATTTCGTTGAATATCCATCTTCTTCCCTGGAAAAAGATGCTCAATCTCGCTGGGTAAGTTATTTTTGGTTGCATACCAAGTTCCTTAGCCTTTCGGAATATCATATTCCAGGCCCTTCGATCCTTTAATGTGGATGCTGCCAGATCCTGGGTGATCCTTGTTGTGGCTCCTTGATACTTGAATTGGGTTTTTCTAGCCTCTTGCAGTATTTTTTCCTTCGCCTGAGGGTTCTGGCATTTGACCACTATATTCCTTGGTGTTTTGATTTTAGGATCCCTTTCAGTAGGGGATTGATGAATTCTTTCAATGTCTATTTTACCTTCTGTTTCTATGACTTCTGGGCAGTTCTCTTTGATAATTTCCTGGAAAATAGTGTCCAGGCTCTTTTTTTCATCATACTTTTCTGGAAGTCCGATGATTCTCAGGTTGTCTCTCCTGGATCTGTTTTCCAGGTCTGTTGTCTTCCCCAGAAGGTATTTCACATTCTTTTCCATTGTTTGATTTTTTTGGATTTGCTTGACTGATTCTTCTTGTCTCCTCGAGTCATTCAATTCCAATTGTTCGACCCTGATTTTCAGTGAGGTATTTTCTTCACTCACTTTTTTAAGATCTTTTTCTAATTGTCCAATTGAGTTCTTTTGTTCTGTGGAATTTTTTTCCATTTCGCCAATTTTGTTTTCCAGTTCACCAATCCTATTTTTCAAGGATTTGGTTTCTTTATCCACTCTCTCTTTAACTGACTTCTCCAGGCTCTTTTGCCAAGCCTCCCTCTCCTTTTGCAGAGTTTCACTCTGCTTTTGCCAAGTCTCCCTCTCCTTTTGCAAAGCCTCCTTCCCCTTTTGCAAAGCCTCCCTCTCCTTTTTCCACTTTTCTTCTAGCTCCCTTGTGAGAGCCTTTTTAATTTCCTCCATGAGATTCATCTGTGCTGAGGAACATATGATCTCCTCCTTTGGGGATTCACCTGGGGACTGTTTGTTTTTAGTCTCCTCAGGATTTGGAGTCTGCTCTTTATCTGTATAAAAGCTGTCAAGGATTAAATTCTTTTTCAGTTTCTTGCTCATTCTGTCTAATAATCAAAGACAAACTATCAAAGAAACAGAAGAAAAAAAAAACCCTTGAATGGAAGCTGCTTTCTTTGGGGGAGGGGCAGGGTATTCGTGAGGCACGGGTCCTACTGTGCTGGCGCCTGCGCTCTGAGAACCGAGCGCTCTGAGACACTGTGGGGGAGGGGTGGCCAGGTCCTGAGAGACTCCAGCTGTTTGGGGTTGTATTCTTCACTCCCAGTGTTTTTAGCTTCTCTGCTGGGCTGCTGACTTGCTGCCGGAGCAAAGTATCTAATCCTGTAGCAAAGCTCTCCCAGCAGAGACAGCTGCGATCACGCCCCACCCCCTCTCCACTCTGCTTGGCTCTGAGCCGCCTTCTGTGCTCTCACTGCAGCTGCTGCCCGCAGACTGCTTCCGATGTAAATACCATCCCTGCCCTCGCGCAAAAACAGACCTTTCTTGACGAGTCTCAAGGATGGTTTCTCTTGGTAAGTAATTGTATGTTTTTTTTCAGTTGAGCATTAATTCAGAGGCATGAAATGAAATGGATAGTGAGAGAAAAACATGGAGGTTACACAGCAGTGTATTTCCTCTCTGCCATCTTGGCCGGAAGTCCCGACCCAACCATTCTTGAGAGCAATTTGAAGCTTTACCCAAAAGGCTATGAAGCTATGCACACCCTTTGATCCAGCACTGTCTCTACTGGGTCTGTATTCCAAAACAAATCATAAAAAAGGAAAAAGGACCTACATGTGCAAAATGTTTGTAGCAGTCCTTTTTGTAGTGACAAGGAAGTAGAAACTGAGTGAATGCCCATTAATTGGGGAATGGCTGAATAAGTTATGGTATATGGATGTAATGGAATATTATTATTCTATAAGAAACGATCAGAAGAATGATTTCAGAAAGACCTGGAGAAAATTAGGTGAACTGATGCTAAGTGAAGTGAGTAAAATCAAAAAAGGATTGTATACAGAAACAAGATTATGTGATGATCAACTCTGATGGACATGGCTCTTTTAAACAATGAAATGATTCAGACCAATTCTGATAGACTTGTGATGAAGAGAGCCATCTGCAACCAGAAAGTGGATTGTGGGGACTGAATGTAGATCACAACATAGTATTTTCACCTTTTTAGTTATTGTTTGCTTGATCTTTGTTTTCTTCCTCATTTTTTTTCCTCTTTGATCTGAATTTCTTTCCACAGTATGATAAATGTGGAAATATGTATAAAAGAATTGCACATGTTTAACATCTGTTGGATTACTTGCTGTCTAGAGGAAGAGGAAAGAGAAAAATTTAGAACTCAAGGTTTTGCAAGGGTGAATGTTAAAAACTAACTTTGAATATATTTTGAAAATAAAAAGGTATTATTAACCGCCCCCCTCCAAAAATTATCAGTTATTTTCTGAGAAATAATTTCACTAAGAGAATCTCTGGGTAAGTCAATATGAATGGTTTAGTAACTTTTATAATTCCAAATTATTTTCCAGAGTAATTGAATATTGGTTCTACAGCAGCACCAAAAGTGAATTAGCATTCATATATATTACCACAACCTCTCCAAAAATGTATTTTTTCATGATTTTCTTTGTTATTTTTGGAATATGAGGTGATATCTAAGAATGACTTTAATTTGCATTTCTTGGTCTTTTTGATTGACATTTTCTTTTATATTTTAAATAGTATTTTATTTCTCTAAATACATACAAAAATAGTTTTCAGCATTAATTTTTTAAAAAACTTGTGTTCCAAATTTTTCTCCTTCTCTTTCCCCTTGAATTTCTTGGTTTTGAATATTTTTTTCAGGTTGAAGTGATAATTTAAAATTTTTTTGGAAAATTGTTTATTATATCTTTTAATTACTTGTCTATTAAGGGATGGCTTACAGATTTGTATTACATACCCATAGACATTGTTATATAAGTGGAATGGACTTTTGAAAACAAAGCTGATTTAATTTTTGAAATTGAAGGTACTGAGGACATTCTGTTGTTTTTCTTGAAATGTCAAATCAAAGCCAGTGGGACTTTTGAAATGTAATTTTCTGTGTGTGTACAGATATATTTTTGTTATTGTTTTAAAGTTAATTAAAGCAATGGAATAAATAGAATGTGTTTGCTGTATTTGTAGTCAGAGGACCTCAGTTCAAATATAAATAAGTTCTGCCACTACTACCTTGGGCAAGTCACCATAGTATTTCTGAATCTCAATTTCCTCCTCTGTAAAATGAGGGTATTGGACCAGATTGTTGTGTCCTGCTTTCTAGAGCCCCCAAGTTGGGGTGACAAAATATATCGTGCTTTCTAAAGCCCCCACACAGGGGTGATTAAAATATCTCTTCCTAGTGGAGAACTGATGAGGTGGGACTCCTAAGGATGGTGGAAAAATGGCCCCTGGTACCACTCTGCCTCAATCTCCACACAGGTTGTTGCCATCCCCTCTTCTCAAGAAGATTGAGAGCCCTTAGGGGAGATGGGGAGCTGAATCAGACATTGTTAGCAGGTTCTCTCTGGGCTAAGGGGTCTTATACCTTACCCAAAGTTTCCCCACTGACTCTAAATCTGTAATCCTACAATAATCTATGATTTATATTCACTGATGTGTTGTGCTGATAACATTGCACTTTCCCGTTGAGCTAGTTTCCCATTGGTCTTGTGAGTTGTCTAGTCTGCCTCGTATATTTTTTTTTTTCTCCTAGGCAGCTCTTTCCTTGTCTTAAGATCATTGCTAGGAATTGCTCTGCTGGGCACATATCCATGAACTTCTTTTTGCTAGAAGCATTTGGCATTAACTAGAGTTCTCAGATGAGGAACTAACTTTTTTCCACCAGTGGAGGAGTTTATATGACTCTCTGAGTCATTCAGACTCAGAGGAAAATCCCTCAGCTGATCCTTGAATCTTTAGGAAAACCTGAGTTCATAATAGTAGATATATGAATCTGGACAAGTTATGTAATTCTGCCTTGGTTTCTT
Organism: Antechinus flavipes; assembly: GCF_016432865.1. Taxonomy (NCBI): domain Eukaryota; kingdom Metazoa; phylum Chordata; class Mammalia; order Dasyuromorphia; family Dasyuridae; genus Antechinus; species Antechinus flavipes. The sequence continues at coordinate 512,313,705 of NC_067399.1, forward strand.
CAACTGTAAAATGGGAATAATAATATCATTTATTTTGCAGGATTGTTGTAAGGATTTAATGAGATAATATTTGTAAAGCACTTAGCACAGTATCTGACACATAGTAGGAACTTAATAGATTCTTGGTTCATTTCTTCCTAAATTTTACTTCTGGGAGCTAAGAATTTTTGGAACATAGAACAGTCATCAAACTAAGTGGAGTCTACATATTTCATTTATTTTTGACCCTACTTTCCTCCTCCCTGGCAGTATTTCTTTTTTTTATATTTTATTTTATTTTATTTAATAATAACTTTATATTGATAGAATCCATGCCAGGGTAATTTTTTTTACAACATTATCCCTTGCACTCATTTCTGTTCTGATTTTTCCCCTCCCTCCCTCCATTCCCTCCCCTAGATGGCAAGCAGTCCTATATATGTTAGATATGTTGCAGTATATCCTAGATACAATATATGTTTGCAGAACTGAACAGTTCTCTTGTTGCACAGGGAGAATTGGATTCAGAAGGTAAAAATAACCCGGGAAGAAAAACAAAAATGCAGATAATTCACATTCGTTTCCCAGTGTTCTTTCTTTGGGTGTAGCTGCTTCTCTCCATCATTTATCAATTGAAACTCAGTTAGGTCTCTTTGTCAAAGAAATCCACTTCCATCAGAATACATCCTCATACAATATCGTTATCGAAGTGTATAATGATCTCTTGGTTCTGCTCATTTCATTTAGCGTCAGTTCATGTAAGTCTCGGTATTTCTGACCCAAGAAGTTAGAAGTTCTTTTGAAATTCTGTCATTTCTTGATTTTTCAAATTATAGCCCTTTCAAATCATTTTTATGAATTGTCTTTCAACAAATTGCTAAAGGTTGCCTGGTTTGAGGCCCCATGGTATTTCTTAAGCCCTGTAAGATTGGTTGGTTCCCCATGGGAAGGAAAAAGAGAGACGAGAACAAGAAGTCAAATAGAGTTATATATGGATATAGTCCTCCACTTTAGTGCCAAATCCTTGATTTTATAATACATGTGGAAACAGCAACATGTCTCCCAGGCTTTAAGTGGTCTTGCATTTACTTCTATATACAGACCAAACATAGTAATTGGTTTCCATTTACCCACAAATCTACTTCCTCTCCAAAGAAGACATTCCTCTACATTGTACCAGTTCTATGTTTTACAATTATAGTAACATAGATTATAGTTTAGAACTGGAAGACATTGCAAGGACCATCTAATCCAATCCCCTTATTTTACATATGAGAAAGAGATCCAAGGAATTTATGACATTTTCAAACTCTCAACATACACTTTAAAAATGAAGATGTATAGTAATTTCTTGATATCTTTTGATATTCTTTTTTTTCTATTGCCTAATTCTAGCTTGATGACAAACTTATAGTGGTAGGATTATTTTAATTTGGTAGAACAGAATAATTTTCATGACTAACAATGTTTATCCTACTACAGATTAATTATTTCAAGTTCTAGAGAAAGATGGTGAAATATGATGAAAATTCTTTTACTTTTGTAGTAATCTGTAAGTGACCTATTTTCTTAACTCAGAGTTCATTAAAAAAAAATTAATGTTTTGATGTAGTTGATATCTGAAGGGTTTGAGAATATATTTTGGTCTTGGAAATTAACACTGGAAAATAGAGTGATTTTCACTTGCATTAGACAGCTAGAGGGTTCAATGGATAAAGTGCTGTGTTTGAAGCTTAATTATATTCATATTTCAAGTTCTCTTTTTTATGGTGGTAGATGATAAGTTTTCTGTAATCCTTATTGTGACTTCTTGCTATATGAATGCCTTCATTTTGGATTCTGGTAGTATTTTTTCTTAAACAAGATTTTCTTTATGATATTTCTGGGCTATTCATTTTGCAAGAACAAAGGTTACAGATGGATAGTCTTAAGTGTTACTTTGGCATTCAATGTAGGTTTGAAAGATGTATATGAAAACCAGTGAGGTAATTTGTTTTGCTTGATTATGCAATTTTGCTATAAGGAATTTTTTCTTTTCTTAATCCCCTCCTCCTCCCACAATGGGATTGTAAGGAAAGAAAATAGGTGTCTAATTATAATAATTTAAAAAAAAACAGTAGAAATGAGAGTTGCTATAGCTGTGGAATGTAATATATTTTTCCAAATGAAATCATTGGACCTCATTTGTAGGATTTATGGGAGGTTAGGATAAGCAGGAATGGATAGGTTGTGATTTATACTACTGGAAGACGTAACTCCTGAATAAGGGTTTTGGAAGGTTTCCTAAATGGGTAACTTTTGTGACAAGTCAGCAGCTATACTGTGAAAATAAAAGCCAACCCATGTACTATGCTAAATTTTATAAATCAGCAATGCCATTTGTTCTGTTTTTTGATAAGGAAATCATTGCACTTCTATTATAATTTACTCTGTCAAATTTATTAGAATGGCCAACTCTTGGTTGCAAGGAAAGATGAAAAGACACAAACACTCTTTTCATTGAAGGACATGGTCCTTTAGGCCTGTGGGTATCTTTGGTTTGGCCCTGATGCTGATCCTAGTGGTATAATTGCTAATCACTTGTGTGTAGATCTTTAAAAAAAGAATTAGTTAAAGTGTGGAACTTATATTTCCTTATATAAAGAAATAGTCCTTGCTTCCTATTGTGGACTTTGATATTTTTAAAGTAAAACTTTCCCCACTTATAAAATCTATGTCTTGTAGGACCAGGGAGTCAAAGGCCAAATAAAATTTAACTTTATAATAATTCTTTGCTTTTATAACCCTGGGATCTTGCTCTATGAAATGATATTTTTTTTTATCTAATCAGAGACCAAGGTAGCAGAGGATATTCTTTAGATGGGAATCTTATCTGTGGCCTCATAACTTTTATTAACAATAGAGGATGGAGGCAGATCAAAGTAGGTGGACTAAAGAAGCACTTAGCTGAGCTCTCCAATATTCCCCTCCAAATAATTCTAAAATAGTGCCTCAAAGAGAATTTGGAAGTGGCAGAACAAACAAAAAGTTTGGTGCAGACAAATTTCCAGTCCACTTAGGAGTTGGCAGGAAAGGTCTGTCTTACCTTAGTAGTTGTGGTTACTAGGAGCACAGTACAGGCAGGGCAGGTTACATCTTGAGGGTGGCTGCACTGGGGGTGGTAGCTTTGGGAACTTTCAGCCCATAAAAATGAGGGTCCACACAGTTTGCCAGAAGATTTAAGAATATGCTTCAAGATCCTGTTTCATCATGAAGTTCTGTGTCACAGTCTCAGGGCCAAAAGGAACACTAACACTAGAAGCTCAGAAACAGTAGGGGTTTAGGCTGGGGTTTCAAGATGGAGAGGAGTGCTTCTATTCACTTCATGAGGAAGTTGGGAGCCTAGTCTTAATTCCAAGACAGAGGAAAACATCAGTGATTGTGGCTGCAGAAGAGGGGGACCTGGTCACAGTTTCAGGGCCAGGAGGAGTTCCAGTGCTAGTGCATACAGGGAAACAAAGTTCCTTTCTGGGTAAAAACTAGAATACAGGCCTGGAGAGCCATGATCATACTTCTTAGATCCATCACTTTGGAAGCACCACAAATCTACAGACACCCAGAGCTATCTCTGAAAAGAAAATCAAGAAAGACCTAAAGCTTGGGACAGTGTCCTCTCTACCCTAGGAGTAGAATCTGATTTTAGAATGAAGTTAAAAATCAAAGAAATTGACTGGGAAAATGAGCAAAATACATAAAAATAGCCTGATCATAACAAGTTACTATGGTGAAAGGGAAGCTTATGACACAAATTCAGAAGAAGATAATGATGTCAAAGCAGATATATACAAAGTCTCAAAGAAAAAAAAAACAGGTCCCTAAAAGAATTTCTGGAAGAACTCAAAAATGGTTTTGCAAGTCAGTAAGAGAAACAGAAGAAAAATTGAAAAAACAAATGAGAGAGATAGTAGAAAATTACCAGAAGAGAGTCAATAACTTGATAAAAGGGCAAAAATCCTGAAGAAAATAATGCATTTAAAAAAAGAGAATTGACCATATGGGAAAAGTGATATAAAAGTTCACTCAAGAAAAAAATTCCTTAAAAATTAGAGTTGGGCAAGTTAGACCTAATGATCCAATGAGACACCAAGAAACAATAAAGCAAAATAAAAAAAAAAAAGGAAAAATAAAACCAGAAGAAAATGAGAAATATCTCACTGAAAAAAATTAATCTGGAAAATAGATTGAGAAGATATAATTTAAGAATTATTGGACTATGATCTTATGATGAAGAGAGTCATCTACACCCAGAGAGAACCCTGTGAAGACTGAGTGTAGATCACAACATAGTATTTTTACTCTTTTTGTTGTTGTTGGCTTGCATTTTGTTTTCTCATTTTTTCCCCTTTTTGATCTGATTTTTCTTGTGCAACATGATAATTGTGAAAATATGTATAGAAGAATTGCACATCTTTAACATATATTGGATTACTTGCCATCTAGAGGAGGGCATGGGAGGAAGGGAGGAAAAAAAAAATTGAAACCCAAGGTTTAACAAGGGTGAATGCTGAAAATTACCTATGCATATGTTTTGAAAATAAAAAGCTTTAATAAAAAAGAATTATTGGACTACCTGAAAGTCATGATCAAATGACTTTCAAAATTAAATCTACCCAGAATCCTCCCCACTATTAATTCTAATACTATATAAACTATTTGGGAAACCAGACAAAGAAGGAGGTAAGAGAATGTTATTGTAATGTCTGAACTAGCTCTCTGGAGGATCTCTGGATGAGCCTTGGTCTTTGGTGGGGTGTTGGAATCTTTACAAATTGTTAAGTCATTAGACTTGATAGAGACAATAATTATCTAATTTAGCATGGTTCAGTATCACTGATCTGATCTTACAAGGAGATGTTTTGGGCCAGAACCTGAAATAAGGTACTAAGTAGAACTAATTGATACAATGCTTGTGTTCACAACAGTACTCATTGGAGTTCACAAGTTTGGGAGATTCACAAAGCAAACTTTGTAACTTTGTGGAGTCACACCTCCCTTAGGTATGCCTCCAGAAGGAGGAGTCAACCTTTGGGAGATGATATATAAGAAGCAGACTCAGTCGAGAGTTCAGCTGAATTAGATTGGAGAGGAGCATGCTGGGACAGACGCAAAGCACTCTAGGAGATTGAGAGCCAGAAGTCCTCTCTCATAGGCAAGACAGATTCAACTTGGTGGTAACTCTGGAGGCTGAAGAAAGCAGAGGCAGAAGCAAAGGACAAAGCTGCAAGACTCTTAGAACCAAGCAGAGAGATAGGCCTCTAAGCTAACTGGGCTATATTGGAGATAATAAAAGATCTGAACTTTTATCACCTGGCTGCGTTTTGAGGTGATTATTACTTTCAACTGCAACTAAGGCTGCCTCCAGAAAACCTCCCTGAGAAACCTGCTCTCTCCCAGAGAGAACCATTTTATTATATTTTAAAGAAGAACAAAAACACCAACATTTTGGCTCCCGAACAGTGATGAAGGCAGGAGAGTCACCACAAGGATCTCTGTTTCTGCCCCATCTTCTGTGTCTTCTCTATATCTGAGTCCTCATCTGTGTCTCCTTTGTGTGTGTGTCTGAGTCTGAGTCTGAGTCTGGGATCGAGCTTGAGCTTGAGCTCTTAGAAAACCATTAGAAACCATTTCTCATCAACCACACAGAGTAAACATCCTGCTATAAGTATCCTTGCTTCAAGTACACCTTTCCCAGAGTTCCCCCATTTGTGTGGCCCTCTACATCTCCTACTTTCTTTTGTTTTAGAACACAGATGACTTCTCAGGAAGGAAGGTGAAAATACCAAAGGGAGGTGATTACATTCTCCCTGACTTCTCAGGAAGATAGAGGTGGGCCCCAAAGGGAAATGAGAAGCCAAACCAGATATTGTTTGCAGGTTTCCTCTGGGCTGAAGGGTCTTAATTGAAACAGGTATATATAAATCCATCAGCATGGGAGGTATTACAAAAGCACAAAGTAATATAACACAGGCTAGTAGTGATGTAACAAATAACACGAATCAACATGAGAATCAACATAAGTCCTAGAAGAAGGATATATAAATACCAATTACACAAATACCTCCTTCAGCAGCCAAGAGATAGTCCAAAATCAATCTATTGTCCATTACTTCATGTGTCAGGGAATCCAATGATTCCTGCAGGTTTTGAAGTCCTGCAACAGTCTCATCAACAATTTTTGATGTTCATGAGTCAATTGCCATACACATTGCACTAACAACAATGCTTTTTCAGTGGCACTTGTTGTCAGAGATGGAACCATTGGATGTTTCTTGGGTCTTTTCTTTTGTTTCAAGGGTTTTTTCTGTCTTTCTCTGATGAACAAGGCAAATACTGCTCATTGGCACCAATCTGATTCCTTCTCCATCTGTAGAGATACAAGCAAATCCTCTCCCCCAACCAATTAACCTATCTGGTCCCTTCCATTCACCACTTTCTGAATCTCTCCACATTACCTGGCGATTATCTAAAGAAAATGGAGCTGCTCGCACTGAACACTGCCCTTATGGCGGGTTGTGAAACCTGTCTGCTGGAGCCAGTGCATCTCCATCAAAAATAAAAAAAAATAATAGTATAAAGAGCTAAATTTAAAAGTTCTTTAGGGTGACCTGTGGCTGCCACTTTCTTTTGATTTTGGAGGAGTGTCTTGATGTCTCTGTTTCTTTTCTCTACTATTTCCTGTCCTTAAGGATTAAAGGATATGCCAATGGTATGTAAAATCTTATACTGTACACGAAAGTATGCAAGGTTTAGAAGTATATGCAGGTCCATTATCTGTTTAAAAGCTTGTAAAAGGAATTCAGTGATTACTTAGGTTGTCTCTTTTGCTGCTGGTATTGCAAAAACAAATCCTGAAAAGGAGTCTATTACAACATGGATGAAAGATGGACGACCAAAAGACTTATAATGGGTCACATCCATTTGCCAAATTTTATTGGGTCTCAAACCATGAGGGTTCTTTCCTGGAGGGAGCATAGAAGCATGGAAAGGAAGGCAAGCTGTACAGACTTTTACTATGCTCTTAGTTTCCTCTTTTGTTATCCCAAATTGAACATGGTTAGAAGGTTATTGGCCTTTGAATTTCCATAAAAAATAGGACCTGGAAGTCCACTATGAGAGTGAACATACAAGACATAAATCTTTCCTGGACACTTTCTCACTTGCTCTTGAAGTTCCTTAAAGAGCTGATATATATATTAGAGGCTACAAATTTTATTTGGACTGTGGCAATTCTTTGTACCACACCTATTGAATAAACTGAACCAGATATATTTACATTTCCTGGATAATAAGTAAGAACTAGTGTGATTGCACACAATTCATTCTGCTGAGTGGACTGAAAAGGAGTTCTGACTTCTTTCTTTATAGTTAAGTCATGAGAAGTAAATAGCACAAATGTTATGTTTGGATGCATCTGTAAAGATAGTTGGTCCTTTAAGAGGAACTTTAGAAACCTTTTCTTCAAAAATCCATCGTCAACTATGTAATAGTCTGGCTATCTTTAATGGAAACCCATGTGTAAAATTTGGAGCCATGGCCAATAAAATTTGCCACTTTGGGATGGTTTCACAACATACATTAATTTGTGCATTGGTATAAAAGGTATACATCTTGTCAGGTCTTATCCCAGATAATTGTACTGCTCGCTTAATGGCCTTTAATAAAATTCTAGCCACAAGCACTGGGTAAAGAGTAAGACTTTGTTCTGATTGTGCTGGAAGGTTCACCCACTCTATCACACTGTCTCCTTGATGAAGGATTGCTGTGGGTACCTCTTTCGTAGCAAAAACTGATATTTCCAAGGGTTTTTGAGTAACTCTTTCAACCACATTGGACAAAGCCATTTAACTTTTCTCAAAGGATCTTGAGCTTCTTTTGTAAGCTGGTGTAGTGAGTTTAAAGCAGTGTCTCCCCTTAAAATGTCATATAATGGTTGTAATTGATAGGTAGTTAAACCTAACACTGGTCACATCCATTGGATATTTCCTATCAGTTTCTGAAAGTCATTTAAGGTGTTCAATTTCTCTGTTCTTAAAGAAAGCTTTTGTACTATAAGCACTTAGGATATACTTCATATCCTAAATATTGAAAAGAAGCGTGCCTTTGAATTTTTTCTGGAGCTATATGCAATTTGTAGTTTCTTAGTGTTTCTATGATCTTTTGTAGATATGCTTCTAACATTTGCTCCTCAGTCACATACCCCAAGATATCATCCATGTAATGTAATAACATTACTTTTGGAAATGCTTTTCTTACTGGAGTAAGAGCAGCAGCAACATACATTTGACACATAGTAGAGCTATTTTTCATTCCCTATGACAAAACTATCCATTCGTATTTTTTATAAGGCTCAGCTAAATTAACGCTGGGCACTGAAAAGGCAAATCTTTTTATATTTTCCTTATCCAAAGGGACAGAATAGAAACAATCCTTAATGTCTATAACCCAAAAAGACCATTCTCTAGATAACTGAGTAGAAGATGGAAATCCAGGCTGAAGAGTTCCCATAGTATTCATCTGTTCATTTACTTTTCTCAAATCAGTCAACATCCTCCATTTTCCAGATTTCTTTTTTAATATAGGGGAATCCCAAGGACTTAGAGAAGGTTGTAAGTGTCCTTGGCCAATTGCTCCTATATTATATCTAATAAGGCTTGAATTTTTTCATTTGTTAAGGGCTATTGTTCTACCTGCACTGGTGTATCAGTTTTCCATTGAATGGGAACAAGTGAGAGTGCAGGTAGGCTTTCAACAGCAACCCTGCCTAAAAAGCCAAAGTACTCAATTGTAATCCTAACTGTTATAAGATGTCTCTTCTCCATATATTGATGGGGATTTTTTTTTTAACTACAAAAGGAGTACAAACTCCTGTTTTGTCTTCAAATTTCCATCTCAAAGGGGTAGCACTAATTTCAGTTGCTATTGATCCTTCTATGCCAGACATATGGGTGTCTGCTGTAATCTTTGGCCAATGACTGGGCCAACTGGCACTTCTAATGACTGCACTATCTGCACCCATGTCTACCAACCCTTTCAATGGTATACCATTTACATAGATAGTGAGCATAGGATGGTCAGGTGTAACAATTGCAGTCCAGAATATTCCTGGATTCTGTTGCTAGGAGTCAAATCTATGTAAATATCATCAAATTGCTTATTAGGTGTCTGTATCAGTAAATCTGATGCTACCACTACTCCTGGGTGATAAGTCACACATTGTCTCTCTGTGTTAGTGACTGAGATATTATCTACACATTCCCCAGTTTTCCACTTCATTGTATGGATGGACACTGTTTTGTAAGCACTATTAGGAGGTGAAATGGTCAAGCCTACTGTGTGTGGAGACAAGGATGTATAGGCCAGACAGGGACAGATTCCACCTTTCCAGGGGATATCTCAGTAGTCCCAGCTGCATACAACTCTGTTCTCCCCAATTGTAATCCCTTTTTCCTATCAGATTGCTTCTGAGCTGATTGATCATCTTGGAGTACTGAACTTTTGAATATTTTCTGGGTGTAACATCAGCTGCTATCATACTCCTCTTGTTTTTTGCTTGGGGCCCTGGGGTTGGGTCCCACCTGTTGTCTCCCTGAGTCAATCTACATTCTGAAGTCCACTGAGGCCCTGGAGCTGATCCCCACTTCCTGTTTCCCTGAGTCAATCTACATTCGGATGCCAATGGAAGCTTTTGTTGCATTTTGGACATAGAGTTTTGGGTCTTGTTCTCCCACCCTGTTTTTTCACTTTATCTTTATGCCAACATTGAACTTTCAAATGCCTTACTTTACCATATCCAAAGCATTACGAATCTCTTTGGAAGTCCTTTGCCAAAGGACATTTTCTCTAGTAAGTTTTCTTATCATTGAGGAAGGAGGGTCAGGAAATAGGGAATGCCCTAAGGGTGCTTGCTGAGTGTAGGAGAAAGTGAAACTGAGTTGTGAGAGTGAGAATCTCCATACTCTTTAAGCTCATCAGCATTGTCCTTAAGATACTTAACTCCTTTCTTGTCCAACTCTCCATGCCCTCCAGCTGTATTTTCAGTACTATACCCCTCCTGCTCCTTCTCCTCACACTTCCTTGTCTGGTTGTCCACATTAAAATTTTTCTTTTCTTTCTTTTTTTTTTTTTTTAACCAACTTGTGGCTTCTTTAAAGCCAAGTGTGTTATATTGTATATAAGAAATGTTTCCTCAGGAATTGAATCAGGACCATTAATATTGTAAAATTCAATTAGTTGCTCTCTCACTATTTTCTACTTATCTGACTCTTAATTTTTCTTCCTTAGAGAGCCAAGGAGATGTGCACTCTAATATATTTAAGAATCCAGTGATAGGCTTCCAAGTTACCAACAAACCTTACTTCTTTATTAACCTAACTATACATGTTACATATTCCCCTCGGGGGAGGCTCTTTTCTTAGTATTTGTCCCATTTCAGCTGAAAAATGAAAATGACTAGTGTAGCTCTTACCAAAGTTTCCCGCTTGTCTATTTTTGTACTCACCCTATTTCTGGGTCACAGGGACTTCTTCACTGAGCTTATGATTGTGTCAGCTGAACTGATGAGTGTAGGCCCTTACATCCAGAGCCTCACATCTAGGGCCCCACATTTAGAGCCCCACTTTTGGAAGCCAAAATGTATGTCTGGACTAACTCTCTGGAGGATCTCTGGATAAACCTTGGTCTTTGGTGTGGGAGTGATGAAGACAGGAGAGCCACCATGAGGATTTCTGTTTCTGTCCCATCTTCTGTGTCTCCTCTGTGTCTGAGTCCTCATCTGTGTCTCCTCTGTGTCTGTGTCTGAGTCTGAGATTGAGCTCGAGCTTGACCTTTCATCTCCAGTCCTCTCAGCCCTTAAATACCTCAGTCTGATTATATCCTTACACCATACTAAGTGTATGTGAACTAGAGAGCCATTATCTCATCAATCACACTGCGTAAACATCCTGCTATAAGTATCCTTGCTTCAAGTATATCTTTCCCAGAGTTCCCCCATTATCTGCTGCCCTCTACACATTTTGGGATGCAAAATATATAATTTTGATTACATCAAATTAAAAGAGTTTGTCCAAACAAAACCAATGTAGTAATCATTAGAAGGGAAGCAGGAACTATGAACCAATTTTAAAGTGAGTTCTTTTGAGTAAGGCTTCATTTCTTAAATATATAATGAATCAAGCCAAATTTAAGAGAACATGAATTATTTCCCAATTGATAAATGGTTAAAGGATTTAAAACAGGCAGTTTTCTGAAAAAGATATCAAAGCTATCTATAATAATACAAACAATGCTGTAAATCAGTATTAGAGAAATGCAAATTGAAACAACGTTGAGGTACACCTTATACCTATCAGATTGACTAATATGACTGAAAAGGAAAATGACAAGTGTTGTAAGGGATGTGGAAAAATACGAATGCTATGCATAAAATATGCATTGTTGGTGGAGTTGTAAATTGAGTCAACCATTATGTAGAACAATTTGGATTTATGTCCAAAAGAAAAGAGGTAATTAAAATAGAGATATTTCCTTTATCTACAGCTATTCACAGAGTCATGGGATATATAGTTTTAGATTTTGAGAGTGAAGATTTAAGAGAAGGTAGGAAAATCTATAGCCTAAAGTTAGAAAAATATCAGATAAGTTCAGGGAAACAGAAAGAAACTTAAAATAATTATTTTTATTATTTTTCTGACTCAAACTTTGTGACACTGACTATAATTTTTATTAATTTATTTCTATAGAGTTGAAAACTTAAAACCATACAAAAATCTGCATATAATCATCTATTCACTTACACACTACTAGGTAAGTATTCCAAAAACATTTTTAAAAAAAGGAATAGAACTTATATATACAAAAATATGTATTTGTGGTGGTAAAGAATTGGAAATTAAGGGTTGGACACCAATTAAGGAATGGATAAAGAAATCATATATGATTATTATAGAATACTTTTGCAACAAACAGGATGCTTTCAGAAAATCTTGGAAGACTTATATGAACTAATGCAAAGTAAAATGAACAGAACCAGGAGAACATTGTACACAAGGACAACAGTTTTATACAATAAACAACTATGAATGACTTAGCTATTCTCAGCAATACAATAAATCACGACAATTCCAAAGGATCTATGATGAACAATGCTTTCCCTCTACAGAGAGTACTGATGTACTCTAAAGTGCAGATGGAAGCATACTTTTTTACTTTCCTCATTTTTCATTGTTTATCTATCTATCTATCTATTTATCTATCTGGTTTTGGCTTACATTTTCTTTTGCAAAAGAGTATTGTGGAAATGTTTTGCAAGATTATACGTGCACAATGTATATCAAATTGCTTACCTTTTCAAGGACTGGGGAAGGGAGAGAGAAAGGAAAGAAGAGATTTTGGAACTCAAAATTTAAAAAATGAATATTAATAATTTTTAATTGAGAAAAAATGTCAAAAAATGAAGGACCTTCCCCTTTTCCCCTTCCCTGGCCCTCCTCCTGAACCTTAGGAATGCAAGATAAATGATGAATAAAAAAAAAACACCCCAAAACACTGAGAATTAATCTGTATATATTTAAATAAATCTTCCTTTTTTAATACAATGCTTTCCTGGTCAAAATTATTTTGAAATGTACATACATATAAGGTCAATATTAGGAATTAATTGGTACATTGGTTAGTCTTGTTTTTAATGATTGTTAATAAAGCAAGTCTAGACATGAGACGCTGAAAGACTTGTTTCTAATAGAAATACAAAGATCTCCTTAACAAAGAACTGAAAAATATCATTATTTATTTATAAAATTTATAAATTTATATTATATATAATATATTATGACATAATATATTAAATTTATACATAATGAATGTTTATATTTTTATTAATAAGTATCCCTGTTTGTTTATTAATGAGAAAAAAAAAAAACTCCAAATTTCCAAGTAAATTGTTTCTTATCTATGCAGTGATAAGACTTGAAGAACTTTCTCCTTCAAATAATTATCTTAGGAGGAGGAAAAAAAGAAAACTATTGAGAATTTAATATATAAATGAGGAAAAAAAGACTTGGAAATACTTATTCATTTGCCCAAATGTCTCAAACGTTATCTTAATGGCAGGGAACAATATAGAAATAAATATTTTTGCAACATGCACTTTTTCCTGCTACTTTTAAGAAAAGAGGTGATTAAAATAGAGATATTTCCTTTATCTACAGCTATCCACAGAGTCATGGGATATATAGTTTTAGATTTTGAGAGTGAAGATTTTAAGAGATGGTAGGAAAATCTATAGCCTAAAGCTAGAAAAATATCAGAGAAGTTCAGGGAAACAGAAAGAAACTTAAAATAATTATTTTTATTATTTTTCTGACTCTAACTTTGTGACACTGACTATAACTTTTATTAATTTATTTCTAAAGCTAGAATATATATATGTGTGTATATATATTGGGATGCAAAATGTATAATTTTGATTACATCAAATTAAAAGAGTTTGTCCAAACAAAACCAATGTAGTAATCATTAGAAGGGAAGCAGGAACTATGAACCAATTTTAAAGTGAGTTCTTTTGAGTAAGGCTTCATTTCTTAAATATATAATGAATCAAGCCAAATTTAAGAGAACACGAATTATTTCCCAATTGATATATGTGTGTGTGTGTGTGTGTGTGTGTGTGTATATATATATATATATATATATATATATATATATATATATATATATATATAATATATATATATATATATATTTGAGGGCTGCACTGTCAGAATCTACATATCATGTTTAACTTGGGTGGGAGATAGAGAAGAGAGGAATAGGACAGAGAGACGGTGAAAAACAGAGACAGAGCATGAAGAGGAAAAGGAAGAGAAGTAGAATAAGGAGAAGGAGGAAGAAGAAAGGAAGGAGGTGGAGGAGAAAGGCGCAGAAGGAAAAAAAAGGAACAAGAAAATGAAAAGAAGGAAGAAGAGGAAGAGAGAAGACAATTTTAAGTTGATTTGATTTTCACTGACCCTTGAAATTTTAATTATCCCTGCAGTTAGGTGGCACAGTCATTAGAGCACTGGATTTAAGATTCAGAAGGACCTGAATTTAAATCCAGCCTCAGACACTTAAGTAGTTGTATGACCACAGAAAAATTATTTATAAAATGAGAATAACAACTATCTTACAGGGTTATTATGAGGATCAAAAGAGAGAATATATGTAAAACATTTTGTAAGTCTTAAAGCACTATACAAATGTTAACTATTAGTTATTATTCCTGTCAGAGTCTTTCAGCAACAACTACTTAACTCATAAATATTTTTCCTAATTAATAATTTTATATGTTCTGCATTGGAGTTTTAAAAATAATATTATTTTCTTTCTCTGTATACCTTTCAAAAACTAACATTTGATTTGTGGTTTAATTTGCATTTAGTTGGGATGATAGATAGCGGAACAATAAAAATAAGTAAGACTTTTGACTTTCTATTTGCCTAAACCAATGATACATAAATTCCATCTTTTTCAAAAAGCCTTTTCCTATCCCTCTTAATATTTTCCTTCTGTCAATTATTTCCTTATTTACTCACCCACACACACCCACACCCACACACACCCTTCTGTTTCTGTTTGTCTCTCTCCATTTCTGGCTCTCTCAGTTACTTATGTTGTTCTATATGTTGTTTTCACCATTGGCAATTAGTTTTGAACCCTTGGAGGGCAGGGACTGCCTTTTATTTTCTTCCTATTTCTAGTGCTTAGCACAGTGTCTGGCAATAGTAGGTACTTAATAAATGCTTATTGAATGTCTATCATCTTAATTCTACAGATCAGTCCCAGAAGCTTGGAGACATTCATGCATTGTCTCACAGTTGACAATACATGTCAAAGGTGGGATTTAAACTCAAGTTTCTTCTGAATACAGATCCAGTCTTCTTTCCCCTACAACACATGAATTTATTCCACCATCACTATCTGGAATATAGGGAAGACATTCCCTGCTTTTGATGCTTTTGATAGCCCTGGGCTATCCTATTGCCTAAGTACTTTATGCACATCAGGGAGGTATAATGCCTTATTGTTTCAGTGCCCGAGGAATTCCTTCCTTGCCAATTTGATACCAGTGTTAATATTTTTCGTATCAATTCTTTGAAAAGAAATGAATGATACCTCATATATGAATATACTTGGAGACTGGTGTGGCAAGTGCTATTAGATGAGGTGATGCTATGAAGGCAAATGGCAATGCCATGCAAATCATGGCGCCCAAGATTCTTGGACCTTTTCAATGCAACTTATTGATTGCAAGTTGCTCTCCTGTGATTGAGCAATTGAATAAATGATTGCTGTAGATAGTGAGTTAGAATAATGATTTGAAAGGGAAAATGTTAATAACCACCCTAGGGATTCAAAGATAGCCAGTTCAATTACAGTGGTGCAGCTATCATTTCAAAAGCTGTATATTATGCAGATAAAAATCCCCAAGCTTTTAAACTTTAGATTTACTTGTAGGAAGATTGATGTCATAGGAGTTATGCATATTATATCTTAAGCTTCTAGAACAATTGGAAAAAAGTAAGAATTTGCATCATCAGAGGAACTGTTGGGCTAGATGGTGAGTAAATGATGTTAGGACAGCAATTATTTTAATCAGAGAAGATAAATATTTCTTTCCCTGAAAACTAAATACTCGTTTAAGGAATAATGATTTTTTAAAAAAAAATAACTTAGGTTTAGGATTGCTGCTAGGATGATTGGTTTGGTAATATTGAGCAGTTTTCCTACATTGTTTTTTCTTCCTCTAACTTTAAAATCAGATAATGATTATTGTCATTCACTTCTGGGGAGTTGTGAGGGGAAAGAAAGTAATCAGTTTGCAAAGACTGTTTGGATCTTCTGACAGACACATGAGAAGTGCTATTCTTCCAGAATTTGAAACTTGTTTTCATCTTTGTCTTTTGCATTTGCATATATAAAATAATAGACTCATGAATAGGATTATTTCTTGTTCTCCAAAGGAAAAAATTCAAGCCAAAAAAATTGTCTCCTGTCACCTAAAGATTTAAAAGTCTTTATACTTTAGGTATACTTTAGGACCTCAAGTTCCTCCTGATGTTAAATTTCTGTGAAATTTGAAAATATTTGTGAGAAGATTTAGAAGAACTTAATATCTAATTATAGACCTGGTAAAGACTTTCATTGCCCAGATAGTATTTGCAGTTCAGAATGCCTGCTGATATTTGCTGTAGAAGGTGCTTCTAGCTCTGATTTAAATCTCAGCTCTCCCACTTACTCTTACACTTGAGACAAATTATTTAATCTTTCCAAAAGAAGAGGGATTCTTCTTATAAGGAAGAAAAATCTGAGAGTTTTAGAGACTCCCCAGATGAAGAGATCTCTTCCATCAATATCTGTTTCCCCTTTCTCTGCAGTTTAAGATTCTTGGAGTCATCTGTAATGCAAAAAGCTTAACTGGTTTGTCCAGTCACCCAGTCATTATGTATCAGAGGTAGGGTTTGAAACAACTCTTCCTGGTTTCAAAACCAGTTCTTTAGCCACTATGCAATATTGTCTTTCAACTATTCAGAACAAAAATAATTTCAAATTATAATTTGGTGAGCTCCCACTCCTCTCAAACTTTGCTTGTTTTTCTTTAGAAAAATACATCTTACTAATTGATGTTATATAATGTAGCTCCAACACTGTATACCAGTGGTTCTCAAACTTTTGTTTTCAGTATCTTTATCCTATTAAAATTTATTGAGGATATCTCCAAAGCATTTTTGTTTATCTGGATTATATTTATAGACATTTACCATAATGGAAATAAAAACTATTTTTGAATTTGTAGACCCTCTAAAAGGATTTCAGAGATCCCCAGATTCTCTAGACCATTCTTTGAGAACTACTCCGTATATAGTAGTGCTCTTTTAAGGGAAAATCATAAGGAGCAGAATAAAGTACCTCTAAATGGCTTGGAAAAAGAAGAAGACACTAGTAATAGCTAATACATATAATGCCTACTGTGTGGCAGGTGCTGTGCTAAGTTCTTTACAAATCTTATTTCATTGGTTCCTCACTATAAGCCTGGGAGGTAGATACTATTATTATATCCATTTTATAGAAGAGGAAACTGAGACAGAGAAAGGGACTTACTCAGCATATTAGAGTTTGAAACTAGATCTGAACTCACCTTTCTGAATCCAGGACTAGCAATCTAATTACTACCTTACCTAGTTGCCCTAGAAAATGATTATAATAATAATGATAATGATAACAACAACAACTAATATTTATATAGTGCTTACTAAGTTCCAGACACTGTGGTAAGAATTCAACCATTATTATTACATATGATCCTTAAAATAACTCTGGGAGATAAGTACTATTAAAACCCCCATGTTATAGATGAGGAAACTGAAGCAATCAGACTTTAATTTACTCAGTCATATTGCTGATAATTTTCTTAGATCATATTTGTACTCTTTGTGGCTCTAGCTCCAATAGTTTATTCATCTCATCTCTAAGCTACCCTAGAGGATAACATGCTTAGAAAAGAGAGAAAAGTAGTTTCAGAGTTTGAATGTTTGAACAGCAATTTAGGCCCAGAAATCTAATAGATCTGATAAACTTTTCAATTCAAGTTTCCTCTTTTTTGTTTCCTTTTTCATTGCTAGGAATAATTTGGATAATATAAATAGAAAGTCATTATAGCATCTGACTACCATCCCTAAATTTATCGACCACATATAAATCCCTTAACTTTTGTGTTTTATAAACAAGTCAGTGTGTATACATATGTGCACATCAGCATAGTTGGGGGGCTAGGCATAGGTTCAAGTGCTGCCTTTGCTACTTAGCTGGGTGAACTTGGGCAATTTAAATGATTTTTTTCCTCTGAATCCTTCCAGTGAGTTGTAAACTATTCCTTTAGGAAGTCCATTCTTGTTATATTTAAAATTTTTGCACACACAAAGACCAGCTCTGAGATATTCTATATAACTGAGAGTTGTGGCAGGATTTGGCTGTTTCTCTACTCTTACTACCTTGGGTCCCTCCTTCAAAACTGGGCTATACCATCCAAGACATATGGAGGAGTAGGGGAGGAGTCTTTCCTCTGTGCTGAGGGAAAGAAAAGTGGTTTAATGTTTAGATAGTACTTCAGAGTTTACAAAACACTTACATGTGCTTCTGAATTTTTGGCTGTGAAGTAGCCATAGTTTTGAGATGAGGAGAGAGTCTCCCATTTATTTTGTCCCATTATAGGATTTTTTTTTGTCCCCATGATTGAATTTAGTGTTCCATAAAGAACTCTTGCTTTGGAGCCAGAAGACCTGAGTTTAAATCCTGTGTCAGACACTTAATAGCAATGGGATGCTGGAGAAAGTACATGTTCTGGACCTCAGAATCCTCATATGTAAATTGGGAAAAATGATTCTTGCATTAATTATCTAATAGGGTTTCTATGAGACATATACTTTGTAAGCCATAAAATATTTTCTAAATATTTCTTATTATTACTGCTAATTTTTAAACCCCAGATGCATAACTCGTAACTACTGTGATCACTCCAATTGTTTATTTAAGTTATTTTTTTCTTGCAGAAAGAAAACTTTGAAGAATCATAATTAATTTAAGTGGATTCTATCTTTAACTCTTTACTGTGTAAACATCTTGATTCATCTGGACAATCATATGACACAGAGAGAATATCTCCCCAAATTGAAGGGTTTGTGGAAGGTTGCTGAAGTTCATGATTTTAACTCACAATTTTTCACATTTCTAATTACACTGCAGCATTGGGGCTCAGCTTTGATATAGTTTTAGGTTCCTCTTGTCCAAGAAAGCTTCCTCTAATTCTGGCCAGAACACGGATCAAAAGAGGAGCTCCTCCCAGAGCTGTGATGAAAACCAAAGTAAGAAACTTTCTAAGTCATAAAACTAGAGCAATGTAGGCTAGGAACAGGGAAAGGGAGCGGATTGTAATCTCCTTGGCATAGTATATTCAGTGAGTTTTCAGTAAGCACAATTACCTGAATGCCCTCTGGGACTAGGTAAGGGTTCTGAGCTGGACAGTATTGAGGGGGAGGATGAGGATACTTACATTGGTCTAATTATAATATCTCCCTCCGAGGACAAAGCTGTAGGTCTCTGAGATCCTAGCTGCTCCTTGGCTCTAAGACTATATTTGTAAGACCCAATTCTCATTCATCCCTGGTATTCTGATAGGTACCCTGAATTATTAATTCTATTTCATGTCCCTTCCAAAACTACTGTCCAAATTTCATTGTATTCCATGAAGTTGGTTCCCCAAAATAATTTTGCAGGAGTTGAGCTAATATATTTTAAGCATAATGCTGTTCTACTTTTTAAATCATGTATTATAAGAAGTGGAAGAGACTTTATTTTTTTATTATAACTTTTTATTTAGATGTTATATGCATGGATAATTTTATAGCATTGACAATTGCCAAAACTTTTTTTCCAATTTCCCCCCTCTTTTCCCCCACTCCCTCCCCCAGAAGATGGCAGGTTGACCAATACATGTTAAATATGTTAAAGTATAGATTAAATACAAAATAAGTATACATGTCCAAACAGTTATTTTGTTGTGCAAAAAGAATTGGACTCTGAAATAGTGTACAATTAGCCTGTGAAGGAAATCAAAAATGCAGGTGGACAAAAATAGAGGGATTGGGAATTCTATGTAATGGATCTTAGTCATCTCCCAGAGTTCTTTCACTGGGTGTAACTGGTTCAATTCATTCCTGCTCCATTGGAACTGATTTAGTTCATCTCATTGCTGAAGATGGCCAGGTCCATCAGAATTGATCATCATACAGTATTGTTGTTGAATTATATAATGATCTCCTGGTCCTGCTCATTTCACTCAGCATCAGTTCATGCAAGTTTTTCCAGGCCTTTCTGAAATCATCCTGTTGGTAATTTCTTACCAAACAAGAATATTAGTGGAAGAGACTTTAGAGTTTATCTTCTCCAACTTCCTATCTTTATCCCTTTAAGAACAAAAATTATAGCAGTATCAGCTCACATTAATACAGCATTTATACAAAGTACTTTCCTCACAACTCCCAAGCATTAGATGGTGGAAATAATTTTGTTTCTATTTTGTAGCCAAAGAAGCTGAGGCCTTGAGAAGTTAAATGACTTGATCACATTTATGTTGCTAGTAAATATTAGATTTAGGAATTCTGACTCTGAATTTAGGATATACAAGTGATCATCCAACTCATGCTTAAACTCCTTCAATGAAAAAGAATTCAGAGAGGTTTAATTATTAAGAAAGTCTTCCTTATAGTGAACTAATGTCTTTAACCTTTATTTTATATAGCTTTTTAAATTAACTCTTAACTTTTAAAAATTATAATTCATTTCTAAACTTTGTTCATTTAAATATGTATTTTGTTGATGATTACTTGAGAATAAAAATAAATTTTACAAGAAATTGTAAACTAGATTATTTATAATCTGCAAATCCATGTCATTAACTTAATTAGTAACAAAAACATTCTGTGCTGATTGCCTACTTTTATACCTTTTTCCAGCTTTCTTGTCCAAAAGTTTATTGAACTTGCCCTTCTGTCAAGAATGACTCTATCTCAAGTCTTTGAAGAAATGTTGTGGTAAGAAAGAACAGAACCAATGTAACTCACTGTGACTCAAGGTATGGGGACACAAGATTTGATGGAATATTAAGGAGGGATTGGATATATGCTAGAACAGATTGTACCTGGCTTGCATCGGCAATTGCTACAAATTATTTCTTGATTTATTGCTTTGTTGATTAAATAGATTTTTAAAAAGTCCTAATAAGGCATATTAAATTTAAAAGTATTTTTTCCTGGAAGCCTAGTCATTTAATAGTCCAATACTGAGCTATAAATTTTATTTGAACTTAGCAAGTGTGGAGAAGAAGATTCAGGGAATGAAGGCATCACTAGATTGGAGACCTAGTGCCTGGAGGCTAATAATAATAGTTAAAAACTGACAAATAATAATAACTGACAATAGTAATAATAGTAATAATTGACATTTTTATAGGCTTTAAGGTTTTCAAAGTACTTTCTATCTATTATCTCATTTGTGTCTCATAGTATCCCTGTAAAATTTTTTGGTACTTTCTATATAAAGTCACTTATAGTAGAAATAAGAGTTGAGAGAGTAG
Source organism: Antechinus flavipes (assembly GCF_016432865.1). NCBI lineage: Eukaryota > Metazoa > Chordata > Mammalia > Dasyuromorphia > Dasyuridae > Antechinus > Antechinus flavipes. The sequence continues at coordinate 512,334,886 of NC_067399.1, forward strand.
TTGCCAAAGAAAAAAGATCTTTCATCCTCTTTGACTTTCCCTAGAGTTGTGTGGATGAAGACATATTTTTAAAAAGAAATGTTTTACATTCCCTGGTCTCTGGACACTCTGATTATTCTTAATAATCTCTTTCTTGTTTATTATAATAAATGTTGGCCCATTCATATATAGGTGGATCTATCCTCAAATTGGCAGATAGAACCTGCTCATATGTAGGGGGAAAGCTTGCATCAAGAACATAAGTAAAAAAATGTTTTGATGAATTAGAAAATAGTAAGAAAGCAATAATAATGAACCTGTGTAATGTGTTTTAGAGGAAGAAATGGCAAACTATCTATCTTTGCGAAGAAAACTTTAAGGACAGTATTAGCTTGCTATAGTCCATGGAGTCACAAAGAGTTGGATATGATTGAACAGCTGAATGACAGCAAATTAATGTTTCAGGCGCCTTCCTCACAAACACTCTCTTAAGTATTCTGATATTACAGAGAAGGAAAATGAAGCTCACCATCCTTAAGTAAATTGCCCATGGTGACATTGCCTATTAAGTGATGGAGCCATGACTTAAACCCAGGTTTCCTAAATGTAAATCAAGTAGTTAAGAATTCTAAAACAAATTAATAGGAGCAACATAGAGTATTTTAAATTCACTGACTATTTTTTATTCATTTTGTTAGAAAGAAAAAAATCTTTAACTCATTTATCACTTTATTAAATTTTTACTAAATTACTTTATAACAAGTGTTTTCTCATGAATTTCCTTACTTTGTAAATGAGAACCTTTTTCCCTTACTTGGGTTGGTCCATATGTCTGTTGGCCAATATGAACTTACACTTGTGAATGGATCATCGACTTGAAGCTATAAGGGAGTTCGGAGGATATCTAGTCCAAATCCTTTATTTTATAGTGAGGAAAATAAGGCCTATAGAGGTTGTGATTTTGAACTCATGCCCATTCTTTTGAACTGGTACCTATTCTTTCTTGGGGTAACTGGATAGTACAGGCCTGGAATCAGGAAGACTCATCTTCTTAAGTTAAAATCCAGCCTCAGATGCTTCCTAGCTGTGTGACTCTGGGCAAATTACTTAATCCTGTTTGCCTCAATTTCCTCATCATAAAGTGAACTAGAGAAGGAAATATCAAATCACTCCAGTATCTTTGCCATGAAAACCCCGAAAGGTGTTGGACACGTCTAATTGGACACAACTGAAAAACTGATTAAACAACAACTATTCTTTCTCTCTCCATGATGTTCCCTCGATAGAAGGAAATAATAAAAAGATGCTGTGGTAGAGTAAATGCTGGACCTGGTATTGCCAGCCTGGTTTCAAATCCTAGTTCTGCCATTGATCAGTTATATAACCTCAATCAAGTCATCTCATCTGTTCCAGCCTCATTTTATTCATCTATAAAACAGGACTAGTAACTCTTTCACTATTACTTTCCCAAAGTTTTGAAGAGGAAAACACTGATAAATCTTTTAAAAAGGTTTTAAAATGTAAGCTCGTGAAGCTGGGGCTATAATTACCTCTATTTTACAGATGAGGAAACAGAATCTGATAGCTGTGCCTAAGTTAGGGTCAGTCTGTTAGTAAATAGAAAATAAAACTGTTAAATATGTAATGGAAAAGTATTGAATCTGGAACTTGGGAACCTGGATTTAAGTTTTGGTTATGTTATGCTTTTCATTGGGCAAGAAACCACCTCTTTGAGCCTATTTCCCCATCCATAATATGCCTCAAAGAGTTTTTTCCCTAAGGATCATATGAGATAGGTGCTTTAGGTAAATGTAAGGAGCTGTGTGAGAGGTAGAGCTGTAATTCCATTGCAAATCTCTCTAATATCCCTATCTCTTATTTTGATACTTTGAAGATGATACTAATGTTATATTATTCCAAAAAGTTCTCATATTCCTAAGAACTCAAAATAACTTTTACATAATTGTGGTAATGTTAAATTTGGAATTACAAAGATCAAAAACAAAATTCCCTACTAAGAGAAATACTTTTATATTACCCAGTGATTAGAGAACTGACCTTGAAGACAATAAAATCTAGTTTCATACTTCTGACATATACTGGTTGTGACATCCTGGGCAAGTCATTTGAGTTCTTGATGCCTCAGACAATTCTCTAAGACTATAATCTGCAGAATTTTTAATGATAAATGCATGGGAAAGAATCTTTTCATTGACACACCTAAATACTAATGAAATCCTAGGTCCAGTTTTTTAAAAGTTAGCCATATAAATATGGGCTATTGTCATTAATTAACTCACTTTTTCTTCCAAGGACTCTTGAAAGACTCAATGAATGGAAGGTTTCAACCAAACCAGAGTGGCTGAATTTGTCTTCTTGGGACTTACAGATAATTGGATGTTAGAGATGTTATTTTTGGTGTCATTCTCAATCACCTATGTGCTGACCCTGTTTGGGAATCTCCTTATAGTGGTCACCATCATATTCACCCCACGTCTCCACACCCCCATGTACTTTTTTCTCAGTAATTTGTCCTTCATTGACATCTGCCACTCATCTGTCACAGTCCCCAAGATGCTGGAGGGCTTCCTATTGGAGAGAAAGACCATCTCTTTCGATGCTTGCATTGCACAACTCTTCTTTCTACACCTCTTTGCTTGTGCAGAGATCTTTCTGCTGACTATCATGGCTTATGACCGGTATGTGGCTATTTGTACCCCTTTACACTACTCCACAGTGATGAACATGAAGGTTTGTGTGCAGCTCGTTTTTGCCCTTTGGCTGGGAGGCACTATTCACTCTCTCGTGCAAACCTTTCTGACTACCCGCCTGCCCTACTGTGGCCCCAACATTATTGACAGCTACTTCTGTGATGTGCCATCTGTCATAAAGCTGGCATGTACAGATACGTACCTCACAGGGGCACTTATCGTGTCCAACAGTGGAACCATCTCCCTTGTTTGCTTTCTGGCTCTGGTGACTTCCTATACAGTCATCCTGGTCTCTCTCCGGAAGCAGTCGGCTGAAGGACGTCAGAAGGCACTCTCCACCTGCACAGCCCACTTTATTGTGGTGGCTCTCTTCTTTGGACCCTGCATCTTTATCTACACACGGCCAGATACTAGCTTCTCTATTGACAAGGTGGTGGCTGTGTTCTACACGGTTGTCACCCCTTTGCTGAATCCCCTCATCTATACTTTGAGAAATAAGGAGGTGAAAGGTTCTATGAAACAACTCAGACAGCGTCAAGTTTTTTTCACAAAAGCATTTACATGAAAGGACTGGCGAAGTGAGATAATAATGAGATAATAAAATCCAAGGAAAAGGAAGTTTGGAATTAGGGGCAGAGGGAAGCTCTGTATATAAGGAGGAAATTTTTTGTTAATTACTAAGCAGGGTGATAGCAGCAGAAAGACTTTGAAAAACTGAAAGTGTAGTGTGATAACAAGAGTATTAGTTTTGAAGTAAAAGGATCTGGGTTGAAATCTTATCTCTGTTGCTAACTACTTGTGTGAACCTTGTGTGCTGATCATTTAGTTTTTCTGTATCTCAATTTCCTCAGCTGTAAAATATGGAAGTTGGATTAAGGGACCTCTAAATTCCTTCTGGGGAAATTAGGTAGAACAAGAGATATACTGTTAGCCCTAGAATTAGGAAGACTCATCTTTCTGAGTTCAAATCTGACCATAGTTATTTAATCTCTGTGTGACCCTAAGCACTCATCTAACACTCTTTGCCTCAGTTCCTCATCTACAAAATGATCCAGAGAAAGAAATGGCAAGCTACTCTGGTGTTTCTGCCAAGAAAACCCTAAAAAGAGGTCATGGAGAAGAGAACATGAGCTAGAGAAAGAAATGAAAAACCACTCTAGTGTCTCTGCCAAGAAAATCCCAAAAGAGGTCATGGAGAGGAGGACATATCTGAAAAATGACTTAACAACAACAAAAAAAGTTTTTTCTAGCTTTAAAGTCTTTGAATTTGACCAATGGGAAGTATAATTGTAGCAACTAGTAAAATTTGGAAATGAGATTTTAATTCACTACCAACTTCCCACAACAGGTATAGATGCTTAGCAGTCATTATTTTGAATAATAGGATCATAGACATAAATTTGTAAGGGACTTCAGAGAACATTTGGTCCAATTCCCTGATTATATAAATGAGAACCTGAGGCCCAAAATGGTGAGAATGATTTACTTATGGACACACAAGTAGTAAGAATAAAATCAGGTCCCTAGATTTCAAATCCAACACATTTTCCACTATCCAATGTTTAATCATTAACAAGTTAATAAATGTTTGCTGAATAAATGAATGGACTTAGAACAAATTCTGGTGATACAGAGCAAAAGCAAATATAATTCCTTTTACTATGGAACTTACATTCCAATGTAGGAAATGTGTACAGCAAGTAATCTGATGTAAATTATACATATATAATCATGTAAAATATGTTTCCATATTGTTGTGAAAGAAAAATCAGAAAATAGGGAAAAACCATGAGAAAGAAAAAACCAAAAAGCAAATTAAAAAAAGTGAAAATATCATCCTTCAATCTGCTTTCAGACTCCATAGCTCTTTCTCAGGATGTGTATGACATTTTTCATCACAAGTCTTTTGGAATTGTTTTGAATCACTGCACTGTTGAGAAGAGCTAAGTCTATCATAATTGATCATTACACAATATTGCTATTACAGTGTTCTCCTGGTTTTGCTCACTTCAATCAGAATCAGTTCATGTATGTCTTTCCAGGATTTTCTGAAATCTACCTGCTCATCATTTCTTATAACAATAATAACCCACTACATTCATATAACTTGTTCAGTCATTCTCCAATTGATGGGTATCCCTTCAGTTTCTAATTCTTTGCCAGCACAAAAATAGCTGCTATAAATATTTTTGTACATGTAGGTCTTTTCCGCCTTTTTATGATCTTTTTTGGTATACAATTGGATCAAATGCTATGTACGATTTCATAGCTCTTTGGGAATAGTTCCAAATTTCTCTCTAGAATGGTCAGATCAGTCCATAGCTTCACCAATAGAACATTATTGTCCCAGTTTTCCCACAACTCAAAAAACATTTGTCATTTTATTTTTCTGTCATCTTAGCCAATCGGAGAGGTATGTAGTGATACCTCAGAGTTGTTTTAACTTGAATTTCTCTAATCTGTAGCAATTTTAAATTTGACTATAAATAGTTTTAATTTCTTCATTTGAAAACTGAAAATTGTTGATGTTCAATTGTTTTCATTTATGCATGATTCTTTGAGACTCTATTTGGTTTTCTTGTCAGAGATGCTGAAATGATTTTCTATTCCTCTTTCAGTTTATTTTATAGATGAAGAAACTGAGACAAACAGGGTTAAGTGAACTCCCAGGATCACATAGCTAGTAAATGTCTGAGGCTGGATTTGAACTCATAAAGATGAGTGTTCCTAACTCTAGGCCTAGCATTCTATCCACTTTATTACCTAGCTGCCTATAGGTGTGTGTGTGTGTGTGTGTATGTGTGTGTGTGTGTGTATGTGTGTGACACACACATACTTACACAAAGTAGCTATAATGTAACATATCTTTAGAGAGGAAGGGTCCAGAAGCTGGAAGGAATGAGAAAGGCTTCCTGTAGGAAACAGCATTTGAAGTCTTGAAGGAAGCCAGAGGATTCGAAGAAACAGAGGTAAAAGAGCATTCTGGACATGATGCACAGTCATTGCAAAGGCATGGATATGAGAAGAGCGTCGTGTGTGAGAAACAGCAAATAAGTCAGTATTGCCTGACAGTGGAGTTCATGGAGGGAATTAATTTATAAGAAAATTATACATATAGGAAGGTGTAAGGTTATGATGAGATTTAAATGCCAACCAGTAGATTTTATATTTCACAATAATGTATTAGGGACCCGGTTAAGTTTGTTGAGTAGAGGGTAGGTGCTGAAAAGTTCATATTTATCCTTTAGGAAGATAACTCTGGTAGCTGGGTGGATGATGGATTGGAGTGGGAAGAAACTTTAAGCAAAAAGGACAATTAAAATGGTATTATTAAAAAGCCAGGCAAGATGTGATGATAAGGACCTGAATTTTGGGGTAGATGTGTAAATATAGAACAGGGGAATACAAATTATGTTGTCAGGAAATAAATGACAATGTTTGTCAACTAATGAGATCTGTAGGGTATATGAAAATGAGAAGCTAAGAATATGACACCATTCCTAAGTATGATTGGATTGGAGTAGAGGACTAGTACCTAGGAGATGAGAACACTGAGGAATTGGGAAGTGAGTTTGTTTAAGGAAACAAACATTTATGTTGAAATTCTAGGGTATGAGAGCAGGAGTTAGGATAGAAAGAGAGACTGCAAAGGTACTAAATTCATTGAGAAACTAGGGAGAATGTCCTACAGACAATATATAAATGCTACTAGGATCTGGATTGGATAACAAATTTGCAAAGGATGAATCTCAGGGAGAGATTGCTGAGTGATGGTGGTAATAGGAGAATCTGGAAGTGGAGATAGGGAGCAAGTGTTCCACTTCTAAGCTCATCACTCCCAGATTTTATTTATTTATTTTTTATTAAAGCCTTTTATTTTCAAGACATATGCATGGAGAATTTTTCAACATTAAGCCTTGCAAAACCTTGTGTTCCAATTTTCCTCTCAACCTCTACCTCCTTCTCTAAATGGCAAATAATCCAATATATGTTAAACATGGTAAAATATATGTTAAATCCAATATGTATGCATACATATTTGTATAATTATCATGCTGCACAAAAAAATCAAATCAAACAGGAAAAAATGAGAAAAAATAAAATGCAAGCAAGCAACAACAAAAATAGTGAAAATACTATGTTGTGAACCACACTCAGTAACCACAGTCCTCTCTCTGGGTATACATGGCTCTCTTCATCACAAGATCACTGGAACTGGTCTAAATCATCTCATTGTTGAAGAGAGCCATGTCCATAAGAATTGATCATTGTATAATCTTCTTGTTGCCATGTACAATGATCTCCTGGTTCTGCTCATTTCACTTAGCATCAGTTCATGAAAGTCTCCTCAGGCCTCTCTGAAATCATCCTGCTGGTGGAGAAAAAGATATTTTAACTAAAATTCTCCACTTGTTCTTTAAAAGTATGTATTCAATGAAGTATGTATTCAATGTTCATATATAACACTAACTCACTAATTTCTGGAAAAATAGGCCCACTAACTCTCATCTATTGAATATTGTCTCTACAGCATGGAGCACCTTATGGAATAATTTCATTCCTGATAATATACAATGAAATAACTCTTTATTCTGAATTAACAAATACCAAATTAAAAAGAGTATTTACATATAAATAGTATAATAGAAGAGTAAATAAAACAGTGGATTTCTATTTTGCACAAATATAAAATAAATTCAGTGTGAAACTTTCAGTTGTTCTAACTATAATATTTTTAGGGTTGTTCTTTTGTTCTTTTATAAGTATTTTTAAAAAGACCTATTTTCTTTCCCCCTCTACCCAACTTTGTCCTTTCCCTTTTTCTTTCTCTTTTCCCCTTCCTACTTTTTCCCTTTTTTTCCTCTATTCTTCTCTCTTCCTTACTTCCTTTTCCTCTCTTTCATTCTTATCCTTTCCTGTTTTTCTAATTCTCCATGTCTCTCTGTCTCTGTCTGTCTCTCCCTTTTTAGGAAAAAGAACAGCAAAACAAAGCTCTTATAACACATATCATATATGTCTTTAGAAGATTGTTATTGTTGCATATCTTCCAAAATCCCTATGTATTATTGGGATGAAGAAGGCCATGGTCACTATTTTATGTTCATATCAACTAGTAATTTATGTTGATTTCCTAGAATTAGAGGCTTATATTTCCTTATATGCTCTATTTAACATTTTAGAGGTGCAAAAAGGCCTAGATATCATCTAGTACAATACCATATCCTATCTCATTTGGCTTTCCAGTACCCACCACAGGCCCTTGCAGATAGTAGAAGCTCATTATATAGTTGTTAAATTAAAAAAAAGAATAAAATTAATAAAAGTGCCCCAGGAGGAATCATTTATTCAGAACAACTCTTATTTGCAGATTCCCTTCTGCTATGACTATCCAAATCCTCCCTGTCCTTTAAAGTCAACTTTCTGAAATCCAATCTTCTCAATGAAGCCATTCTTAACTATAAGAATCATGAAATTACTTACTATGTCTCATTTACCATGTCATTTTATTCTTATACACCACAGCTTTGATTTGTGGGAAGAATAATAAGCATTATTCTTTCTGTTTTACAGATGGAGTATTCAAGACCATGAAAAATTAAGATTATAAATTTAAGATTAGAATGAAATTTTCGGTCTTTAGATTCCCATCACATTGTTCTTTCCACTAAATGCTTCTATTTCCCTTAATATGACAGAGTGGGAGCCCCTATCACTATGACTGGCAAGTTTTTCTCTGATCTTTTTGTTCAAATGAAAAGCATTTGAATGGTTCTATTCTGGTCTATCATTCTCCCAGGCATGAAGTGTCAATAATTTTTACTTCTTACAGCATATTCTGCTTCTGACTTCTTCTGTCTATTCTAATACTTAACATGATAGTTCAGATTCTTATTACTTCCTGCTTTGGCTAAGTCAATAGTTTTCTAATCAGTCTCATCACCACATTTTCCCTTTTTTATTCCCCCTCCCAATTTTCCTGCCTCCAGGCCTTTGCTCCTAATATTATTCCAGTTATGTAACTGCCTCCTGAAATACTGTCCATTATTTCAATCTCTCTTCCCCGATTCCCCAAATAGAAAGTGAATTCTTTTATCTCCAAACTCTCATAGTACTTTGTACTTTCCTAAACATCTATTCCATTCTAACATAATTTTTTTTATCTGTGTCAATTATGTGAAGGCAGATATGTATCTCATTCCTCTTTTTATTCTTCTCAGTGAATAGCACATAATTACTCCTCAGTATATGTTGAATAATTGGTTGAAAAGCAAATAGCATAAGGGTTGAGAATAATTTTCACTGTTCTTCTTTCCCTTCTTTTCTCCCAGTTAGCTTGTTCAAGGCATTTTTCATGTCCTCATTCCTCAGAGTGTAGATGATAGGATTTAGAAGGGGGGTGACAGCTGTGAAAAACACAGACACTACTTTGTCTTCAGGAAGGCTGGTGGAAGGGCGGGAATAGATAAAGATGCAGTGTCCCAAGAAAAGGGTGACCACTGTGAGGTGGGCTGCACAGGTTGACAGGGCCTTGCGCCGACCTGCTGAAATCCGCTTCCTCAGAGACACCAGGATGACAGCATAGGAGACCACCAATACTACAAAACAGACCACAGAAATTAGTCCACTATTAGAGACAATGAGGATCTCAATGATGTGGGTATCTGTGCAGGCCAGTTTGATCACTTGAGGTACATCACAGAAGAAGTTGTCAATCTCATCAGGACCACAGTAGGGTAGTTTGATGGTGAGGGAGGTCAAAGCTACTGAGTGGATGGTCCCTCCAGTCCAGAGGGCTGCAGCCAGCAGCACACACACCTTCCAGTTCATCACTGTCATGTAGTGCAGTGGGTTGCAGATGGCCACATAGCGATCATAGGCCATGACTGTGAGGAGAAAGATTTCTGTGCAGGCAAAGAGATGCAAGAAGAACATCTGAATTACACAAGCATCAAAGGAGATGAGCTTCTCCTCAGACCAGGTGTCTACTAGCATTTTAGGGACTGTGACAGTAGAGTGGCAGACATCAATGAAGGACAAGTTGCTGAGGAAAAAATACATGGGGGTGTGGAGTCGACGATCATAGATAATAGTGATGACAATGAGGATGTTACCCATCAAGGTCAGGATATAGAAAATGAGAAATACTGCAAATACAATCATCTGCACCTTCTGGTTGGTGGATAGACCTCGCAACCGGAAATAAGTCACTGAAGTAAGATTGGACAGGATAGCCTCTTCCATTCTTTTTTTGAGTCAATCTGTCAGAGTTAAGAACATATTAGTACTTATTGTCTAAAATATTGTGTGGCTCAGAATGGTGAATGACCACCATGGAATAAAAAAAGCTGGAGATATCTCTAGGAGCAAAAGGAAGGTTTATTTATGTTTTTGTGAGAAGTGGACCATCCTCCAGTCAAACAAGCAATCAAAAGGAGATGGCATTTTAGGGACAGGTTTAACAGTTTAAATAATCCCTAACACAAATACCCTTCCCACCACTGACCCTCACCCTTATTAGCTAATGTCTTACATTCTAAATGAGGGAACTACCCAGGAAATTGAACTTTGGCCCATAGGTACATAGTTGCCCATATTTGATTGAGGTAGGAAGAAAATGATGTCATGGAAGAATAGCAGGAAGGGGAAGTAGGTATGTCTTTGGGTCAATGCCCCAGGACTACCTTCAGGTCTACTCCACCTCTGAGGAAGATGAAGCCCTACTCGATTTTCACAACTGTCTTTTAGAGATCTCACTCCATCTCATTCAGTATTAATTTGGATAATTAATCACATACCAACATAAGTAGGTGGTTAATAAAAGCTTGTTGATTGATGAATTGATACTGTTTTGTATTGTTGGTTTATTTCAATCATATAGGTTTTTTCTGCTTAATTAGGTTATAAGACCTTTGAGAAAAGGAAGAGAAAGAGTTTTACATTTCATCTGCATCTCCCTATTCCCAAATCCTACTTTTGCCTTCCTTCCTTCAATTCATTCTTCATAGTATTGATAAATCAATCTGATAAAAACACAGATTTGATCATGTCATTTCTCTATTCAAAAATCTTCAGTGGTTTTGCTTAGTAGATATTGCTTAGTAGATAAGACACAAACTTGTTTTTTTAGCAGGGAATTTAAGTCCCTCGATAATCTGGGTTTTATATTTTTAGGCTTATTTCATACAATTTCTATTTTACCTCTGTTCCAACCAACTTGACCTATTAGCTATTTTGCCAAATCAAAATGCTGTCTCCTGCCCCTATACACTTATGTAGGATATTCCTTATGCCTAGAATGTATTCATCTTCACCTCTTAGAATCCTTCTCTTTTTAAAAAGTTTAGATCAATTGCCATTTCTTTCACCTTTTGGGACATTTTCAGATGTGATCTCTTCCCTTGTCCTTTTCCTCTCCCCCACTCCCCCTGCTCCTTTCCCCTTTTCACCTGAAAGTGATTTCTCCCTCCTCTACTATTCCCAGGATACTTTGTTTTAAATATTCCTTTTGTCCCATCACATTTTACTTTGTATTATATTTACCTGTTTACATACCATATGATCCTCAAAAAAATCAAAGCTCCTTGAGGACAGGAGCTATTTTCCTTCATAAACCTGGTGGATTCCTATATTTTGTACATATTTCATTTCTTCAAGAATTTGTGAATTTGTGTTGTAGATATTTTCTTTACTGACATAAACCTTAAGAAAGTCATTTAATCTTTTTTTGGGCCTCAGTTATTTCATTTGTAAAATGAAAGATTTGTACTAGATGGCTTTTGAAGTCCCTTTAAATCTAGATCTACAATCCTCTAATTTTTTTTATAATAATTAGCTTTTTATTTTTCAAAGTACAAGAAAAGATAGTTTTCAACATTTACCCTTGCAAACTCTTGTGTTCCAAATTTTTCTCCCTCCCTCCACTACCTTCTCCTTCTCCTAGATATAATCCTCTAATCTTATGAGATCATATCCCCTCTACAAATTAGTAGATAGTCCTTGAGAGTTGCTTTGACCGAATATTTATTATCTCCTAGTTAGTGTGGTAATCTTTTTGACTTTAGCTAGACTGGTTCTTGAAGAGTGGCTGTATGAAACATCATCAGACTCATCCTTGAAGTCTTCTTTATTTTAGTAGAACCTCTGAGTAATAGAAGTCTACTATGTAGCATTCAAGAAGCTAAGATCTCATTCATTCCACCATGAGCTAGCAGAATTTAGGAGAGGCTAGGCGTGTAAGAAATGTTTGAACTGAACTGAAATAATTTTAATCCAATATTAGCTTCATTGAGGATAGAATTAATTTTGAGAAGTTAGTAAAAATATATCAAAAGAAACTCAAAGGGTGGGTACAGAAAAGTATACTTAGCATAACAGAGCACTAAAGCCAGTAGGAACCTTAGAGCTAATTTAATCTAGCCCATCCATTTACAGATGGGATGGGAAAACAGACTCAGAGAAAGTAATTGCTAATTAGCACAAGAACCATGTCTAGGATTCATAAGAAAAACATGTAAACACAAAAGAGAAGGGAGAATCATGTTCATTGTCTCAGAAATAGCTATCTGTGGGACAGTCTAGAAGCAAAGATTTAGGGGGTTTGAATTTGAGATTTTTTTATTTCTCCCTATTCCAAACAGTTTCCAGGTCTCCATCTCAGTTTTTCTTCTTCCCTCTTTGCTTATCCCTCCTACCTTTGAGGATCTAATATCGATAATCTGTCTCACAATGGAAACCAGGAATAGCTATATATCTGAAAACTTAATCACTAAAAAAGGCCTAACAGAAAGATGTGGGTAGTTGAGATGGATGTATAAGGAATGCTTGGATAATATTTTCATTTCAATAGGGATTGTCTGGAAACAAGATTCTATAATCCAAAGAAGTTAATCTCTTTCTTGCCTGATCCTTCAAACTGTGGGGTAGGGATGTTTGGGAAGCAGGATATTATTTTTGGTACCTCTCAGCCAACCACTCATTTATCTAATTAGCATGATTTTTCCAGGGCACACACAAGCCAAGAATAATGTCCTGATGTGGTAATAATTTGAATAGTCCTCATATAGCTCTTTCTGTTTGTCCAGGAAACCATAAAATGGGGTCATGAAGAGTAGGACACAGCTGAGAAGTCCAAACAACAACAATCTCTTTTTGTATCTCTAGCACCTAGCCCAGGACCTGGAATATAGTAAACAGTCAATAAATGTGCATTAAATTGAACTCAAACACTGCACATTACATTAAAAATCCATAAAGAAATATTTAGAACAAGACTATGTATTAGCTAATACAATCAATTAAAAAGGAGTTATTAAGTACCTATTATGTTAAAGAGATTTGCAAGGACTGTAGATAAAAGAAAAAAAGTTAACTAGTCCTTATATTCAAGGAATGATATTCTTTGAAGAGGGAAGGGACATAAATAGATAAGTATAAAAACTAGTGTGAAGAGGGATCAAGGCAAAGCACGCTACGCTACACACACACTGAGTATTTAAGGAAGGAGGGTATGCTTTTAGCTTGCTGAGATTCACATACTGCACTCCCATCTTAATACTTTATGCCCTGACTTCTTTAGGATGCTTGAAGACCTTTTTTGGAGTGTTCTTTTGAGCACAGATAAAGCTTTTACCCAGAACTGAGAGGTTCAGTTACCAACTGAATAATTTTCTATAATAGCATAGGGACCTTGCTATTATATTACTTCTTTTCAAGCAATCTATAGTTTAGCCAAACTATGTCTCAGGAATGATCCAAATTCCTCACGAATGACATGCCCCCTCCCATTTCCAAGCCTTTGCATTAGAAGTCCCTCATTCCTCAAGTGCAGTACCCACTTCATCTACACTTAGAATCCCTTCTTTCCTTAAAAACTCTTTTCAAGTGATACTCTTTATATGAAGGTTTTTCCTATTTCTCCCAGTTGCTAGTGCCCTCTCCCTCCTTGTCTTTATTTTGTATAAGCTTTGTAAATAGTTATCCTTGTTGCACTATTTGTATATGTTATGTATCTACTAATTTATTTAGTTGCTATCTCACTACCTAGAAAGTAAGGTTCTTGAGGAGAGAAACGGTTTAATTTTTTTCTTTTTAATCCAAGTGCCTAGCACACAGTAGGTGCTTAGCGTATGTTTATTCATTCATTAAAAGCCTGGAAGAATCTAGAAGGTGGTGATAGAGAAAATGTTTTCTTATATGTGAGTATTATTTAGAACTGGAAGAATTTAAGATTAACTAGTTCAACCATTCATTTTACAGACAAGAAAACTGAGGCCCAGAGAGGTGACATGATTTGCCCAAAGTCAAGCCATTAGTTAGTTAGTGCTGGGATGATTTGAACTGAGTTCTCATGATTCTTCCTCCAATGTACTTTCTCTGCTTTGGTGCATTTGAGGACCAAAGTGTCTCCTTCCAAGTCAGAAGAGGATAATGAATCCAAATGACATTATTTGTTTGGATATTTGTCCTATTCTCCTTCATAGTATAACAGCAGTGTCTGTGTTGGTCTTCTAGGGCTGGAAATATCTAATGCCTAGTTATTTTTTCTTTCTTTCAATAAGTTTATCATTCTTTTAACTCATTGAGATGCAGAATTTGAAAGCTGGAAGGAACCTTGAGGACTGCCTAGTTCATTGCATATATATATATATATATATATATATATATATATATATCAGAGTTAGATAATTTAAATCACTTGTCCAAGTTCATACCACTAGTGAAATATTTGGGAAGATAATTAATTCATTGTTCACTAAATTTTGCAATGAAAAATAGAAGAGTTGTACCAGAGATAGATGAACTTGTAAAGGAATTAAAGTTTGTTTATGACAGTTTTCTATATGATTGGTGTATTACCCTTCAGTGCCCAGCCAATTGCATTGGAATTTTCTTTTTTGATTTACTTTTTATAGTGAGAATATACACCCCATCTAGGGTAATCTACTCCTGTTAGTGCACCTTGATCCACCACCCATTTATACATTTTCTCTCCCACTGAAATTTCCTTGTTTGTTTCTTCCATGCCTTCAGGACTAGAGTCTCTAAATAATCTAATAAATGAATCTGTGCAATTAAGTGAGTAGTTAAATGACAGAAATTTTTCTTCTACCCCTCCCCCTCTGCTTTTATGCTTCTCTTAAGTAGCACATGAATATTTAAATAGTAGCCTTCTAGAGATGATTCTGTTAATGTCTGCATTAGTGGAGTGATTGTTGATGGGAATTTCAGACAAGATGGGGTTTAAACATATGATCATATGATGATCAAAAAAACTAATGCTATTTTGTTTGGAGAAAACAACACTAAGGGGGTGTGTGTGTGTGTGTGGAGAGAGAGAGACACACACACACACACAGAGAGAGAGAGAGAGAGAGAGAGAGAGAGAGAGAGAGACAGAGAGAGAGACAGACAGAGACAGAGTGAGACAGAGATAGAGACAGAGACAGAAAGACAAAGAGAAAGAGAAACAGAAAGATAGAGGCAGAGAGATGAAGAAGAAGAGAGAGACAGACACACAGAGACAAAAAGAGAGAGAGAGTGAGACAGAAACAGAAAGGAAGAGACAGAGAGAGACAGAGAAAGGGAAGGAGGGAGGAAGGGAGAGAGAGAGAGGAGAGAGAGAGAGAGATTGAGAGAGAGAGAGAGAGAGAGAGAGAGAGAGAGAGAGAGAGAGAGAGAACACTACACACACAGAGACAGAGAGATAATAATTTTCAAGTATTTGAAGAATTCTCATGTACAAGAGGAATTTTTCTCATTCGGTATGGTTTCAAGTGACAGAATAAGAACCAAATATTTAAAAGTTACAAGGAGATATTTAATTTCAATAAAAAACATTCTAAGAATTAGAATTCTTAAAAAAAATTGGAATGAGCTGTTTTGAAAAGTAGTGAGATTATCCACTACTCTGAGGAGAGACCCTGCTTTATTTTGTTTTATTTTTTGTCTCATTAACACATAAAAATCTGATGGGAACCTCCATCTTCATTTCAGAGATGGAAGAGAATATTCACAGGGATCATGTTCTTTAGAGGAGATGGAGCTTGTTTGCTGCTGATTACTACATTTTTTTGAATTTGTGGAATTGGGAGGCAGGGAAAAGATGCTATTGAACTTTGTCCCTCAATTTGTCAGGGGACGGAATAAAAGAAAGTGAAATGTCCAAAAAAAAAAAAAAAAAAAAAAAGAGGAGTGAGTCCTCTAACACCAGGGGCCATCTAAGCAGAGGCTGAAGGGGATCAGTTCTTTTAACAGGGGACTAACATAGGACTATTGAGAACAGGTCTAAGATTGAGAAGTTTGGGGGCAGAAGCCACCTTTCAATTACATTCAGATTGGATCCTCTTACCCCGATTCTGAGTAGGTCTGACTTTGGTATATTTTTGCAATTTTAGGCTTCAGAATCATAGGAACTGAGTTCAGATCTGTGCCCTGTCAATTACTACCTGTGGGATCTTGAGTAAGTTGCTTAGCCTCTCCATGCCTCAGTTTCCTCATCTGCAAAGTGAGAGGTTAGTTTAGATATTTCCAAGGTTCCATCCACTTCTAAATCTATGACATTAAAGTAGTACTAGATTTTGTAGTTCACAAAATATCCTTAGAGAGCTCATTTAAAATCTTTTTTTTTTCAAACAAAGAAACAACCATTTGTATTTGCTTTCTTTAAGATCTTCTAAACTCCAATAGTGTTAATGCAAAACTGTTACTCTCAAGAGCTGACCAGATAACCTCCGGGGTAAATTCTGGGTCTAATGTTTATCCAGTCTTGCCTTGTCAGACTCAGGCAGCATGGATCAGTTGAAAGTCAGGCAGAAATTTAGCTTTCTGCCTCTATATAATAAAATGGAATTGTAAGGTAGCTTTGAGATCTAGTCCAATTTCCTCAATTCATAGGTGAGGAAACTAAGGCATAAAAATATTCTAATTTACCCAAGGTCCCACAGTAAGCTCGTAGCACAATTAGGATTCAAATTTGGGTCTCCTAATTACTAGTCTAATATGGGTATCTTTTTAAAAAGTACTCCTTTTCATCACTCTCTTTCCCCCTTTCCCCTTCTACTCTCACCTCAATGCTTAGGTAAATGGCTATTCAACCAACTACAGTAGAAATCTGGTCTTGATCTATAATGAAAACCTATCAAGAGAGATTAGAAATAAGAAGAAAAGGCTGATTTCTTAATCAGAGAAAAGAATAAAGCCAATAGTATGATGAAACTTACCTTTTATTGTTTCTCCAATGTACTCCAAATGATTCCACTTTGGATAATTGACTGGTTAGTACTGAAGCCTTAGCTTACGGAAGATCACCTTGCAAGAGGTGCTTAAATAAGTGACTCTTCCTCATAGTATCTTAGTTTCCTTATCTGTAAAATGAGAGTAGGAGCAGAAAATCTCTAAGGTTCCTTTCTACTTTAACATTTTATGATTCTGTGGTTCCAATTTGTTTAATTTCATTTCTCCTTAGGAGAGATGAAAAACATAATTTCCTTGTGCCTTTTTTAACAGAAGAATTGTTTAATCAATGATATGATACAGTAGAAAACAGTTACAAGTTTCTTCTAATGAAAGATGCTTTTCAAATTTTACACAATTTCTTTAGAATTTCTGAAAATTTTCTATATTTTCAGATAGATTCCAACAATAGATCTAAAATGTATTTTATATCTTTTCAGACAGAATTGTGATGAAAAGAATAAACTAAAATATCAATTTATTACATCTTTATCTAAACATCACATTTGTGTTTTGAACACAGAGCATCAGCTTAATTTTCTAAGGAGTAGATAGAAATCAAAACATCAGCTTCCTTTAGAACTCTCTAAGAATTGACCATGTTCTGCTACTTTCAGAATGGATTCCTGCCTGCCACTTCCCTTTACTAGGAAAGGGGAATTTTGGAGTGGAAAGAAGAAAGAATAGGAAAAAAGGGAGAGAGGACTGTCCAGGAGTACTCCCAAACTCTTCTGCCATCTACTATTCCCCATTGCTCTTCTACTCTATTTATGGACTTTTTAGCCTTGGGAAATCCTTGGAGATGATAGCAACAAGCACTAGGTACTAGTTAAATAAAGTGAATGTAATAGGAACTTAGGTTGCACCACTGATTGTTAAAGAAATTATTATGAAAATGTTTAAGAGTTTAAAAGTTATGTTGTCTTTCCCATTTGAATGTGGGACAAAGATTGTGTTTTTGCCTTTCTTTTTATCTTCACCATAGCATATTGTAAACACTTAATAAATATTTGTTGATAAACTAATACTATATCTATAGGGGCAGATGAAGTTGAAAATTAGAGCAATCATCTAGACAATTTTTTAAAAGCTGCTTTGTCTAAACCATTTTAGACAAAATTGTATATTGGGTGTCTGGATTATCCAGAAAATACTCTTAAATCTCCAGGGTCCTTTTTTTGACTTATTTGTTCCCTCACTGGCTAAACCACAAGAAGAATCAAATGGTAAGAAAGGTTGATTCTATGTTTAAAAGTAAAGAATGGATTTCTTTATATTAGAATAGTATTCTAATGGCCAGGACCATGAAAATGAGAAGGAGTTAGGACCAATTCAATTTAATCCAATACATATTTATCAAGAACCTACTATTGAGCAGCTAGGTAGTATAGTGGACTACTGGGTCTGGGGTCAGGAAGATTCACATTCCTGAATTCAAGTCCAGCCTTAGATACTTATTAACTGACACTGGGCAAGTCACTCAATCCTGCTTGTCTCAGTTTCCTCATCTGTAAAATGATCTGGAGAAGAAAATGGCAAACCACTACCACTCTACTATCTTGCCAAGAACTCCAAGTGTGGTCACAAAGTCTTAGGCATGACTGAAATGACTGAGTAACAATAAAATATATGCAGAATATAATGTTAGACATTCATGATGATAAGGTTTATATAAAATGTAGTCTCTGTTCTTAGGGAGCTTATTAGGATGAGGCGGAAGGGAATAAATATTAATAGAGCACCTATTATATGATCAGTACTTTGCAAAGTGCTTTTATAAGCATTATCTTACTGGATCTTCATAATAACTTTGAGAGGTATGTGCTATTTACAACTTAGGAAACTGAGGCAAAAGAACTTAAGTGATTTGCTTAGAATCACAAAGCTAGTAAGTTATCATGCTCCAATGAAAGAATAAGACACACAGAGATAAGTATAATACTTGTTTGATAGGTTTGGAGAGTCATTGCTGGCATTTGGAGACTAGGGACTTTTTAAGCATATCCACTACTACTTGGAGAATATGAGAGATTTACACAGTTATGCTGGCCCCTCTAGAAGTTATTTTTATAGAATGACACTGTAATATTTTATTATATTTATATATCCTAACTTATTCAACCATTATCTAGTGACTGGACATTTAATTTGAATCTAGATTTTTTACTTTTCTCTATTGTATTAGGAAAAGTTTTTTGAGAGGGCATTTTTCTTTCTTTCTTCTATTTTGTCAATAATCTCTTTAAGATAAGATCCCAGTCCTAGTAACTACTGAGTCCATGAATGTGAATATCAAAAACTCACACAATATAATTTCTCCATTTTTTTCATAAAATAAGGGGAAAATAAATTTGAGGAAGTGAGATGACTCAATGGGTAGAGTACTGGGCCTGGAATAAGGGAGACTTTTCTTCAATGCAACCTCAACATTTCAAATGCAACTTCATACATTAACTATGTGATTCTAGGGAAAAAAATCACTTAACTTTTTTATTTATTTAAAATTATTTTTATTATTATTATTTTTTTTTGCTGAGTCAATTGGGGTTAAATGTCTTGCCAGGGTCCCATAGCTAGGAAGTGTTAAGTGTCTGAAATCAGATTTGAATTCAGTCCTCTTGACTTCAGGGCTGGTACTCTATCCACTTTGCCACCTGACTGCCCCACTTAACTTTTATTCATCTTAATCTACTGGAAAAGGAAATGATAAACCACCCCAGTATTTTTACAAGAAAATCTCATGGATAGTATTGGCATGCTATGGTCCACCGAGTCACAAAAAAGTCTGACATGACTGAATGATTGTACAACAAGAACAGACTCTGGAAAAAGCCAAAATTTTAGTAGAAGTCATTAAAAGATAGTTCATGAGGGCTGACTAATAGGAACTAGGATTGGTTTACTAAGAACCCCCCATGTCAGACATTTCATTTTCTTCTTTCTTTTTGAATGAATGAATAAATGAAATGGCATTTTAAAAATACTTGCAATGTATCAAATACCACAATAAGTGCTAGGGAAACAAATATAAAAGAGAGTCTCTGCAGTTCAAGGAACCAGAGCTGACTATACATTTTAATGGAAAAAACAACAATTATAGGTGAGTAGTAGCTAGGAAGGGGCACTTTTGTCTAGCAAGTTACAGATATGGTGAGTAGGACCATAGTGGAGCAGGTTAATAAACCCCATTCAGGAAGACTGGCAAGATGATTTAATCATGGTTCATAGTTCTAGAACTGGAGGTGTTGAAAAGGAAAAGAAGGAGACTGGCCATTGACAAGATTTTGGAGGAAGTACATAGAAATAAGGAAATGAAGTGAAACATGGCAGAGGCTTAACTTTTTAATGACATTTGGATGGTCAAAATGGAAAAAAAAAACATGGATTAGAAAATGGTATAATTATAAGTATTTACAGACAAAAGTTTTGATGAATAGATTGATGTCAAGGTGGATGGAGGTATCTCCTAGGCTTCAGTAGGGCTCTGTCTGTGGTTCTGTTTTCTTCAACATTTTTCCCTCCACTGGCTTGATTGAAGATGCTGATACCACAATTATCCACTTTTCAGATGATACAGAGAGTTTGGAGTAGATAATAACATCCAAAACCAGATTTTAAAATTATCTCAATAAATTTGGAAGAAGAGTTGAAAGCATGATGAAATTTAACGACATTTTAAAACTGTAAACTCTTTCACTAAGATTAACACCCTTCTCCTCCCCCCCCCCCCTCGCCCAATATGTGAGTAAGTTCACGATTGGGGAAGACCTGGCTTGATAGAAATTCATGTATAAAAGCCCTCAGAAATCATAAGCTCATATTTTATCCCCACAGTACGATATGACTACTATGAAAAAAATGGACATAACTTCAGGTTGCATTATAAACAGTATTAATATTGATAATATGATCATTATCTAATCACAGTTGTTAATTGCAATAACATTTCATTCCCTTGAAAATATGTGATTTCTGTGGTGGAGGTATTATTTTTGTTGAGGTAAATCACACCTTCTCTATGATTTAATAGATTAAGTAATCTTGGAGAGTTCTGTGACTGAAAGATTCACTTCCCTAAGGACAATGTAGGAACATGCCTCTTTGACTTGAAAAGGCTGGTCCTTTAATGACATATCTAGTTCATTATTGTTTGTAGGCTTGAAGATGTTCTAGCTTGGCAGGACCTGGTAGAGCTCAGAATCAATTCCATTCAATAATAACAAACAGCAAAAACAACAAACAACAAATAATATTTACACAGACTTTTCATTTAGGAAACTTCACAACATTCAAGATAATGTTTTGTTCCAAATTTTTCTCCCTCCTTCCATTATATCCCCCCTCCTCAAGACAGCAAGTGATCTGATAGAAGTTAAACATGCAATTCTTTTAAAGATATTTCCTTATATGTCATATTGTACAAGATAAATCAGACCAAAAGGGAAAAAAAAAAACCAGAAGAAAGAAAAAGCAAATTTAAAAAATAAACATAAAAGAGGTGAAACTACTGTGCTTTCATTCACATTCAGTCTCTATATTTCTCTCTCTGCTTGTGGAAGGCATTTTCCATTCTAAGTCTATTGGAATTGCCTTGAATCACCACTTTGCTCATGGTTGATCATTACATAATCTTGCTGTTACTGTGTACAATGTTCTGATTCTGCTCATTTCACTTAGCATCAGTTTACGTAAGTCTTTCCAGACTTTGATGAAATTAGCTTGCTCACTATTTCTTATAGAACAATTATATTCCATTCCATTCATATGCCATAATTTATTCAGACATTCCCCATATAGTAAGTAAACTTTTAACAGATTAACATTTCTCAGTCCCAAATCTTCTTTTGTTTTTTTTCACTTCATTCATTTTTCCTTTTTATTTTTTATTATGGCACCAAACCTCAAAATGAAATCTTTCATTTCATTTGGGATGTGAAGATCTCCATACTTAATGTGGCCTGGGGGAAGAGGAAGGAGGATTCTGAATCCACCCTTTCACTCTTGTACTAATTAGCCTGGACAAAAAGCTCTATCTACCTGGAACTCTTTAAAAGCTTGACACACATTTTCATGTGCCATTATTATTGAAAACTCTAGCACCAGCATCTGGTTCTCTTCCCAGACCTCCCTTCTTCACTGTTGAGGCTTGTTGTTTGTCCTTCATTTGAAAAGGACCAATGACCTCATGGGATGATATCTTAATTTGAGCATGAATTGGATTTAAATGAGTCAGAGTTGCACAACATCATTACCCCATGTAGATAATTCAACGGAACCATCTATGATCTCACTGTTATAGATTGGTATCCAGTGGTATGGATTACAACCTATCTATATCCTCTCAGCCTGTATCTTTCCTTGCATCCTCTGCAAGGGATCATCCCCAAAAGGGAGGTTTTCCTCTAGTTTTTTTTTCTTTTCTTTCTTTCTTTCTTTCTTTCTTTCTTTCTTTCTTTCTTTCTTTCTTTCTTTCTTTCTTTCTTTCTTTCTTTCTTTCTAACATTCTGTGTGTACCAGTGCTTCTTTAGGTGGCACAGAGGAGAGAGCATTTGACTTAGAGTTTGCAGTACTTGAGTTCAAATTTTGTCTGAGATACTTATTTAATATTTATTTAACAAGTCATTGAGTCTCTTTTTGCCTCAATTTCCCCATGTGTAAAACGGGGATAATTGTTGTGAGTATCAAATGAATCAAGGTACATGAAATGCTTTATAAATCTTAAAACACTATAGAAATGCTAGTTATTATTACTATTACTTGGGATGACCCAATACATTATACCTTGTATATACTTTGTAACTACTTACACATATTGCTACATATAATATCCACCATTAATTTCACCCTGAAATAGTTCAGGAAACCTAGTTTATTCACAAGTTGATCATAGAAAATTCCCTAGAGGGTGATCTTTTTAAGGTAACACTTTATGGTCTATTCCTTCTCTCTAACACCACACTTACTTTCTTCATTTCTCCTCAGAAATGTAGTATTTTTGTTCGTTTTTACTAAAAATGATTGAAAACGTTTTGTATAATACATCTATGTGCATATATATATATATTATATGTAACTTTCATTTCCATTTCAAAATTAAATTTTAGTTTTTTTCTATTAATAAGCATACTTCCCCCTTCTTCTATGCCCCATTCTCAATGGAGAAAAAACATCCTTGTAATAAATATGCATATTGTGAGACGATGTAAGTTTTTTCTAATTACTTTCAAGTAAGAGAGAAAGAAGTTTTTTCCTCTTATTATATATGATATCACAGTATTCTAAATTATAATTAAATCCTGGTGAAATTTCTGGCCAATGTATGGATCTAGCACAGTACCCATGTTCCTTAGCTGCCATTCAGAATGGTTATGACACATTCTAAAAGATCTCAAAGGTTATGTGCAAAGGGCTGAAATTCTCAGTTGATGCACTGGGACTGGACAACCAAGCACTTAAGGCTAACTACCGATTGGATAATATTCTATTAGCATATGCTTGGAAAATGTCCCTTCCCACTATTCTGTGCTAGTTCAATCTTTTGGTGTATACAGAGAATGTGGGAGGGATTAGGGGGTGGAGTAAGACAAGTCAGAGTCATTTCTGGGCAGGAGATAAAGAGGAGAAGTTGCGGAGATCCTGCGTTCATCCAATTCACTTCTACCCCTAAAGACCAAGAATAAAGACCAAGGACCTTTGCTTATCCTGTCTCCGGCTGATTCTAAGGTATCCAGGGGGCTAACTCGGTTTTCACAGTTACGGACCCTACTTCTTTTATATGGAGACAAACACACAAAGACAAATAGATGCATATGAAGAAAAGTCCAGCATGTCATAGTGGAAGAATCATTGGACTAGACCCATGAGACCGAGGGCCTAGTTCTGGATCTTGCTAATGACTTGTATATCCTTGAATTTCTCTCTCTCAACCACTAGAAGGCCTCAGTTTTCTCAATCACTAAGTGAATGGGTTGGATTCTAGGGTTCTACCCATTTCTTTGAGCCTTTATTTCTAAGATTATCTTCCTTTTATTCTGTGATATTTCATATATATTGTCAACTTCATTAGAATGTAAGCTCCTTAAGAACAGGGGCTATTTTTGTTTTTTACTTTTTTTTTTTTTTTGATCCCCAGAACTTAGTAATAGTGTCTGGCCCATTGTAGACATTTAATAAATGTTTGTTGATTGATTAAAGATACTTTCCAAATACAAATCCTAATAGATATATTAATTAGTATGTCGTTTAATAAATGTTTGATTGATTTTAGTATGACTTAGGAAGAATGGGGGTTATTCCACATCAGCTTAGGAGATAGTTGAGCCAATTATTCCAATTTCTGAAACTCCTTTCCTATCTTCACATTCTCCTTATTGAAGGAATGAGGATGAATAAGCCAGTATTCTTAGTGTATGTTGATGATTTAATTAAATAATTTATTATGGGATTGATACTCTCCTTTTTCCTTTAGAAATGATCCAGGTAATTTTTTCCTTTTGTCTGTGTTTTCTTTCACAGCATGACTTGGAAATGTGTCTTGCATGACTACACATGTATGACCCATGACAAGTTACATGTATTCTCCAGGAGGCAGGGAAGGGAGAGAAGAAGAGAATTTGAAACTCAAAATTTAAAAAAAGGTGAAAATTGTTTTATATGTAATTGGCAAAAAAATATTAAATTGAAAAAAGTGGCAAATTATAGGCAAGGTAGTATTATTAATCTTTTATAAATCATTCATGAAGTAGATAGTTAAGATACAAGTAAATGAAAACCTCTTTGTAAAGAAATTTCTTTCAAACTTGTTTAGCTTCAATACAGAGGGAAGAGTACTGGATATGGTATCAGAGCACCTGGGTTCAAATCCAAAGTTTGATACATACTAGGTATGTGCTTTGGGGCAAGTCACCTAACTTTGTTATGAGAATTTTGCATTTCCTTTTATTATTTGGGACTCAGGGTTATTCCTCTTACAAATTTCTTTTTTCTTTCTTTCTTTTTTTTTTTTTTTTTTTTGCTGAGGCAATTGGAGTTAAGTGACTTGCCCAGGGTCACACAACTAGGAAGTGTTAAGTGTCTGAGCCTAGATTTGAACTCAGGTCCTCCTAACTTCAGAATTGGTGCTCTATCTACTGGTGCAGTAGATAGGTGCACCACCTAGTTGCCCCCTCTTGCAAATTTTGGTTTACTAAAAGTCTATCTTAATATTAATCTTACCTGATCAAGCTCTGTCTATGGAATGTGAAAATTTATTTAACATCTTACCAATCCATACATAAAAAGCCAGAAGTTGTTTTTTTTTCTTCCCAATAGATATTTTAACATTCCTTAGATAGCAAGTCTGAGAAAGAATCTCAATTGTTCCTTATTCCTTGGAAACATATAAATCCTTCTCCTTAATCAATCTATTTGTGAATCTTTAAAATGTAGTTTAATTTGTAACCTGACTTAGTTAACTATAAAGGATGTTTGATGAAGTTTTTTTCCCCCCTTAGGATGCATGAGATTTTGACTGATTAACTAAGTTTGTTCAACTTTTATGACATTGAAGGAAGTAATGGAATTATGGATTTCTATTTTTCTCTAACTTTATTGGCCTAAGAGAAATGTACAAGATTACAAAATATAAAAGAATTATTTTCCTGTCACTCTGACATAATTTTGACTATAAAAAGTCTGGTTAGAATCCTAATAAAGGTTGAGGGAGGCTTGAACCTATCTTGAGCACACTAATAAAATATAGATTTTCACCTCTATAATTTCTTTCTTCTATGATAAATATATATTTGGCAGTGGATACCCTACTATCTGAACTCAGAGAGGAGATATTTTTCCCATGATAACTTCTTTGAGCCTCATTTCCTTATCTATAAAATGGGGAATGGGGAGCTGAACAATGACTTCTGAGACTCCTTTCAATAAACCAATTGATCAACAAACCTTTACCACCTTCTATGTGTTGGTTATTCTATTAGGTGTTAAGTATACAAAGAAAAAAATAATCTATACTTTTGAGGAAATTATATTCTATTGAGTGACACATGTATACATAAAATACAAAGAAGGGAAAAAGGAAAAGCATTTATATAGTATTTGCTATATACCAGTCAACTTTCTTAAAAAACAACAACAAAAAAGTCATCTCATTTGAAACTCTTGACAATCCTAAGAGGTAGCTGCTATTATTCCCACTTTATTGTTAAGGAAACTAAGGTAAACAAGGATGAAGTAACTTACCTAGAATCATACAGCCAAGGAATTTCTGAGATTGAATTTAAATTTAAACCTCCCTAATCCCAGAATTCTATTCACTGTGCTACCCTAGGTTTATACAAAATAAACACTAGGTAATTCGGAGAGAGAGAGAACCCAGGTAATTTCCAGCATTAGGAAAAGCTTCATGTAGAAGATGATACTTAAGTTGGATCTTGAAGAAAGTGAGAAATTTTATGAGGTAGAGATAAGAAGGGAGTGCTAAGCAGGTTTGAGGGATCAATGCAAATATACAGAGTTAGAAAATGGAGTACTATATGAGAAATAGATATAAGGACAATTTGGCAAGATAATGGAATGTGGAAAGGGGAGGAATGTATAACAGGCATGGAAATGTGAATTGGAACCAAATTGAATGGAGTTTTAACAGTTAAGCAGAGGAGATTCTATTTCATCCTAGAGGTAATAGGGAGCTACTGGAGTTGATTGAGTAGTGGAATGACATGGTCAAATTATCACAGAAAGAAAATCACTTTGAATGGAAAGGAGTAGAAAGAGACATGTAATGGGGAGACCAATTAGGTACTCTGTTATAAAAATACTTGTTTTGCTTCATAAATAAAAAATAAAATAATTTTTAAAAAGAACATTTCAAGAGTCTAGGTTAGAGGTATCAAATTCCCAGTGGTTGGGAACGTCTAATGAATAACTTCCATGTCTAAAACAAGATGAAATTTTAATTGGGAAATGTTTAACAAAATAAATAAAATATAATAAACCATAGATAATGTTAATTTTGAGCTTTCTCAGTCAATATGAAACTTGCAGGGACTAATGTTTATTTGACTTATCAATCTAGGTGAGAAGTGATGAGGTCACAATTATGCTAGTATAGAGAAAAAATCTGAAGGATTTGTAACTGGAAGTATGTGGTGAAGGAGAGTATATAATCAAGGATAATGCTGAAATTATAATTTATATATCCTGGGAAAATGGCATTGCTCTTCATAAGATTAGGAAAGATTTATAGGAAAGTAGGGTTTTGGGTAAACAATAAGTTCTGTTTTGAACTTGCTACATTTGAGCTGTGTGTTTTTTTTTTTTTTTTAGTCTTCTTTCAGTCTCGTCTGAACCTTTGTGATCCCATCTGAGTTTTCTTCTCCAGCTCATTTTACAGATGAGGAAACTGAGTCAAATAGTTTTAAATAACTTATCCAGTATCACATAACTATTAAGTGTCTGGAGCCAAATTTGAACTCATATCTTCTCAATTCCAGGCCTAATGTTCTATCCACCGAGCCACCTGTTTGCCCATTTTAGCTCTTTTTGGAACATTTAACTCAAATGTCCAATAGGCAACGGTATGGGTTTGGTGCTTGGGAGAACTTGGCTGCCTCTAGAGAGCTGGGAAATGAGCTTTATATAGATGATAATGAAATCCATGAAACTGATGAGTTAACCAACTTATCCTTTTTTTTCATTTCCTCAAGACTAAATGATTATTTTAGGAAAGTGCCTACCTTGTATAGAAATCAATTTTCTCTGGGATTAAAGAAATGTTATTGACCTTGCCCCACATCTTCAAATTAATATCTTCAACTCACAATAGTAAGTCTTCCCAAAGAGGACCCTGTGGAAAAGCAAGCTATTTCCATGACTAATGTTGCCTTCTTTTTATAGCATGCAAAACAGTCTAACCAGGAAGAATAAACTGGGACATAAGGAGGGCACCCACCAGAAATGCACAATTGCTGACATTCATCATGTTGGAGATAAGTACAAAGGAATAGGTCAGTATACTAGCAAAGAATCCAGTGACAGCCTGGGAATAACATCATTTCATTCATAGTGGAATTTCTACTCTCCCGTGCAAAGGTATTGACAAAGTAGGCCTGTGAATTACAGAGCCTCAAGGAAATGATGTTCCCCCAGAAAGTGAAGAATAAGGTCCACAAAGAATCCTGTGAAACCTTCTTTTTGGTAAGTGGTTACTATGCAGTCACATAGTCCACTGTATTTGCTTTCTCTATCAATGAATTGTACCATAGACCTCAGGGTAATCACATGGAAGGGATGTGTAATGAGAATACAGCAGAATGAACCATTATCTCACTAGTAATCTTTCATTAAATTCAATTTTTTTTAGTTATTCCTCAAAATATCTCTGTGAGGCTAGTTCCCATTATTTTCTCAATTTTTATAGGTGAGAAAAACAAAAAAAAATAATATGGAACACTTCACAAATTTGCATGCCATTCTTGTATAGGACCCATTGTAATCTTCACTGTATTGTTCCAATTCTAGCATATGTGCTGCTGAAGCAGGTGCTAACCAACATATTAATAAAAAGTATTTATTTAGCAAATGTTAAAGATACTATTCTAAGTACTATGAGTACAAGATAATCTCATTTATTCTTTATTCATCTTTATTATTCTCTACTCTTAAAGATTTATAAATGAGAGAGAAAAGAATAGAGAAAAAGAAAGACAGCTTATGATACATTTATCAAGATGATATGATGGATGATGAGCCAGCAAAGGAAACCAAGAAAGAGAAATCAAACTGGGAGGAGAACAAATCATGTAGTGTCATGAAAACCTAGAGAAGAGTGTATCTAGGAGGTGAGAGTGACCAGTGTTTGTAAACTGCAGTAGAAAAGTCAAGAAGGATGAGGATTGAGGAAAACCATCAGATTTAATAATTAAGAGATCATGGATACCTTTGCAGAGAGCAGTTTCAATTGATTGTTGAAGTTGAAAGGCAGATTACAATGAGTTGAGGAGTGAGAGCAGAAACAGTGGGGGGAAGAGGATATATATCTTTCTCTAGGTGTTTGGTTGAGAAAGGGAGAAGAGATAATATGAGGACTTGAGGGGATCGTAGACGCTTATGAATTTTTTTTAAGATGGAAAGAGTTTGGACATGTTAATAGGCAATTAGAGAATGAACTTTTAATGAGGGAAAGATTGAAGATTAGAGAATATATAGAATTAATATAAATTATGGGAACAACTTGCCAAAAATAATAGCAACAGGAGAATATAAGGATACATGAGAATGACTTCAACAAAGAAAGGAATCAACTTCTTATAACAGACTAGTGGAAAGGAATGGAGAGTGGAGGATGATGTCAAGGAATTTTGAGATGATGGGAATATAAGAAGCAAGAGCTTATGGTAAATGGGTTCAATTTTCTCAGGATAGTAATAAGTGAGGTGAAAGGAGGCTAGGAGATGTAGGAGGTTTGTGGAGAAAAGGGAAGATTTAGAATAGTTTTTGTGGGAAATGGGATAGGAAATAATTTTTTCTTTTTTTCCCCAATTGTTTTTAAATTGTATTCAACTCTTCTTGACCCCACTTGAAGTTATCTTGGCAGAGATACTAGAGTGGTCTGCCATTTCCTTCTCCAGTTCATTTTACAGATGAGGAAACTGAGGCAAACTGGATTAGCTGATTTATTCAGAATCTCACAGCTAGTGTCTGAGGTCAGATTTGAATTTAAGAAGATGAGTTTTCTTGACACCACTTGCACCACCTAGCTGCCCAGGAAATCATTTAAGGAGGAGTAAAAGGAATGCCTTGTTGCTAGAAGGGCCAAGTTGAGATTAAATAGCAAAAATCTGCAGTGTATTTTGTGAATGAGCTGCATGTAGTAGCAAGAGTGGAACCAGAGGAAGTAAATGGTTGGGAATAATCCAGAGTCGATGTTTGTCTAAGTGTGAATGGTGAGAGGGACAAAGAGACAAGTGATTACAGAGTATAGCATGAAGTTCTAAATCTAGATCTAATCCATGACCAGAATAAGTGTTGTTTTTTGATGGATTTTAAAGTCCTCTGGAAAAATAAGTGACTTGTATTGAATATATAAATATATAAATATTAGCTAAATATAAATAACAAAACTATGGCATATAATTCTACAGGGAATGTTGACTAAAGGGGGATTGAAGGATACCTCCAAAGACAAGTAACAGAATTGTGGTCTTATAAGGATGTCAGGAGCATGAATGAATTCCTAAGAACAACGTCATAAACAACAATTCCAAGCATGTGCTTGATGTTTGTTAGATATGCAGGAAAAACAAGAGAGCTTTATCAGTAGAAGAGGAAGTTCTAAGAAGATATGACACCTGCTTAAGGAGATAGATCAACAAAACCTCTTGGTGCTAACACAGCTAGGACAAAAGCATTTAAGATATTCCCTTAGCATTTAATGTTTACAAAGTACTTGACGTTGCTTGATCTTCGCAACAACATTATGAGCTAAGTGCTATTTTATTCTCATTTTACAGATGAAAGTGAAACTTAAGGAGGTAAAGTGACTTGCCCAGAATCATGCCACTAGTGTCCAAAATCAGAGTTTGAATTTAGATCTTTTTGACTATGTCTGATATTTTATTCTTTAAGTCAACTAATTGCTTAGCATATATTTATCTAGCATTCATTCTATGCCAGACTTCCTCAAGAAACTGACAACCTAGTTGAAGAGAGATACACGTTCCCAGTAGAATGTAAGCTCCTTGGTGATGGGGACTGTTGTTATTGATTTTTAAAAATGATATTCCCCCAATTATATATTAAAACAATTTTTAATAAATGTAATTTTTTTTTAAATTTTGAGTTTCAAACTCCAGACTTCAGTGTCTTCCCTTTCCCCTCTTTGAGATGGTGAATAGATATATGTTATATATATATGCAATCATGTAATAATTTTGCATATTAATAATTTTATACAAAAAGATTAGAAAAACAAAAAAGAAAAAAAGCCTCACTTCTCAAATAAACATAAACTATTCTTATAAATTTGATTTAGTTTATATTTATTTGAGAAATGAGGCTTTTATCAGAAATGCTTGTTGCAAATCTAGTTTTGGTTGAATGATTTTTTTTTTTGTTCAAAAACTTTTTAAATTTTATGTAATTTTATCTTCCATAATGGTCTCTATATCTTGTTTGGTCTTAAATTCTTCCCTTATCTATAGATCTGACAGATAAACTATTCCATGCTCTCAGAATTTGCTTTATGTGTGAATCATGTACCCATTTAAACCTTATCTTGGCATATGGTGTAAGATATTGGTCTACCTAATTTCAGTGATGATGTTTTCCAGTTTTCCCAGCTGTTTTTGTCAATAATGTTTTTGTTTCCAAATCTTGAATCTTTGTTTTTAAAAAATCATATACTAGTTACTATGGTAATTTGTTATAATTCATTATTACTGAGCCACCATTCTATTGTTTTGATAATTACCACTTTATAATAATACAATTTGAAATCTGTTATGGCTAGATCATCTTTTTCCTCTCAGTGGTTCTCTTAATATTCTTGTTGTCTTTCCAAATGAATTTTGTTATTATTTTTTCTAGTTCTATAAAATAACTTTTAGTAGTTTGATTGGTATGACACTGAATAAATAGTAATTTACTTAGAATTTTTATTAAATTGGGTTGGCCTGCTCATGATCAATTAAAATTTTCCAGTGTTTAGATCTGACTTTATTTGTGTGAAAAATGTTCTGTATTTGTGTTTCTGGATTTATCTTGGCAGGTGGACTTTCATATTTTATATTGTCTGTTATTTTTAATGCAATTTCTCATTCTATCTTTTGCTTCTGGGCTTTGTTGATTCTGATGATTTATATGGGTTCATTTTGCATCCTGCAATTTATCTGAAGTTGTTAATTATTTCTACTAGTTTTTTTAAAAAAATTATTTTAATTGATTCTGTAAGGACAGCATTATATCATTTTCAAAAAAATGATAGTTTTATTTCCTCATTGATTATTCTAATTCCTTTGCTTTCTTTTTCTTCTCTTATGGCTATAGCTACCATACTGAATAATAGTGGCGATAATGGGACATCCTTGCTTCACCCCTAATCTTATTGTAAAGACTTTTACCTTATTCCCATTATAGATAATACTTGCTGATATTATTAGATAAATATTATTTTTTAAAGGTAAACTCCATTTATTCCTAGTGTTTTTAGTAGAAATGAGCATTGTATTTTGTCTATTGAAATAATCTTATCATTTTATTGCTTTTGTTATTTTCCTAATTTTGACAATTTTCCTAATATTAAGCCATCCCTACATTTCTGGTATAACTCTTATCCGGTAATAGTATGTGATCCTTGACATATTCCTAAACTCTTTTCCCTAGTGTTTTATTTTATATATTTCATTAATATTTATTAGGGAAATTGTTTTATTGCTTTTTCCCTCTGATTTGGCTCTTCCTGATTTAGGTATCAGTAGCATATTTGTGTTGTAAAAGGAATTTGATAGAGCTCCTTCTTTGTCTATTTTTCCAAAAAGTTTATATAGTATTGGAATTAATTGTTCTTTAAATGTTTGGTAGAATTCATTGTGAATTCATCTGGTTTTGGGAATTTTTCTTAGAAAGTTCCTTAATGGATTATTTAATTTCTTTTTCTAAGATTGAGTTATTTAAGAATTTGATTTCCTTTTCTGTTAATCTGGACAATTTTATATTTTTGTAAATATTCATCCATTTCACTTAGAATTTTCTGTCTTTTAAAATTAAAAAAAATCTTTAAAAATTATTTATTTAAAAAATATTTTGAGTTCCAACTATTCTCTTTCCTCCTACTCTGAAGGCAAACAATCTGATATAGATTATACATGTTCAATTATGCAAAAGATATTTCCATATAAGTTATATTGTTAAAGAAAACAGACCAAAAAATCCCTCAAGAAAAATAAAGTGAAAAATAGTTTTTTGGAATTGTCTTGGATCATTGTGTTGCTGAGAATAGCTGTCATTCACAATTCTCCTGGTTCTGCTCACTTTACTTTGCATAAGTTCATGTAAGTCTTCCCAGGCTTTACTGAAAACATCTTACTTGTTATTTCTCATAGCATAATACACATCCCCTTTCAATTGTATATCACAACTCATTCAGCCATGGGTATCCCTTTGATTTCCTATTCTTAGCCTTCACAAAAAGAGCTACTATAAGTATTTTGGGCATATATAACTCTTTTTTGTGATGACCAATTTTGTGATGACTGATTTTAAAATCAGCCAGAGTCAGGAATTCAGGTTAAGGGAAGATCTTCAATCTTTATTCTTTTTGAGGTGAAGGAGGATTGCGATAGCAATATGGGCAGCTGCAATAGGACCCAGCCAGCAGAGGTGAAGGGGGATTGTGATAGCAATGTGAGCAGCTATTACAAGAAGCCAGTCAGCAGTCTCTTTCCACTCCTCTCTCTGCCTCTCTGCCTCCACCCACCAAAATCATCATTTCCTATACAACACATTAGGATTTGCACAAAGAGTGGGCAGGGGCCATTCTTTCTCCAACCATATATATTAATAGAGTATGATCCAATTACTATTTAGCCTCACGTGCTTGGGACCTCAGTGCATCAACTCGAGCTTCAGCCCATTACACTTTTTCCTTTAAAAATTTTATTTTTGGGGATACAGACCTAGTAGTGGTATTGCTGGTCATAGGGAATGCATGGTTTTATAGCTGTGTTAGGCATAATTCCAAATTGATCTCCAGAATGTTTGGAGCAGTTCACAGTACTTTCATATTTCAATTTTCCCACATCCCTTCGAACATGTGCTTTTTTAATTTTAGATTATAGCCAATTTTATAGGTGTGAGGTGGTACTTCAGCATTGTTTTAATATGTATTTCTCTAATCAGTAGGGATTTAGAGCATTTTTTATATGACCATAAATAGTTTTGACTTCTTTTTCAACTGTTTTTCCAATGAGATATTTATATTTTCTTCTATTTTTTTCATTCTTTTGACTTTGTTTTACTTTTCATGATGTCTTATGGAGTCATTGACTTTCATTTGCCCAATTCTAATTTTTAAGAAATTATTTTCTTCAGTGAACTTTTATATTTTTATTTCCATTTGCTTTTTAAAGGAATTATTTCCTTCAGTGTATTTTTGTGCCTTTTTTGCCATTTGGCCTGTTCTGGTTTTGTTGTTTTTCTTTTTGGCAAGGGAATTGGGATGAAGTGATTTACCCAGGTCATACAGTTAGTAAGTGTTAAGTGTCTGAGATCAAATTTGAACTCAGGTCCTCCTGTCCATGATCAGTGCTCTTTTCACTGTGCCATCTAGATGTTCCATCTATTTTGTTTTTTAAGGCATTTTCCCTATTTTTTTCGGGTCTCTTTTACTAAGCTGTTGACTCCATTTTCATGATCTGTTTGCATAATTTATTTTTTAATTAAAAACATATTTTTATCTAGTTATAATATACATTCATCTATTTTTCAAAAACACATTTCCTTATGAATCATTTTGGGAGAGAAAAATCAGAACAAAAGAGAAAAACTATGAGGAAAAAATCAGAAGAAAAAGAGAAGGAAAGTGAATATAGCATGTTGATTTGCATCCAGTTTCCATACTTCTTTCTCTGGATGCAGATGGTGTTTTCCATGCATAGTTTTTTGGGATTGCTTTGGATCACTGAACTGTTGAGAAGAACCAAATCTTTCATAGTTGATCAAGGCACAATTTTGATGTTACTGTGTACAATGTATTCCTGGTTCTACTAGTTGCATTCAGCATCAATAACTCATTTCTTTCCATGATTTTTATTTTACCTCTATTTTTTATTTTTTAAAATCCTTTTTGAATTCTTCCAAGAATTCTTTTTTGAATTTGAGTTCAATTTGTATTTTCCTTTGAGACTTTGGATATAGCTGTTTTGACTTTGTTGTCTTTGGTCATCCTTATCACTTGAGTAATTTTCTATGGTAAAGTTCTTTTTTTGGGGGGGGGGGGGCTTACATTATTTTATTATGAAATTGGCTTCTGCTCCCAGAGTGGAGGGGCAGTATGTTAAGCTTCAGTTTGTTTGTGCTGTTATTTTCAGATCCAATTATGGGGGCTGTAAATTTTTAGTTCTTTCAAAATGATATGATCTGAAGATAGGTGTGGTCACAGTTCTGCACTGTGAGCAATCATAAGCACTTTTCCCCCACTCTGTAAGTGTGATCAGGATTCTTGTTTCCTTTTAGTCACAGGCTCTAGTATGCTGGTGCTCCTTCCCATCCTGGGACTGTGAAACTGTACTGCATATAGTCATTGCAGTATAGTCCTGCAATCAATGCCAGTAATGGGTACCCTATAATCTCTTTTTTGCACTGTTACTGTCTGTAGGCTGAGGGATCCAGAATTCACTGCTATTGATTTAGTCATCCCCAAACCTGTTGCTGGTTTGCTGGGAATGACATATTCTGGACTTTGCTCCACTTTTACCCCAGTGAGACAGACCTTTTCTGCTGATCTTCTATGTTGTCCTGAGTTGCAAAATTGTTTTGTCTCAATCTTTTGTTGTTTCTGTCAGTTCAGAATTTATTTTAAGGTATTATTTTAAAGTTATTTGAAGGAGAATTTGGAAGAGTTACTGTGAGTTCCTGTCTTTTACTTTGCCATCTTGGGCAATTTCTGTCTTCAAGCTTATGTTCTATAAGATGATTAAGGATTAAAAGGCAGACTTTCTGATTTTATATCAAATAGAATGATTTTCAAATGGGAAAAGTTAGAATAAACATGATTAATATGGAACTGGAATCCAAGATAAACAGATAGTAAGTAGCATACGTTTAAGTTACCAGTTTTGGAAATCATCCTGGGGATTGAAAAAAATTGTTAGATTTTTAAGCCACTCTCAACAATCTTTGAAAAATTCTGGGCTCAAAGCTATTTCTAATGTTTGTATTTCTAATTTTTAATCTAATATATTTCTTAAAGTACTAGAGGAGAGAGCCACTTGTATCTGATGGGCTCTATATTGCTCTTAGTCTTAAAATGAGTGAGTTATGTAATTGGATGTTATTCTATCTGCTCCCAGATCTCTTCATTGTCTGCTATTTGTGCTTAAAATGTTTACATTTGGGTTAAAGCATTTAAAAAGTCTTCCTAAATCTGTTTGTAATGAAAGGATGATTTTAGGATTAATATGGTCTACATTTATAATATCACATAGTCTCTCATCATACTATAAAAATCAGCATATGTATTGCTTTATCGTTATAATAAGAGCTGAATAATACTCTTATCTTCTTGTAGATCTAAAGAGGTTTTTTTTTTCCTGAAGTGTGACCATTTCCCAAATGACATAATAGAGTGCAATAGAAATAACCAATTTTCTCTTTTTTGTACTAGGGTGAAATATATTTCTCAGGACTTCCTATTGTAGTAGCCCTAAAATAAAAATAACTAAGATGTTATGGAATTTCTACTGAGTGAATTTTACTTTCTCCCTCTGTAAAGTAAGGGATTTACAAAAGGAGCTCTATAGCTCATTTCAGCCCTACAAAATTATATGATCCTAAGTCTTGACCAGTTTTAAAGGCTCACAAATTTGACCCATGCCAAAGTATAAGAAAAAGTTTTGTTAATATTCTTTTGATATTATTCTGGGTGCTGAGAGGTCTGAGGAGGAAAGATTTCCAGTAGTAGAACTGACTTCTGTTTTCTGTTTTCTCTTTTTCTTCCTATATCCTTCTAGTGATTATCATGAAGCATATTTGCTACTTTTCTGACAGTAATAACACAAGCCAACTCTGGCATGAATTCTTACTAAATCATAGAATTAGGAAGGATGCTACAGATGATCAAATACAGTCCCATACAGGAAATTAAATTTAAGTTTGGTGAAGATCATACAGATTTTAGTGGAAGAGGAAAGCCTAATTTCCTGGTTCCAAACTGGTCTCTCCTTCATGCTTTCCTTTGAAGTAGTCCTTTACCTTAGTAGATATTTTCATCCCCATGATCCTCAAGGATAACTTCTAGAAAACTACAAGCAAGGAGAAAGAGCATTCTTATTTCTCAACTTTAAATTCATGAAAAAAAACTCCCAACTTCAGTGAAAACACAGAAAACACACTTGAACTGTTTGATCTGTTCTGGAATTTTCTCCTGGGTTGAAGGAGTCTGGTTGTCAAGTGCTAGTTTCACTTTTAAAAAAAAGAATGACTCAGAATGAAATTGCTAAGAAGATAGTCTCAGCTGAAGAATGAAGAGGAGGTTGATCTTTCTACTGCTATGGGCTTTATGTGAAGACAGATTCGGAATGTTCACTTTCTCCCTAATGTGTCAGTTACTCTAGTTCAAAAGACAGAGTTGCACATAAAGATGCAAATCAGGTAGGGGAACTTTAATGAAGAGGCAATTAAGGGCATGCTCAAGTCATAGCAAAATGTAATTTGTTGTAGACTAACAAAACTTTCTTCTCCATTAACAGAGCCTAGGATACCATTAGTATTAGCCAATGTACTGAAAATGAATTTCTATAGATAAGATGATCATCAAAAATATTTATTAAGGACTCACCTGCTTATGACATCTGGGATTGGTTGTGTACAGAAGAAATTGAATGTATGTGGTTTCTTACCCTCTGGGACAGGGGTTTTAACTTCAAATAGAAATGAAGATATTAATTCAGAAAAAAATTAATGTTATCTATGTTCTATTGTATTTTACTTATTATGTTAAATATAGATCAATTACATTTTAATTTAGTTTCTGCCTTCTGGAGTGTTGCCATTTGACACCTCTGCTCTGGGAGCTAACAGATGGCTAAAATTCTCAGAACATGAGAATGCTTTGTAAATTTCAAGCTTTGTATCTTAAGAATTTATTCAAAGACTGATAACCCGACACTGGCTGATATATAATGTATATGGAGACAAGTCTTTGTCAAATAAAAATCACATATTATTTTCTAAGTTTTCATTGGTATCTTTCAGTTCTAATGTGCTATTCAGCAACTATTCCATGTTTGTGATACAATAGAACAAACTCCTGGATTGGGATTTATAAGACCTTGTTCTGATCCCAGCTATAAGCTAGCTATGTGAACTTCAATAAGTCACTTGAAGTCTTTGGCCCCCAGTTTCCTCATCTATCAAATGAACCGTTTGGACAAGCTAACTTCTAAAGAACATTCCATCTCCAGGATTTTTGGAGTCTATCAAACTTTGATGTTTTATATTGCATTGTAGTATAATAAAATGCACATTCTATTTTGTCTTTTATCAAGTCATGAAGTTGTTATTTTGAGTGTAAAGTATTTTTTATTATTTTGAAAATAATCAAGCACTTCCTTCTCCTCTCATCTTCTCTCACCCATTGGAAAAAAAGGAAGGAAAGAAAAAAAGAAATACTGTATTCTTGGATCATATAGTAGTTAAGCAAAACAAATTTCCACATTGTCCTCTTCCAAACATGTCTTTCTCATTGTGTGTCAATCTAATAGGTACCAAGAGTTCTTTGTCATCAATCTCATGTTTGATCACTGAATATATCAGAGATTGTAAATTTTTCAAAGTTTTCCTTTTTACAAAATTGTTTTAGTTGAAATTGTTCTTTTTGGATCTTCCTCACTCTACATCTATTTTTTCAAATCTTCCCAGGTTTTTATGAAACAATAACTTTCCATATTTATTTCACCATTGTATTCTGTTATATGCATGTACTATAGTTTGTTTAACTATTTTTCAACTGACGGGCATTTCCTTAGTTTCCAGTTCTTAGTTATGAAGTTATTCTTAAATTTGGAAATTATATTCTGCCATTCTTATGTTCCTGGGTCAAACAGCAATACTGGTGGAATTTCAGTACTGAAGATATGAGCCTTTGCCTAAAGAAATCAAGAAATCACTTTATAAAGAAAATTAAAATTTTCAACAGCAAAACAGCTTGTTATACTCTTCCTGTTCAACCATAAGCCTTTATCCATCTTTAATGTCTGCTATAGATATAAATACTGCTGAATTAACTCTATTGAATTAGTTAAAACCTTGTTAAAGGTTAACCTTGCTTGTTAAAACCTGAACATTTTGAATCCCTTTCCTAAGTGAATGGATGGGCTAAACTCCTTTGAGTGATTAGAGTGATTGAGTGATTAGAGATCTCTTCCATGGGACTCTTTCATGTTTTAAGATTGGATACAATCAACACAGTGCCATGTACAAAGAGGATAATCTGGATGACTTCACCATCCACAGGAATCCCTCTTCAATCTGGACTCTGTAGTTCATCCACAATAATGAATATCTTTGGCAAGAACATATCTTCCTGTTTTGTGCTTTGACTGATATTTATTATTGGGGAGTTTTTTTAATCAGGGTAATTTTTAGTTTTCATGTCTCCCAAGGAATATTGAATAATTTTGATGGATAGATAGTGTATCTGACTCTCAGGACTTTAACTCAATTTCCTTTTCCCCTCAAACTTCCCTGAGAATATGAGACCTTTAATCTCTCCATCTGTCAAGCCAGTTTCTCCCATTGGTAAGCACACACTCAGGCTGTCTATATTTTATTCCATTCTTGGCACTACTTCTGATTCTTAAGACATCATCACCATGTGTCCACATGGGTACCTTCTCTCCAATTTATTTTTCAGCTTTTTTATGTATTATCTCCACCATAAGTATGCAAGCTTTTTGAAGGCATATATGGGCTCCCCCCTTATATTATTGTGTGGTGAATGTTTGAAGAAATGCTTATCGTCTTGCCAAATTTAAACAGTCCATATGATAGTATTTTGTTTTACTGAATTGAATGCTTTTTATTTATTTCTTCTTCTTCTTTTTGGTAATCAACAAACAGTAAGAAGAATAGGACCTTGTCTTTTCTAAATATTTCAGTTAATTGTGAATGGTAAAGATATGGTCTACTATTTTTAAAAACTACTTTTATTTTAGCTTAAATATCCCAAACAGAACATTTTCACATATGTAGCAGAATTCAAATAGAGAATTATATATTAAACAGAAAGACTATTTCATGTCACTTTTTTAATTAAAGTACACAAATCCCTCATGTTACCCTTACAATTGGTTTGTCATCACTTTCTTTGAAACTCTTTTCTATTCTCTTCTGTGTATGAAAAAATGATTAAATGATTCTCTCTTTCTCCCTCTCTCTTCTTCCCTCTCTCCCTCCCTCTCTCTCTATTTCCCTCTTTACCTATCCCACCTCTCATTAACTGGCCCCCTTCACTTTATCTTTTCCCTAAAAAAAAATTGAAAGGGAAAAAAAAACTCCTTGTAACAAATAATCATAATCAAGTAAAATGAATATACATAATAGCTATCTCTACAAATGTATGTTTCCTTCTGTACCATCACCTCTGTTAGGAAATGGGTAACATGTTTCATTATAGGTCTTCTGGACCTATTTTTCAGATTCTTTAAAAATTGTTTTTCTTTACAACGTTGTCCTTGCATACATTGTTTTCCTGGTTATATTCAATTCACTCCACCTCAGTTTAGATTACCCAGGATTCTTTGCACTCATCTATTTCCATTGTTCTGGTAGTAAATGTCTAACAAATGGCTCTTTAAAAGAAAATAAACACATGACAAACTTTTAAGTAAATCTTATTAGTGTATCTTTCCTTCCTTCCTTCCTTCCTTCTTTCTTTCTTTCCTTCCTTCCTTCCTTCCTTCCTTCCTTCCTTCCTTCCTTCTTTCCTTCCTTCCTTCCTTGCTTCTTTCCTTCTATAGCAGGCAATTTTCACATAACAGTTACAAGTATAGGAATTGGTAGACTGTCAGGAGATTTAATTAATGACTTTCTGCTGTAGCATGTCAGTTGCTTCTGTTTTTTAGGTCCCAGGGAAATAGGAAAGCTCCAACAAATCTAAATACTTATCAATTAATATGAAAATCGTAAATCCCTCAGAAAATAGCTGGTGTTGGTCAAAGCAATTCATTTTGCCAGAGTATGAGATCATCCTAAGGGTGAGTACAAAGGAGTCTTATAATGCCAAGCTCAGGGTACAGCCTGTTTGCCAAACTGAGCTCTGAAAAAACAGGGTATCTAAATATCTTGACAATTTATTTTTATTTTCAAACCTCCACTTTTGTTCAGTCCTTTCCAGTCAAAGTCTTGTAAGCATTGTTGAATGGCATTTTTTTTTGTCTTTTTTGCTCAGGCAATTGGGGTTAAGTGACTTGTTCAGATTTACACAGAAAGTATTAAGTGTCTAAAGATGGATTTGAATTCATACTCCAGGGCTGATGCTCTATCCACTGTGCCATCTGGAAAGTTTTTTTTTCTTTTGGCCATTTCTTAGTTTTCTTTATTTTATATACTTCAAACAGAAAAGAGATACTTCTTTTTTTTTCTTAAACTTAAAATACCCAATCTCCTTTGATTGTTCTTAGCATTCTATCCCAAACTTAGATAATTCTGAATTTTAGTTTAATGATGCTGATAGTACTCTTACATTATGGGATGTAACTCTCCATTATTGTGGAGAATTTCCTTGCATTTTGTTTTCTTTGATTTTACGTATATGCATGTTTTATCATTCTTTACCTTTATTTATAATTTTGGCCTCATTAGAAAAAAAAATCACCCCTTTCTCAGAATTGTTTTTCTTTTTCTTTTTCCAATTTCATTCTTGAGGATTTCTCATTTCTCCTTAGCTGACTTCTGTAGAATTTTAGATTATTGGATCTTAACTATTCTTACTATTCTTTAAAAATCTAGGATCATTCATATGTACAAAAATGTTTGTGGGAGCTTTTTTTGTAGTGGCTAGAAAATGGAAACTGAGTGGATGCCCATCAATTGGAGAATGGTTGAATAAATTGTGGCATATGAATGTTATGAAATATTATTGTTCTGTTAGAAATGACCAACAAGATGATTTTAGAAAGGCCTGAAGAGACTTGTATGAACTGATGCTGAGTAAAACGAGCAGAACCAGTAGATCATTATATACTTCAACAACAATATTTTATGATGATCAATTCTGATGGATGTGACTCTCTTCAACAATGAGATGATCCAAATCAGTTCCAATTGTTCAGTATTGAAGAGAACAAGCTACACCCAGTAAAAGAACTATGGGAAATGACTGTGGACCACAACATAGCATTTCTACTCTTTCTGTTATTGTTTGCTTGCATTTTTGTTTTCCTTCTCAGGTTATTTTCATCTTCTTTCTAAATCCGATTTTTCTTGTGCAGCAAGATAACTGTATAAATATGTATACATAAATTGTATTTAACATATACTTTAACATATTTAGCATGTATTGGACAACCTGCCATCTAAGGGAGGGGTAGAGGGAAGGAGGGAAAAAGTTGGAACAGGTTTTGCAAGAGTCAATGTTGAAAAATTACCCATCTAAATGTTTTGTAAATAAAAAGCTATAATAAAAAAATTAATACAAAAAATCTAGGGTCATTTATCCTTGAATCTTCCTTCCATTTTATCTGTCAATTCTCATTCAGACTCTCACTACTTCTCACCTAGACTCCTAATTGGCCTCTCTGAATTATCTCTGCCTTCCCCCCAAAATATCTTACACATAATTGTCAGATTGATATTACTAAAGCATAGACATGAGTTGTAGAGGGCTGGAACTATGCACTGAGGTCGGGACTGCCGAGCGTTTGAGGCTAACTTCTGAATGGACAATACTCTATGGGCATATGCTTGGAAAATGGTCCTTTCCACTATCTGTACTGACTCAATGATTGGTATATAGAGGATTGTAGGAGGAACTAGGGGGTGGAGTAAAGCTAGCCAGGGACACACTCTCAGCGGTAGAGTAGGGAGAAGGCACTTGCAGACATTCTCTTCTTCA
Organism: Antechinus flavipes; assembly: GCF_016432865.1. NCBI lineage: Eukaryota > Metazoa > Chordata > Mammalia > Dasyuromorphia > Dasyuridae > Antechinus > Antechinus flavipes. The sequence continues at coordinate 512,377,633 of NC_067399.1, forward strand.
CTTCTACCTCTAAAGACCAAGAATAAAGACAGACTTTTGCTTATCCTGATTCCAGCTGATTCTGGGGTGTCTGGGTGCTAGCACGGCCGTTACAGTGAGTCATATCTTTCCCCTATTCAACAAGCTTCATTGATTTCCCATTGCCATTATGGTAAAATACAAGTTCTCCTCCTTTGGCATTCAAAATTCTTCATAATTTGGCTACAGTCTTTGTACAAATTGTACACTATCTTCTTACATCTTCTTACATACATTATTCTAGCTCTAGCGTGCTACTTGCTTTTTTTTATTAAATAGGTATCTTCTACCTCTGTTCTTTTGCACCAGTTATTCTTCATATTTAAAATTCTCTTCCTTTTCTTTTCTGCCTTTTGGAATAGTTTGATTCAATTCAAGTGCCAGCTTATTCAAGATGTCTTTCCTAATTTCCCCATTTGTGAATGATCCTCTCATTGCCACATAATTATTTTGCTTACATTTCCTGTAAATATATGTTCCATTCACTGTCCCTTTGAGTTCAAGCTTCTTAAAGGCAGGGACTATATTACAGTTCATAGCATTGTTCTTCTTATATGATAAGTCTTTTAAAAATATTTGTTAATTGATTGGTTGAAGTTTTAGAATCAAGGAGCCAATATTCCTTGACTTCAAATATGGCATTATTTCCACTGTACTTTCTGAACTCATCAATGAAATGTGTACCACAGAAAAGAAGGGAATAAAGAATTCATACATAACCTTTTTTCTTTTTGTAGAGAATCCAGAGAGGGAAGGGAGGAAAAGCATGCACAAAAGCACTAAGGCAAGAATGAGAATTTTTTTTCTTATAAATGTGTTTCCACATTTGTCAGGCTGCATGAGAAAAATCAGAACAAAAGACAAAAAAATGAGAAAGAAAAACACAAGCAAAGAAACAACTATAAATGTGAAAATATAATGTTGTGATTAACATTTAGTCTCCATAGTCCTCTCTCTAGAAACAGATGACTCTCTCCATCATAAGTTTATTGGAATTGGCCTGATTCACCAGAATGAGAATGTTTTGTCCAAGATATAGTTACAGGCTTGCCTTGGGGAGAAATATATTAGGGAATTTTTGTGGGATAAGTTTGAATCACTAAGAGAGACCAGGTAAATGAATTTGTGCTTTACACTGTCAGATAGGCCTTCCCCTCAAACCAATATCATGAGCTGTAGGAATTTCAGGTCCATTCTGCAAATAGTGGAAACTCAATAATTTTTTCAACTGAATGACAAACTTCCTTATCATCTTTACTCCCTCTTCCTCACCCCAAAAGTCCAGTTATACATGCACAGAACCACAGAATTTGAAATTTCAAGGGAGAAATAGCAGCCATCTAGTCCAACCCACACCCAAAAGAAATTATACATGACAAGTAGTCACTCAGCCTCTTATTGAAGGTGTTCGAAGCGAGTGCCTCATTCCACTACTGGGCAATTCTAATCAAAGGGAAATTCTTCTTGACATCAAGCCTAAATTCGTCTCATTATAATTTCTGTCCATTGAGGACTCTAATTTAAGGCTAATCCTTCTTCCATATAACAATCCTTTAAATATAAAAATATAGCTAATGAGGTCCTTTTCTTCTCCTGGCTAAATATCTGCAATTTCTTCAATTCATTCTTTTATGGCATGGACCTTTTCCATCCTCAATTCACTATATTGTATACTCTCTGGCTTACCAATGTCCTTCCTAGTTTGTGTTCTTTAGAATGGAGCACAATGATCCAGAATAAGTCTGACAAGGAGAAGAATTACTTCCTGAATCTTGCAGGCTCTGTCTTAATTGTAGCTCAAGATCATATTAACAATTTGATAGCCATATCACACTGCTGATTCATACTCAGTTTTTCATCCAAGAAAAACCTTAAATCCTTTTCAGAAAAATGGCTTACTACCATCTTGCATTTGAGAAATGGATTTTCTAAACCCAAGTTTAAGACATATCTTTACTGATGTTTTTCTTAATAGAATCAATGCAGTGTGTCTACATTGTTGAGATCTATTTGGATGCCAACTTTGACCTTCATCAGTTAACTATTGTTATCAGTTATCAACTGAAAATCAACTGTAAATTTGATGAGTATGCCATTTATATGTCCAAATCATTGATAAAGATGTTAAAGGACTCAGGGCCATGCACAGATGCATAGAGAACTCAACCAGGGATGCCTTTTCCTCTGACTTTAAATTGTTTTCACTGCTTTTGAGTTCAGCCATCTAATCAGCCAGGGTAGCTAGGTAGCACAGTGGATATAGAGTGCTAGCCCTGAACTAAGGAATGCTCATCTTCCTGAGTTCAAATCTGGCTTAAAGACTTAATAGTAGTTAAGTCATTTAACCCTGTTTGCCTCACTTTCTCTTTGTAAAATGAGCTGGAGTAGGAAAATGGCAAATCATGATTGAAATGCCTGAGCGACAATAATAAATCTAGCCAGCTAATTCTGAATCCATCTAATTCATTTAATTTTATTATCATATAGTGTACAAGTTCCCATTTTTTCCATAAGAAGAGTATGAGATACTTTATCAAATGCTTTGCTAAAATCTAGGTAGACCATATTTATAGAAGTCTCTTCATTTAGCAATTTAGTAAGCCTGTCCAAAAGGAAGATTGATTTGGAACAATTTGTTCTAGATAATGTCATGTTATCCCTTTGTAATCTCTTCATCCTTTTCTATATGTACTCCAATCATTTCTTTAATAATTTGTTCTAGAATTTTTCTAGGAATTGAAGTTGTTTACTTATAAAGATTTAAATATTGTTTGCTACTTGTTACTAGATGTGAAAGTACAAGAATAGTATTTAAATTCTCTGAGTCTCCTTTTCTTCTACCAGATGAAGAATAATAGCTACATTGCATATTTTATAAGATTATGTGAGAAAGAGGAAAGCACTTTGTAAACATATATGCAGTAAACTTGTATAACGTGTGTATGTGTACATATGGTTATGTGTATATATCACATATATGTCACATACATATATATATATATATATATATATAAATTTGAGTTATTGTTACTTGTATTTAATTAATAACTTGCCAATCAGCTTCTGGGTTGATCGATAATGCTAAGACCAAATAAAAATTTCAAAGGCAATAAATTGTATTGCTATCTATATATGATGCCTCCTGTCCAGAGTTATCCCCAGTAACTTGTGGGAAAGAAGAACTTTTTGAGAATCACCTCATTCTTGCCCAACATTTTTACTCAAACAATATTAGGTAAAAAGGAACTCAAAGTGAAAAAAAAAAGATGAAACCTTCCCTGATTGCTACTTTCATCCCCACTTAGTTTGTACTCTATTCTTTTTCAAATTACACACACACACACACACACACACACACACACACACACATATATATTTTTGCCCATGTTATATTTCCTAGAAGAATGTAAGTTCCTTGATGGGAGGGATTGTGTTGTTTTCATTTTTGTATCCACAATTCCTACGATAGTGCCTTATGTACAATAGGCTTCATTGTAAATTTCATTAATGTGTATTGGTTGAATCCAATGTTAATTAAAGAGAAAAGAAATTTACAATTTCTCCTACTCACCTATGTAACCTATGTATGAGATTATGATGACTTGAAATAGGAAGGTAGTAGTGAAAATGAAGAGAAAGTCTGAGTTCTAGAAACATTTTGAAGAACGAAAAGTTTGTGTTATCATATTTCCCAATAATATTCTCATTAAAGAAAGCTATTTTAGGTTCCCTTCCAATTGATTTTTATTTGACAACAGCCACTTCCACTTTAGTTTGAAGGAACACAGAATCAGGAATTAGAAGATTAATTTCCTAGTCCCAATTCTGTCTCTAACTAGTTATGTAATTTTGGGCAAGACACAACTTCTCTAGATTTTAATATGCTTATTTGTAAAACAGAGGGATTGATCTAATTAGTTCTTTCATATCTGTTTCAGTTCCCAGGTACTTATAAAATTTAGATTCTAAGAATTACGGTATTATGGTACAACACCCTTTTTTTGGGCTTCAGATTGAAACACCCTTTTAGCTGACAAGAAGAGGAAACAGTTAATTTCACATTTTCATTACTCCCATGAGACTTTTGAGAAGAATGGAAAAAAAAAACATCTGGTACTATTAGGAAGAGGGAAACTGTTCCCTACAATTTGTTTTGTGTGTGAGGCCCTAAATTGACTGCAACGATAAAAAACCCCTTAAAGTAGACTTCTTTCTTTTTTGTACATTTTGCTTTCTCTTAAAGGATAAAACAATTAGATGGGGGAATAATCACAGGATCAGTGATTAATAACACATTACAGTGTTGGATTAGAAAGCACTCAAAGGGTTAAAATTTTCAATATAATGTTTATTACCAGAACGCACACAAGTTTTCAGGGAATAAAAGGATATAGAGTTCCATTATTTTTAGATAAATTATAAGACAACAGGGTCCTTCTCCTTAGATAATGCAGAGGGAATTCAACTTTTTAATTAATCTCCTGTGTTCCATTACCCACTGGGCTATCATAAATGAGCTCAGAGGACGCCTTTAATGACTCATTATAACTTTTGCTATTATCAATTTTATTTCTGGCCCCTAAACACTACCTCTTTTAAAGAATGATAATTAACAAAGAAAGGAGGGTCCCCAACAGACCTTATTAAAACAGTTGTGGATTTATGAGGTGCTTAATTTCTGTGAATTAATGAATTAACATAACCAATAACTATTCCTTTGCAAATTTAGTTTCAGGGTCATTTTTTAAATGCAAGTAATCCCAGATCTTTTAAAAAAAATAATGCAACTCTATTTATTTTGACATTTATTTGAAAATTTCTTAAGTTTTGTCCCTTTCCCCAAAGAAATTCTGGGAAGTAGGTGAGGAAGAAAATGTTGGAATTATTCATTTCTTTTCATAAGCATTACATAGAAGCACTTAAAACTAGGAGACTTGCAAGTACAGTGATGCATATGATTTCTTTAGCAGAATTTCTACTTCAAAAAAATAAACAAAATAAAAATACCATTTTCTGGAAAATTATATAGTTCAGATATTGTAGATTTCTGTCTCTTTAAATTAATCTGTATAATAAATATGATTTCCTTTATGAGACTATAATGTCCAAGGCATCTCTGCTCACCTGGGATTGAGATATCAAAATTACAGTATAAATAGGTACAAATAAAACAGGATGGCCCAAGTATCTTAGTGAAATTTTCAGCTTTACTAGTTAAAACTTAGGATATTTATACTTATTTTCTTGAGTGCTAAGCTTGCAAAAAAGAAAAAAAAAGATAATCTTGAAAATATCAATAGATAAACAATCTTCCTTTTGTGCTTCTCTGCTTTGATATCTGAAGTTACTTTGAACTTTAATTATCAAAGTTTGTCCTTTCATTCTTTCCAGCAATTCTAGAATAAAAAAAAATCAGGTGTGACAAGAGGAGTGCAAACTTTGCAATTTGCAAAGCATATTATGTACATCTTTTATTTTTTCATTTGATTCTCAGAAATGTTGGGAGATAGAATCTATTATTATCACCACTTTACAGCTGAGAAATTGAGACTTGGAAAGATTAATTGGCTTTTTTCAGGCTCAGATAACTAGCAAGTATCTGTGGTGACGTAAAAAAATAGACCTTTTGACTCCTGATCTATCACACCATGCTGCATGACAACAGGAAAAACAGAAAGGAATAAAAAAGATTCAGAACTGTAGCTTGAAGGGAAAAATGAAGGTTTTTAAAAAGGACTATATAAAGTTACTAAGAAGTAGTCAATAGAATGATAAATGGCATGAAATCGAGGACACAATATAGAGATTGGCATTGGTATCCTTTAGCATTATCCATCTATCATCTATCCATCTATCTATCTATCAACTATCAATCATCTATTTATCCATCAATCATCTATCTATTATCTGTCTCTTTCTCCACATATACAATGCATATATATGCACATAAGTATGCATGTTTATGTATATTTATGTATACATATATATACAGATATACTATATACCCACACAAATATCTATGTATATGTTACATATTTTAAAATTATTTTTATTGTATTAATATTTCTCAATTACATGTAAAATTTTTAAACATTTATTTTTGATAATTTTAAGGTCCAAATTTTCTTCCTTCCTTCTCTCTCTTTGAGAAAACAAGCAATTTGCTATTAATTCTACATGTGAAATAATACAAAACATATTTACATATTAGCAATGCTATAAAAGAAAACAGACAAAAATAAGAAAAATAAAGAAATAAAACAAAGTATAATTTTCAGTCTTCATTCAGATTTCATTGGTTTACTTTTTGGAGGTGGATAGCATTTTTTAAAATTAGAGGTCCTTTGGAATTGTCTTGGATCATTGTCTTGATCAGAATAGCTATGTCTTCCACAGTTGATCATCTTTAAAGTATTGTTGTTATTGTGTACAATGTTCTTTTGGTTCTGATTACTTCACTTTGCATGAGTTCATATACATCTTTCTGGGTTTTTTCTGAATCCATCCTACTTATCATTTCTTATACCACAATATTAATTCCATCACAATTATTTACTACAATTTGTTCAGCCATTTTCTAATTGATGGACGTCTCCTCAATTTTCTATTCTTTGTCATCACAAAAAGAGCTATTATAAATATTTTTGTACCTATGGGTCTTTTCCCTTTTTTTTTGATTTCTTTGGTATACAGACCTGGTAGATGGTATTATTGGGTCAAGGGTATGCACAGTTTTATAGCTTCGTGGCCCCAAATAGTTCTCCAGAATAGTTGATTCTTATGCTTACTTTGCTTCTTTTAAAAACAGAAATGAGTGTTATATTTTGTCATTCCCCTCTGAAGCTATTTATATAATCATATTTATTTTTTATTGATATGGTCAGTTATGCTTATAGTTTTCCTAATATTGAACCAGCCCTGCATTCCTGGTACAAGCCCTACCTAGTGATAGTATGATCTTTGTGATATATTACTGTATTTTCCTTGCTGGCATTTTATTTAAAGGTTTGCATCTATATTCATTAAAAAGATTGGTCTAGAATTTTCTTTCTTTCTTTTTGCTCTCCCTGGTTTAGGTATCAAAACCATATTTGTGTTATCAAAAAAATTTGACAGAATCCCTTTACATATTTTTTCAAATAGCTTATATAGTATGGGATTAATTGTTTATTAAATGGTTAGTAGAAATTACTTGAAAATCCATCTGGTCCTGGGGGTTCTGAAATTTCACTCTAATATTCCTGGTAGTTTTCATTTTGGGAACTCTTTCAAGTGGTGATTGGTAGATTCTCTCAGTTTCTAGTTTATCCTCTGGTTCCAGGATATTGAGGCAATTTTCCTTGATAATTTATAGAAATATGAAGATGCAGAGTTTCTCTAATCATGGCTTTCAGGTAGTCCAATAATTCTTAAATTATCTCTTCCCAATCTATTTTCCATGTCAAAGAGAAAATACTTTAAGTAGTCAGAAGCAAATCATTCAAATACAGTGGAACCATTATCAGGATCACATAAGATTTAGCAACTACTATGTTTAATGAACAGAGGACCTGGAAGAAGATATTATGGAAGGGAAAAGAGCTGAGAATGCAATCAAGAATAACCTACTCAGAAAAATTAAGTATAATTCTTCATGGAAAAAATAGATATTTTAATAAAATAGAGGACTTTCAAGTATTCCTAAAGAAAAGACCAAAACTGAATAGAAAAACTGACTTTGAAATACAAGTTAAGAAAAGTATAAAAAATTAAACATAAAAGAAACCATAAAGGACTTAATAAAATTAAGCTGTTTATCGATTTTTTTAAAAAGTGAATTTTAAAAATTGTTTTTACATGTAGCTGAAAAAGTAAAATAGTTATAATTTTTTTTTGCAAAAGATTTTCATAAAAATCAAGAAAAATAAAGTAAGTAAAAAAGAATATTTCAAGACACAGTCAGTTCTTTCTCTGGGTAAAAATAGGATTTGTCATCATAAGTCCTTCAAAATAGTCATGGATCATTGAATTGCTGAGAATAGCAAAGTCATTCACAGTTGATCATTCCACAACATTGCCATTACTTTATACACAGTACATTTCATTTTTCTTGAGTTCATGGAGGACTTTCTGGGTTTTTCTGAGAGTATCCTGCTCATCATTTCCCACAGAACTGTTTCATTATAATCCCATGCTGCAATTTATTCAGTCTTTTTCCAGTTGAAGGGTATTCCCTCAATTTCCAATTCTTTGCCCTGAGAAAAGAGCAACTTTAAATATTTTTGTACAGATAAGTTCTTTTATTTTTAAAAAATCTCTTTGGAGAGTCATGTTTTGTGGTGGTATTGTTAAGTCAAAAGATATGCATGCTTTTATAACCCTTTTGATCATTTTTAAATTCAGGAATGGATCTTATTATTGTTATATAAATTTGGTTCAGTTTCCTATGCATTTGCGAAATGAGGCCTTTATCAGGAAAATTTGCTTCAAAAATTTTTTACCTATTACTATTGCTAATTGTGTTTTCCCTATTTATTCTATTCTCTCACCTTTCATCTGAGTCTCTAAAGTATTTTGCTATTGACCATCCCTTCCCCATATGCCCTCTCTTCTATCACCCTTCCCCTTTTTGTATCTCCCATCCATCCTACTTTCTTGTAGGGTAAGATAGATTTTTATATCTATATTGAGTTTTCATATTATTTCTTCTTTGAGCCAATTCTGATGAGAGTAAAATTCACTCATTCCCTCTGCCTTCCTATATTGCCCTTCACAGTAAAAACATTTTCCTTGCCTCTTTTAAGGTAGATAATTTATACCATTTCATTTCTTCTTTTCCTTTTTTCCAAGAATATTCTTCTCTCACCTCTTAATTTTATTTTTTAAGATATTATCCCTACATATTCAACTCACATCTGTGCCCTCTATTTATAATCCTTTTGTCATAATAATAAGAAAATTCTTATGAGTTACAAGTATCATCCACCCATGTAAGAATGTAAACAGATAAACCTTATGAAGTCCCTTATGACATCTCTTTCCTGATTACCTTCTTATGCTTCTACTGAATCCTGTATTTGAAAATCAATTTTCTAATTCAGCTCTGGTATTTTTTTTATCATGAATGATTGAACATCTTCTTTTTCATTATATGTCCACCTTTTCCTCTGAAGAAACTCAGTTTTACTGAGTAGGTGATTCTTGATTGTAATTCTATCTCCACAGCTCTCTGGAATATCACATCCCATGCTCTCTGGTCCTTTAATGTAGAAGCTGTTAAACCTTATTTTATCCTGACTATAACTCCATTGTACTTGAATTATTTCTTTCTAGCTGTTTGAAATGTTTTCTTCTTGACCTGAAAGTTCTAAAATTGGACTACAATATTCCTGGAAGTTTTCATCTTGAGATATCTTTCAGGAGGGGATTGGTGGATTCTTTCAATTTCTATTTTGTCCTCTGGTGCTAGACTATCCAGGCAATTTTTCTTGATAATCATATCTATGATTATCATAGTTTTCATGTAGATCAATAATATTTAAATTATTTCCCCTAAATTCATTGTCCAGGTCAGTTGTTTTTCCAATAAGATGTTTCACATTGTTTTCTATTTTGTATTTCTATTTTGGGTTTTTAAAATCATATCTTGATTTCTCATAATGTCATTAGTTTTCATTGCTCAATTCTAATTTTCAAAGAATTATTTTCCTCAGTGTATCTCTTTTCTCACTTGGCCAATTTTGCTTTTTAAGGAATTCTTCTCCTTATTAGCTTTTTGTATTTCCTTTTGCATCACTCACATTTCTCTTCCCAATTTTCCCTCTATCTCTCCTACTTGATTTTCAAAATCCCTTTTGACCTCTTTCATGGCCCAAGGCTAATTCTTATTTTTCTTAGAGGCTTTGGATGTAGGAACTTTGAATTTGTTATCTTCTTCTGAGTATGTGTTTTGATCTTCCTTGTCACCATAGTAACTTTCTATGGTTAGAAACTTTTTCTATTGTTTATTCATTTCCCCAGCCTATTACTAGTCTTTTAATTCTTTGTTAAAGTAAGGCTCTGTTTCCAGCATGGAAGGCATAATGTTCTAAGCTTTAGGGGTGTTATGCAGTTGCCTTCAGAGATCCTTCTAGGGATCTGACCAGAAGCCTTTTTTCTACGCTGGAACTATGAGGAAGGTGTCCTTCACCTTGCACTCCTGGTTTGCTGATTTCCCAAGGCCCTCTCACCCTAATTGAGACAAACCTTTCCTGCCAACTTTCCATGCTGTCTTTGTGTCTCTGTGCTGAGAGATCTAGAAACCACCAGTGCTGCTGCTGATTCAGAGGCCCAAAGTCTAAGGACATAATTCAACAACATTTATTATGTGTCTGCTATATACAAGACACTTAAGTTTTAGAGATATAAATCAAGTCCAGCACTTACTAAACACCTACTATATTCAGTCTTTGTGCTTAACATGGGGATATAAAGAAAAAGAGAAAAAACCAAGGACAAAAGCACTAGAAATTTAAGAGATAAAAGAAGGCTTCTGAAGGGAGTAATAACTGAGTTGAGCCTTGCAGAAAGATAAGAATTCTTGGGAGTCATTGATAAGATACAGACAAGATATTAAGGACAGCTTGTACAACTAAAGGAATTAGCAGATGCATAAGTAGCCAACTTTGTATAGTTAAGTATATAGAGGAGTAATATGAGATAAAACCAAAAAAATAGTTTAAAGTGTGATTGTCAGGGATTCAGGACTGAAAGTTTGTAGTTTTAAAAGCTAAAGGAAACTATTAAAGGAATTATAAGCAAGTCAATACTGTGTTTAAAGAACATTTTTGGGGGGCAAATTTGTGGAGAATAGATTAGAGAGGGAAGAGACTAGAATTATGGAAACCCATCAGGAACTTATTGTAATGTTCTTTCATAAAAGGATGATGGGTGTCTAAACGAGAGTTGTGAGAATGTAAGGGGAGAGAAAGGGATGAATTTAGCAGAATCGGTGTCAGAAAGGGGGCCATTTAATATTAAGAAAGCATTAATCTAGTTTTATGTACCAAGAAAACATTGTGGTATAGATTAGAGAAGATATAGAAATAGGAAATAGGAAAAATCCTTTTTTCACACAAAACTTTCATGATTGCATGAGGTCCCTGTTGCAAAAAATCTGTACTCAGATTTGCAGGATTTTTTCTTGTCCAAGATTTATCTATAACTTTAACATACCCCTAAATCCCAGAACAAAAGAATGTGATCCAATGTTGGAAGGACTTTTGGAAAGTCTTTAAGAGTAGAGATTGCTTCATACTTGTTTAGCTATCCCCAGCACGAAGGGCAGGGTTTGGCATAAAATCACTTGATAAGACTTTTTAAATCAAGAAATAAATATTAAATTCTTTCTGTGTTTCAGGCACTGTATTAAATACTGGAGATACAAGGAAAGATGGAGCTCACATTTTAATGGGAGAGATGACATGCAAACAACTATGTACACAGAAGACACATACAGGATAAATTGGAGATAATCTTATAGGGAAAGGTACTGGAAATGATGGAAGAGACCTCTTGCAGAGTTTAGAATTTGAACTGAGACTTGAAGAAAGTCAGGAAGAGGAGATAAGAGGATTCTGGGCATGGGGGAGAGTAGCCAGTCAGTGGAAAGATGAAATATTGTGTTTGATGAATAGTGAGGATATCTGTGTGTCTGATTCTATGAATACTTATAGGGGAGTAATATATAAAAAGACTAGAAAAGTAGGAAGAGGTCAGATTACAAAGGGCTTTAAAAGCAAGAGGTTAATTGGTAAATATTTATTGATAGACATTGGTTCAACTACCTTATTTTATAAATGAGGAAACTGAGAGATATTGCTATATATCATTGTGTTCTGATTGACGTGGTGTTTCATGTGGATATTTCTAAAAAATTGGAAAAAGTACTTTTCCTGAACCAAAGGGGAAAGAAAGCTGGAAAGTTATTTCTGGAAAGAATATCTTTTCTTTCCCAATCTGGAAACTACTTTGCATGACTATAGTCATATAACTTCCAGACTCTAGCCAGGGTAAGAGTATCATTAATTAATGTTATTTGGACACCTAAGTCTTTTAAATGTTTTTTCCTTTCCCTACATTGATTTGCCACACAGTCATTCAATTGGAAAAGTCTTTAATTCTAAATAATTAAAAATATTTTAAAAAGTAGGAGAAAAGAATCAAATTTCCTAATTTTAAACCTAAACTTGCAGAAAAATTCAAATTGCAGGGATAAGAGGTCCTAATGTGGTATAGATCATCCACTTGAAATGGGAGAATGGCTTCAGAGGATATAATTATGAGTACAGTGAATAATGACTTTGGCCATAATTTGTGATCACCACTAGGGTAAAGAATGGTTTGATCAGAGATATAGCTATGTTCCCTTTTCTCTGGCAAATTGCAGGCCCAAGAGAAAATGCTTAGACAAATCATTTTGTACCTCATTGGCTACAGCTACTTAGTGGTGGCTTTTCTTTTTATTATTATGATTATTTTAACTTTTTATTGATAGTACATATGCATGGGCAATTTTTTACAACATTATCCCTTGCACTCACTTCTGTTCCAACTTTTCCCTTTTCTCCCCCCACTCCCTCCCTTAGATGGCAGGCAGTCTTATACATGTTAAATATGTTATAGTATATCTTAGATACAATATATGTGTGCAGAACTGAACGGTTCTCTTGTTGTATAGTAAGAATTGGATTCAGAAGGTAAAAATAACCTGCGAAGAAAAGCAAAAATGCAAACAATTCACACTCATTTCCCAATGTTCCTTCTCTGGCTATAGCTGATTCTGTCCATCATTGATAAATTGAAACTGAGTTAGATCTTCTCTTTGTCAAAGAAATCCACTTCCATCAGAATACATCCTCATACAGTATTGTTGTTGAAGTGTATAATGATCTTCTGATTCTGCTCATTTCACGTAGCATCAGTTCATGTAGATCTCTCCAAGCCCCTCTGTATTCATCCTGCTGGTCATTCCTTACAGAACAATAATATTCCATAACATTCATATACCACAATTTACCCAACCATTCTCCAATTGATGGGCATACAATCATTTTCCATTTTCTAGCCACTACAAACAGGGCTGCCACAAACATTTTGGCACATACAGGTCCCTTTCCCTTCTTTAGTATCTCTTTGGGGTATAAGCCCAGTAGTAGCACTACTGGATCAAAGAGTATGCACAGTTTGATAGCTTTTTGGGCATAATTCCAGATTGCTCTCCAGAATGGTTGGATTCATTCACAACTCTACCAACAATGCATCAGTGTCCCAGTTTTCCCGCATCCCCTCCAACATTAAGCATTATCTTTCCCTGTCATTCTAGCCAATCTGACAGGTGTGTAGTGGTATCTCAGAGTTGTCTTCATTTGCATTTCTCTGATTAATAATGACTTGGAGCACCTTTTCATATGACTAGAAATAGTTTCAATTTCTTTGAGAATTGTCTGTTCATATCCTTTGACCATTTATCAATTGGAGAATGGCTTGATTTCTTATAAATTAGAGTCAATTCTCTATATATTTTGGAAATGAGGCCTTTATCACAACCTTTAACTGTAAAAATGTTTTCCCAATTTGTTGCTTCCCTTCTAATCTTGTTTGCATTTGGTTTATTTGTACAAAGACTTTTAAATTTGACATAATCAAAATTTTCTATTTTGTAATCAATAATGATCTCTAGTTGTTCTTTGGTCACAAATTCCTTCCTCCTCCACAAGTCTGAGAGGTAAACTATCCTATGTTTCTCTAATTTATTTATAATCTCGTTCTTTATGCCTAAATCATGGACCCATGTTGATCTTATCTTGGTGTATGATGTTAAGTGTGGGTCCATGCCTAATTTCTGCCATACTAATTTCCAGTTTTCTCAGCAGTTTTTGTCAAATAATGAATTCTTATCCCAAAAGTTGGAATCTTTGGTTTTGTCAAACACTAGATTGCTATAGTTATTGACTCTTTTGTCCTGTGAACGTAACCTATTCCATTGATCAACGAATCTACTTCTTAGCCAATACCAAATGGTTTTGGTAACCACTGCTTTATAATATAGTTTTAGATCAGATACAGCTAGGCCACCTTCAAGTGATGGCTTTTCTAAATGAATTAGTTTGTTCTGGCCATCGAAGCCTCTCAGTTTTTTTTCTAGGACTTATGTCACCAATCCCTCTTATTTTATTTTTATTCAAGGTGCACTGGTTTTTGTCAAATGTCATTTTTCATTCAACATATATTAATTACTGTGTGCAGAAAGAACACTGTGCTAAGGGTTGGAAAAATACAAAGATACGGGAAGATACACTCCTACCTTTGCAAAACTTGCATGATCATATGGGGTCATTGCTGCAAAAGTCTGAAGTCATTTGAGTTTAGTGAACCAGCATAGTAGTGAATTTAGCATTCTTATTATTCATAAAATTATATGTGATCATATTTTGGCAGGAATTATAGGGGATTTTTGAGAGCAGAGACTGTTTCATTTTTGTCCTTTTATCCCCATTGTGCACCTTCAGGTATGCTGTTTAGTAAATGCTTTTGGATTCATTGGTTTATGATCTAGACCAACCTAGTCCAACTATAGCTATTTGGTGTGGTGGATAGAACATGGGGCCTGGAGTCAGAAAACTCATCTTCTTGTGTTCACATCTGGCCTCAGCCACTTAATTAGCTATGTGATCCTGATAGCTGAGGCTGTTTGCTTCAGTTCCTCATTTGTAAGAAAGGAATGATAAACCATTCCATTTTCTTTGCCAAGAAAACTCCAAATAGTGTCATGAAGAGTTGGACATGACTGAAAAATGATGGAACAATGGATCTCCTCTTTTTTCTATTTTGTTTTCTTCTTCCTTTCTTTTCTCTTCTTTTCTTTTTTAAAAAATAAATGAAGAAAATAAGTAAAGAAGAGATCCTTTAATGACACAAATATAGTACTGATACCTAAATCAGGGAGAAAATTACAGACCAATATCCCTAATGAATATTTTAAATAAATAATTAAATTTTTACTAAAGTTTAAAAATTTTAAATAAAATATTAGCAAAGAGATTACAGCAACTTATCAGCAGGATAATACACTATGACTAAGTAGAATTTATACTAGGATTGCAGGGTTGGTTCAATATCAGGAAAACTATTACCATAATCAACCATATCAACAACTAAACCAACAGAAATGATAAGATAATCTTAGTAGATACAGAGAAAGCTTTTGACAAAATACAGCACTCATTCCTATTAAAAACACCAGAGAACAAAGGGATAAAGGGAATTTTCCTTAAAAGAACAAGCAGTTATGACTTTATAACAAGGTCATAAATTTATAACCAACAGTAAGCATTATTTGTAAAGGAGAGAGAAGTTGGACATATTCCCAATTAAGATTAGGGATGAAACAAGGACATCATCACTATTACTCAACATTGTGCTAGAAATGTGGGCTTTAGCAATATGAAAAGGAAAAAATAAATTAAAGGAATAGAGTAAGTAATGAGAAAATAAAATTATCACTCTTTGTAGATGATATGATCTTATACTTAGAGAACCTAGAAAATCATCCAAAAACCTATTAATAGCTTGAACAAAGTTGCAGGATATAAAATAAATCCACACAAATCATCACAATTTTTATATATTACTGACAAAGCCCATCATCAAGAGATGAAAGAGAAATTCTTTTTAAAATAACTATAGACAAAGTAAAATATTTGTGTGTTTACCTGCCAAGACAAACCCAAGAACTATATGAACACAATTATAAAACACTTCTCATACAGATGAAGTCAGATCTAAACAACTGGAAAAATATCAATTGCTCATGGGTAGGCGGAGCTAATATAATAAAAATGACATTTCAACTTAAATTGATTTAGCTGTTCAGTGCCATACCAATCAAACTGCCAAAAATTATTTTACAGAACTAGAAAAATAATAACAAAATTCATCTAGAAGAATAAAAGGTAAAAAATATTAGGGAAATTAATGAGAAAAATACAAAGGATGGTGATTTAGCACTACCAAATCTAAAACTATATTATAAAGCAGCAATCATCAAAACCATTTGGTACTGGCTAAGAAATAGAGTAGTGGATTAGATGGACATGACACAATAATCAAAGCCTATAGTAATCTAGTATTTCATAAAGCCCCAAACTCCAGCTTCTGGAATAAGAATTCACTCTTTGACAAGAATTACTGGGAAAACTGGAAAATAACATGTCAGAAGCCTGACATAGACTTATCTCAGATCTCATCCCAAAATAAGGTTGAAATGGGTACATAATTTGGACATAAAGGATGATATCATAAAAATTAAGAGAGCAAGGGATAATTTACCTACCAGATCTTTATAAAAGGGAGGAATTTATGACTAAAGGCAAAATGGATAACTTTGATTACATTAAATTAAAAAGTATTTGCACAAACAAAAACAACAGAAACAAGATTAAAGGAAAATATAAAGTGGGGGAAAAAATCTTTACAGCCAGTATTTCTGATAAAGGTCTCATTTCTAAAATATATAAAGAACTATGTCAAATTTATAGGAATGCAGGTCATTTCTCAATTGATAAATGAAAAAGGATATGAGTAGACAATTTTCAGATGATGAAATTATAGTCATACAGAAAAAATGCTCTAAATCACTATTGATTAGATAAATGCAAATTAAAACAGCTCTGAAATATTACCTCATACCTCTTAGATTGGTTAATATGACAGGAAAAGGGAATAAATGTTGGAGGGGATGTCAGAAAACTGGGACACCAATGCATTGTTGATAGAGGTGTGAAATGATCCAACCAATATGAAACTATGCCCAAAAGTCTATAAAACTTTGCATACCCTTTGACCCAGTAGTGCCACTACTGGGTCTGTATCTCAAGGAAATCATAAAGGAGGGAAAAGGACCCACATATGCAAAAATGTTTATAGCAGCTCTTTTTGTCGTAATAAAGAATTGGAAAATGAGCAGATGCTCATCAATTGGGGAACAGCTGAATAAGCTATAGTATATGAAGATAACAGAATATTATTGCTTTGTGAAAAATGATAAACAAGCTGATTTTAGGAATGTCTGAAAAGATTTACATGAACTGATGCTGAGCTAAACAAGCAGAATCAAGAATATATTAATAATAATAATAATAGCAATAATGTGTGATGATTAACTATGAAAAACTTGTTTCTTCTAAGTGGTTTAGTGATTCAAAAAAATCCCAATAGACTTTGGGCAAAAAATGTCATCTGCATCCAGAAAAAGACCTATAGAGATTGAATGCTAATCAACTCATGCTCTGTTCACTTCTTTTTTCTGTTTTTTTCCTAGTCCATGGTTTTCCCCTTTTGCTCTGATTTTTCTCTTTCAACATGATTCATAAAGCAATGTATATTAAAATAAATAAGCAAATTTAAACTTGGAAAAAAATAAATGAAGAAACTGAATTTCAGAGAGGCAAAGGGACTTGTGGTCAGAGAGTTAGAAAGTTGCAGTATTAGGATTTGAATCCAGACCTTCTGATATCCAGTCTGATATCTAATCTTTTTAGTTCTATCAGTTTTTTTCAACCTAAAGGATAGGCTGAGAACACAGGCTCTATCCAATGACATCTGCTAAAAATAGCAATAGGAGGTTTATTAGCTTTCCTGCTGTCATCCATGGCAAGAAAACTGATGGCATAAACATCCATTTCTAGACTTCATCTGAGTAGTTTTTTCAACTCATACTCAATCTTTTATGGAGACTTAAAATCTTCATACATTACACTTGTGCTTTAGGAAATCCTATTTATATCACCTTTGATGGATAGTCAGTGGAGGACATCTCTTGTCCTGGAATGATCCTCAGCAAGTTTGGCTATAAGGAAAAATGGAGAAGGACCTGAGAATGTCATTAGTGATCATTTGGCTACAGTAGGATTGTGAGGTGTGTGTATGTGTGTGTGTGAGTAAGTGTGTATGAAATTGCAGAGGTAGTTTCTGGGAAGAAGAAGGGAAACTCAGGAATATCCTTTGCAACTTAGAGGAGAAGGGGCAGAAATTCACTGATTTATTTGGGTGTATTTGTGATTCAGAAAATAAAATAAAAATTGTAGAGGGTGGAGATTCCATAACTAATCTTCTATGCCTGACTTCATCTTTATGCACAGGAGTGAAAGAAGAGATGGAGCAGAGAGACAGAATTCTATTCTCTCTCTGAGGATTCAAGAGGTAAAGATCACAATTTTTCACTGCAGTTATAAAAAGAAAGCTTTTCTTCTTTTTTTAACCTTTCAATGATACAAGCAGGATTCTATAAAAGGCTCCATTTTCTGATATTAATTCAGACAAATCAGATGGAATAAATCAAAGAAAGAATAAAAATAACTTTCAATACAGAGACTCTTCAAAGTTTCTTATATAGCTTACTAGGTGGAGGACTTAGGTACATGTGCCTATGCTTCATGTATCTGCAGCCTCTTCCATAACTCTGCAAGAAGAACTCTCTAATCATACTAACTCTGCTATAGGGTCTTTTATTACACTTTC
Organism: Antechinus flavipes; assembly: GCF_016432865.1. Taxonomy (NCBI): domain Eukaryota; kingdom Metazoa; phylum Chordata; class Mammalia; order Dasyuromorphia; family Dasyuridae; genus Antechinus; species Antechinus flavipes. The sequence goes on from NC_067399.1 coordinate 512,396,188, forward strand.
TTATTTTTTAAAAAGGGGAACAATTATATATTACTCTTGATATGATGATCTAAAAAACCATACTTATTATTTTTTGATATTTTCTTTGTTTAAATTTAAAATATTGTTAATCTTTTGTATTTATATCACTTTCATTTACAAATATATCACTCTCTCCTGCCCTACCTAGTGAATTATCTTTTGTAATAAAAAATTTTTTAAAAGGAAAAAAAAAGAAGAAAAAATAGCTTTGAAAAACTAACTAGCACATTAACCAAGTTTGAAACTAAATATATTTCATCATTCCCTACCCTTGCTTAAGGGAGGAAGAAGTGCATTTTCTTATGTCATCTTTGAGACTAAATTGGTTGTTATAATTAAACATTTACTTATCTGTTCTTTACATTTACATTGATGTCATAATTTACATTATTTTATTTCTTGAATTTAATATACTTTACATTGCATCAGTTCATAGAAGTCTTTCTACATTTCTCTGTATTATTCATGTCCATTGTTTTTATAATTCATTGTTCCGTTATAATCTAGTGTAAAATTCCCTTACATTCATGTATCTTGACTTTTTTAGTCATTCCCCAAATGAATCTATTTTATTTTTTGTTCTTTACTGAAGGATATATTTATTAAAGTGTCCTTTGTTCCTGGAACAACTGGGTGATGAAATGGATAGAGTGCCAGGACTAGAGTGAGGAAGACCTTAGTTCAAATATGAGTTCACACATTTACTAGCTGTGTGATTCTAAGTCATTTAACCTTGTTTCCTTCAGTTTCCTCATCTGTAAAATGAATTGGAGAAGGAAATAGCCAAACCTCTCCAGTATCTTTTCCAAGAAAACACCCAAAGGGATAACAAATATTTGGACATGACTGTATAGCAACAAATAAACTTTAGTTCTCATTATACTTCTATCCCTCCTGGCCAGGAGGTTCTTAACCTGAGATAAATCTGTGTAATAATGCCTGGACTAGCTCTCTGGAGGGCCTCAGGATAAGTCAAAGTCTTTGGTCTTTAGAAGAAGTAAAGGAGGCAGGCAAGTTGCCATATGGCTTGGAAAAGATGGATCTTGGATTCTGGAGTCTGGAGCCTGAAGTCCTCTCTCCTCAGAGTGCTGTGGAAGAGAGAGTCTGACCCTCTCCCTTAGCCCTCTAATCCTTGCCTCTGAGTATCTCATCACAACACATTCATCAAGTGCTAATCATGAGGAGAGCCATCACATCACCATATGTTTATAGAACCGTTTATCACACATTGAGTAGGTAATTAGCCTTAAGTGCTGCTGTCTTAGATTCAAATATACCTTTTCAGAATTCCAGCCCTCTACATCTGTGGATTGTTGTCAGGAAGTCTATGGATTGAACTGAAAAATTACATCTTTATTTCAACTTAATTACAGTTATCCTTTCTACTTTGTGGGAGTTAGGGGTGCAGTGTCCCCAACAATCTAGAAAATCTACATAAATTTTTTGGCCCTCCCTACATACTAGAGTCTGATTTTCTTCTTTTTCTTTTATGCAATGTTTTCAGTATCTTCTTATAAATGTTGGGTTGGTTTTATACAATAATACATGTATTTTATATGCTTCTGAGATTCTAAACTTTTTCTGGTCATCTGTGGGACTTGACTGTCACCTGAGCTTTCCATAAAACTCAACCCAAATTTTCATTTAATTTCTTAAGGTGACTCATTATATATAGGAACCCTGATGAAGAAAGTAGTGATGTTGAAAGGATAACTGTTGTTTCCTTTGCAGTCCTTTGCATTTCATTTTATGCATTTGAAAGTACTATTATAGCTTCATCAGATTGCCAAAGGGTTTTATGACATTGAAAAAAGTTAAGAATTTCTGGTCTAGAAATACACGCTTAAGTAATTTACAATGTTCTTTGAATTTTCTGTGCATCATTTTTTCCATTTGTGAAATAGAGATTAAGAAATGATTTTATTCAACACTGCACAGAATAATTTGGTTAAAAATCTATAAAAATTTGAAAAAAAGTTACTTTATAAGCAGATAATCTTTATTTGGTCTCTCATTCACTTGTAGCTTCCTTGGTGATAATGATGAAGGTGACAGCTCATATTTTTGTAGTACTTTCAGGTTCATAAAGCTTCATGTATATATTACTTGATTGAATAACTTGGAAGTGACTAAGGGTATCCTGTAACATTCAAAAGGGTGACATACCCCAAAGTTGCATACATAGACATAAGAATATGTCTTCAGAGGAGGTGTTAAGAAGATCTGAAAGTCATTGTGCTTCTATCAGTTATCACTATACTTCTATGAGATGTATCTGAATCTTCTATTGCCTTGTGGTCTTTCTCCAGTCACTAAAAATTTTTGGTTGTTTTACTGAGGCTTTTTGACTTCACATTGCAGCAAATTCCTCTTCCTGCTCAACTGTCCTTTATAATGAAGAAAAAGGATAACAAAAATTCACCAAAACAGCAAGCACATCTATCAGATGAATGAAATATTCATTATCAATAATTATTATCCCTTTCTGACTCCTCAACCCAATCAAGAGGATAGAGACAATGTTTCATCAACTATTTTTTGGAACAAACTTTGTTCCCTTTACTTTAATCTTTCCTAATTATATAAGTAAAACTCAATTCAATTCAACAAACATTTATTAGGTGCCTGCTCTGTGTCAGACACTTTGCTAAGTGCTTGGAATGAAAATAACAAAGATGGTTCCTGCCTTCAAGGAACTTGCTATCTAAAGGGGACAGAAAATCTGGGGAGTCCTGGGGGAAATCGTGATATTTCATGGAGAAGAAACCAAGCAGAACTCCTGATGGAGAATGGAGAATTTCCTAGAAAAAGTAAAAGGAAAACATTGCATGTAGACATTTTATCAACACATTTTCTTTAGATTTTTTTAAATAAACAGATTTAGTATTTTTCCCCTTCTTTAGGATGCATTGTTCATTTCTTAGTCCCATTGGTGTTTTAATTTTTATCCCAGCATGCAGAATGTTTTCTGCTACCTGACATCTGTAATTGACATTATGATTCTAACTGGCACTGTCTGGTTTATAGCTTTTCATTTACTTCATTTACTTAATTTGATAGTGTAAATGAAACTCAGGGTATCCTATAAAATTCAGAGGACCTTGAGAGGAATAGCTCAGAATGGCAAACTAACAATAAGAGTATATCTTATATAAGAAGAGTATATCAAAATAACACTGAGTGTAGCAGCTATGATTTTTTTTAAAAAGCATTTGTATAATCCCTGAATTTTTATATGAAAAATAGAGATGGCACTTTAGGAAGATGAGTTTGGGAAGAGTGGCTGGATCACTGAGAAAGTCCGTGATCAGGGTATATAATCATGAAATAATGATGGCATCACTTTATGAGCTGTCTCAGACAGAAGTTATCAAAAGAATGGGAATTGGTATTGGCACCTTCAAAAAGCAATTGAAAGAATACTGATAATTACCAAATGATATGCCTACTTTCTTATATTTACAAAATCTTTTATATTTCTTGCATGTGTATCAAGAATATTATTGATTAAAAATGCAAAAAAGAAACATGTAGGTTTTTGCACATGGTTATTTATTTTAGAATAAATCTTTATAGTCATACAATTTACCAAAAAATACAAGGTATATAATCCCCCACCATATTTGTTATTTGATGATTACCACAAAACCAAATCAACCAAATTTAATCAAGAAAGCAAGTTAAACTTAACAGAGAAAGATTCAACCTTAAAGTGTTCTTTCCAATTAGGAGGATTCTCAAGTATGTATCAATATCATACAAGATTCATTAATAAATGAAATTGCAAAGAGAACTGTATTCAGTAATCTTTGGATATTTTCAAGAAAAGCAAACAATAAAGAATAATGTTAACCAACTGTGTTTTGATGCTAACATGGAGAATGTCCTTGGCAAGATCCAAAAGGCATATAGGTTCTTTTTATATGGTGAAATACTCCAGATCTTCCTATTTATTGATGATATTATATTGATTGCCTCATATTCCGGAACATTACTAGGTTTTCTTAATACGATTTTTGGTTATTCAAGAGTCTTGGCCTAACCTATGGATGAAAATTCCTGTTCAGATTATATCATATAGTTTGAAGTCCAGTCTTTGATTTTTATTTATTTTGGACAACCATTCTTGTTGATAATAAATTGAATCCAGAATTAAATAGGAGGAAGAGAGCGGCATGGCTTGTACTTGGGAAGTTGTGCTGTTCTTTTATTCTAACCTATTTTCTAGGGAAAAGACATGTTCTTTAAAAAAATACACACAAATATTTTCCAGATGATACTCTGTGATTGTAAATCTTTCCTTTTTATAGAAATAAAAGCTAGCATGGAGAGATCCAAAGGACAATGAAGAGATGTATATTGGGGACAAATAAGTTGAACATTTACTATAATGACCTATAGAATGGAGTGATTAAAAAATGTCATCTAGCGATAAAGGATGAGAGAGATAACCTATAGATAACCTGAATGATCCACTGGTACTTTCAAGATTAAAAAAAACAATGAGATTCATGATTCACAGTATTTTTTTTAACCCCATGCATCCCTTTCAATTGCAATACCAACAAAAAGTGTTGGGGTCTTTTTTAGCCTTAAAACCTCCCTTCCAACAAAGAGCTATCTATCTATCTTATCTATCTATCTATCTATGGAGTTATATAACTATCTATATACATATAGATCCAAATATCAAGGTCACACAAGATTCTTTAATAAATGAAACTACATAACTATTCAATCATCTTTTGATATTTTCAAAATTTTTCAAATTTTTTTAAATAATTGAAAATTTCAGAGTTTGTCAAATCTAGCTCTAAATTTGCTAAGGTTAACTTGATATACGATTCATAGTATTCTTTATAATTATTTACTGTTCGAAGGTTCCTTTAAAGATTTTTTTAAAGACAAAACTTTTAGACTATAGCTGCAAGTCCTGAGGGAATTGTGATTGATTAAATGGGAACCATTGACCTAGAGGGAGGCTTCCAGTAGATCCTTATTGGAAGAGTTAGAGAAGACTATGGGGAAAGGTCCAAAAAAAGAATGGATGATTTTTAATCAGCATTAATGGAAGAAATGCTTACATAAATGAGATCATAGATCTATTGAATGACTAAAGAACATCACACACTCTTTGACAAGGAAATTTTAATATCAGCAATTACCTCTTTTTGTAGTGCCAGTAGGTCATACTGGGTGTTCAAGGAAAACTAGTAATTTTGGTATTAGGGCTTGACAAGCCCTTTTTAGGGCTGCTCACCAATCTTTGGTGTCCACCTTTCATCAAACTGTTACTTGTGACTCCAAGAGACTACTGCACACCCAGAAGCTACACTACAGAAAAACCATCTTGGTAAATAGACTGAAACAGGTTGAAGGTAACTATCAGGTTTCAAATCTATTGGTGGATTATCCACTATTCCAGTGGATTAAAGCAAACAGAGATTAAGTAATTTGACCAGCTAGTAAGAGTCTGAGGCTGCATTTCAATTCAGAAAATGAACCTGCCTGAGGCTAGATTCAAACCCAGGGCTTCTCCATCCCAGGGCTAAGACTCTATCCACTAACCTATCTAGTTCCTGGGTAGAAAATTTAGTTAATAGTATAGAGAGACAATGGGTGCAGTAGGAAGAACATTAAACTAGTGATTAAAAGGTTTAGATCTAAGATCTTAGATCTAATTTTGCTATTTGTTAGCTATGTAACCTTAAGTCATGTAACCTCTCAGAGACAGTCACCTTATCTATCAGATGAGTACAGTAATCTTTGTACTTTCTATCTAGAAAGATGTATTTTGTTTGGTAAGAATTTTTTGGTTGCTCAGTTATGTCCCATTCTTTGGGACCTCATTTGAGTTTTTCTTAGCAAAGCTCTAGAAGTAGTTTGCCATTTTCTTTCTCATTTTACAGATGAAGAAATTGAGGCAAACAGAGTTAAGTGGCTTGTCTAAGGTCACACAGCTAGTAAATATCTGAGGCCAGATTTAAACTTAAATGATCTTCCTAACTCTAGGCCCTATATTCTATCCATTGTACAATGGATATCTAGCTGCCCACTGCCTGATAGGGGGGTCCAACTAGGGGTGGAAAAGGAGCCAACACAAAAAAATCAAGCACAAAGAAATCACTTACAATGAGGATTAGAAAATTCTGGTCAGACCAGTGATGGTCTATTTGAACATCCAATGTTTTACTGGCTATTAATTGTTTATATGTAGTTAAGTAGCATATTATATAGACTGTTGGATTTGGAGTCAGGGAAACTTGAGTTTGAGTATTTCATTCTTAAACACTTACTAGTTATATGATTCTTTGAAGGTCCCTTAACTTCTGAGGACTTATTCTTATGATGAGTTGATTTTGTGGACAGGTCCTGGCTGCAAAGCTGAGAGATTGAACTCACAACTGTCTGTCTGGGGAGATTGGGAGAAGATGATTCAAGTGGTTTACTTGGATCATAGGTGATCCTGTGTCTTCAGCTGGGGTGTGATTAGGAGTGATCAGATAGGTGGAGATTTCTAACATCAGGGACATACCTTATAAGTATGGGAGACAGAGATTCAATTTGGCTCCTCTGGGGAGTCTTTTGGGGAAAAAATTCTGGAGAGTAATGACCCACTAATCAACATCTTTTGCCTGATATCTTGCTGAACAGATAAGGATAGATGGTGTCCAGTTTTCAGTCTTGTTGCATCAAGAAGGAAATCACTGTGAACTTTAGTTTCATAGTAAGTATGCAATGTTTCTGACAGTCATCTTTTCAACTGTAGATTTAAAAATAAAGATTTCTAATGAAAACCAACAAAAGTGTCCAGCACTTATAGCCACATAACATGGTTTCATAACCTGAAGACACCAACTCTTTAAATTTGGACATAGAGTGTACCTGGCTAAACCAGACAGTAGATAACTGACAGACCTCAAATCCATCAGTGAATCAGGGAGATGTCTACCCCAAGCGTGTGAAGTCTTCCTCTGGCATAATGGGTGGGTGAGAACAATTTGTTTCAATGGCCATGAATATGGCTAACAGAGGCTCTATGGAGTATTTAGAGCTTGATCAGACATTGAAGATGTCAAGATCATTAACTGCAAGCTGCTCTATTATTAGTCATCTTTGTCACTGAACTCCAATGACTCTGGAAGATAGAGTGAGGCTGATGACATGGTGCAACTCTGCTTCACTTAAATCCAATTATGTGAGCAATTTAAGACATCCCCCCTGATGTCATTGGTTTTCTTTGAAAATGAAGGGTGAACAACAACAATGTGCCAAGGCATATTCAATTTGTGCCCACATACTGCATTTGGGGCTCTGGTCAAGGACTCTCAGAACTTGGAGCAGAGAACTATTCCATGTTATTTTCAATTATGAATGGAAAAAAAAAGTGTGTAGGGTGTAACTGGAGGATTACAAAACTTTCCCTCCTTAATACATGGCTTACTCTTGATTTCTGTGAAGAATACTTGAATAATTTGAGTGACTTCCTTCCCCCCATCCTGCAACTGCCCAGTGGAAATTTTTGTTGTTTGGGAAAACAACTAGAGAGAAGGCATTGCTTTTTCTTCAGGTCTCTAGTTCAATGAGGAGGGCTCCTTTGTACTAATAGTGAGTGCTTGGGGTTCTCGGGTATTGGGGGAGACAGGATGCAAAGTGTGATGAGTCATCATTAACCAACATGAAGGAAAGAAAGAAAAAGAGCTGCTCATAAAGTACAAGGGAAGGTGCTTCCTCTAGACTTTTGGGAGCCCTTTTATGGGTTAAGCCAGGGATTTTAAGAATCATAATACAAAAGAAGACCTTAGAAATTATGCATTTTGATATTTTTTTGAGGTATAAATAATATTGACCTACTCTAATGAGATTGAATGAGATTATAAAGTACAATTTCTGGCACATAGTTGGTCATTAATAAATGTTTTTTCCTTTCCTTTTTTCCAACTCCGGGACTTTGAAATACTATCCTCAGGGAGATAATATCTGTGGCCCTCTGCTGGGAACTGAGGAAAGCTGTAGGTTAATATTCAGCAGGATGAGACTCAATTTAGATACTGAATGTGTATTAGAGAGAAAGAGTGAAAATTGGCACCAATGTGTTAGCGAGAAGCAACTCTGGACCACAACCTAAGACAACATTGTAAGAGAATGTATAAAATGTTCTATGGGAGTAATGTTCATTGAAGAGTAATGCAATTTTCTCAGGGTCCTGATGATGATAACTTGTTTCCATTAAACCTTTAAGTGAAGTGTTTTATTTTTTGAACCTTGTGAGTCTGTGTGTGCTTGTAACGGGATCTGATGAAAACACCTTTTGGGTTTAGTGTTGTCATATACTGAAGTTCCTGATTAGCTGGATGGGGACAATGAGCCAGAGAAATGAGAAATCCCCAGAACCCTGCCCATAAGAAGAGAATCTATGACCCAAGGGTTATCTATATGTAAATTCACAGATTCACAGAATGTTAGTGCTGGTTGCTTAGAAATGATCTCATCCAATAGTTTCATTCTGCATTTAAGGATATGGAAGAGCACACTGGTCATAAGTTATAATATCATAGATTCTAAGTTGGAAGGGATTTTAGAGGTCATCTGGTTCAAGGCTCTCATTTTATGAATCCAAAAATTGAAGCCTAGAGATTTCTTTGGCAGCTAAATGGTACAGTGTTAGAATGCTGGACCTGGAATGATGAAGAGTCATCTCCTTGAATTCAAATCTGGTTTCAGATACTTAATAGCTGTGTAACCCTGGGCAAATCACTTAATTCTGTTTGTCTCAGTTTTCTCATCTACAAAATAATCTGGAGAAGGAAACGGCAATCACTTCAATAACTTTGCTAAGAAAAGCTCAAATGGACTCACTAAGAATTGGACACGACTGAAAAATGATAAAACAACAACAAACTGTAAAAGTCTCTTTGGTCCTTTCTAATTCCAAATCTATGATCCTTCGATCATTCTATATGCTAGTGACTATTAAAAATTTTAAAAAATAGCTAGTTGAAAGTGAAGTAGTCTCTGTTAATCTAAGAGGGAGAGATCCCTACTCTGAATGAAAATTACACAAACAATACTTTTGGTTACTTCTAATGGTAAAAAAAGATTAAATTACTCTTCGCTTCTTTTTGTATGATCTGTTATCTCAAATCAGAGATTCATTTCTCCTGTCACTTACATTTTCCTCTAAGCTATGGGGTTGTAATTTTCTATAGTGTTGTTATGCAGCAACAGAAATATACAGACCCATTAATGTAGGAGTTGTTAACACAGGGTCAATGAACTTTTAAAGCAATTTGAAAATAGTATTTCAACATAATTGGTGTCATTTCAAATTCAGTGATTTTCTATTCTACCATTCTAATTTTGTACTTAAATCTCAAGAGAATGCATTCTCAGTGGGAAAATTGTGATTGTCCCATTGATAATAAAACCCTTACCAATGCTCAGTAAGTGGGCCAGATATAAATAGTGCTCTCAGAGCCCCATTTGTAGCACAATCTAATTTAGGACACTTGTAGTAATTAGCTTAAGTTTCTTAGTTTCTCTATAGTATAATTAATTCACTTGCTTCTAATATAGACAAGCAGAGGATGAAAGAGGTTAGATACTATTTCCTGGTGGAATACTATAGGAGTATATAGACCATGGGCTGGTTGTGTAGACCTCTTATGTTTTCTAGAGTCAGTAGCCAATGATCCTAGCCATAGGCAGCCCATAGAGACTGCCAGAATAATATGGGCCAGACATTACACAGATGGAAAGGAGAGAGTCAATGAAAGGGCAATGCAGCATAAAGCAATTGCGCATACTATCTAGGCTCAGTGCAAAATGCTCGAAAGTAACACAGATGTCTGAAGACAAGCTAGGAGTTACTAGAAGATAATATCCTACAGGGAAATAACTCTCCTGCTGATTAATTTATAACTCCACTGCTTCAGGGAGGAATAACAGCTGCTGCTTTGATTTCCCCCTTGGAGTGATAGTGTTTCAACTTGCTGTGTAGTCCAGGACATATGTATATAACATTCCCAGAATAGCAGTGGCTGAGCCTTTGATAATGTCCAACTGGTCACATAATTCCTCTGATGATTGAGAATGTTTTTCTTTAAGGTACCACTTTGTTTTATTGGACTTTATAGTATCATACTGGGATAGTATTCACTTTAATGGATAAGGATCATGGAGGAAGACTAGCCAAAGAATTTTAACCTGAGACTGGTGCTTTTCAATATCTAGTTTTGGCATTTCCTAGATCTATGACTTTAGCTTTCCATCCTCACTAGTCTATTCAATAGATCTGGAAAACTGGATTATAATATATAATGACTCTATAATTATAAGATTTGTTTGTGTGTTTATAATTAATAGAGTGTTACTATTTGAATATTTGTAAACTTTTGATATGCATTGAAATAGATAAATAAATACCATTTCCCTCAATATGTATAAGACCTTTATGAAGGCCTTTTAACCTGCCATTGTTGGTATGTTCCTTTGCAAAAGAGAACAGTTGTTTCAGATGTCAATTTTCTTGGTTTTCTACTATTTTCTGTAAGGTAAGAGCCCATGTCTCCTAATTTTGGTATGTTTCTAATATAGTGATTTCCACACTAGAGGTAGGATGAGTACATTTTTTTTAATGTGGGGAATTCAGTCTTACCTCAGCAGAAATAAGAAGCTAGGGACAGTCTAAAATACTTTCCTTCTTGACTGAGATTCTCATTCTCCTCTTTATGGATCGGGTTCTGGAATTTTATAAATGTAAAAACATGGGTTATTTGGCCAGTCTGTTGGGGACAGGAAAACAGAAACTGATATTACAGGAGTTATCAAGGTTGGATTTTTTTTCCTCTTGAGTTTTTAAAGTCCAATGGAATTCCCAAGTCCTTAATAATTATTTCTATGCACATGATCTCTAAAGCTATTTTTCTACCTTAGACTTTGTTTCTCTCTCTGTCCCCATCTCTTTGTCTCTGTCTGTCTGTCTCTCTTTTTCTCTCTCTCTTTTCTCTCTCTGTTCTCACTGTCACTGTCTGTCTCTTCTTGTTCTCTCTGTCTTTCTGTTTTATTATCTCTCTCTGTTGGTCTTTCTCTTTCGCAGTTTTCTGAACTTCAGAATAATATTCCCAGTTGTCTTTTGGAACTGAATGATGTTTGTCAAACTTAATGTAATGATAATTAAATTAATTATCTTCCAAACCAAGTAACATTTCTGTTTCTATCAATAGGGTAAAAATCCTGAAACTATATGTGACCCCAAATTTTCAGTCAGGCTTTCTATTCTCATCCCATCTAATTGCTGTTATTTTATATGTATATTATATGCTTTGGTCAAACCAGTTGACTTGCTATTTCCTTTGCTTAAGCTGTTCCTTCTCCCTGAAGGGACCTTGCTACCATTACCACCCATGAGAATCTTATACATACTTCCAGGCCAATGTACAAGTGATTTGGATTTAATGAGGCAGAGCTATGGGGTCATGGAGAGGTGGACACAATTGAAACAGCTCAACAACAGTACAATTAATGTCAGAGCTAGAAATTTTAGAAGACACTAAAACTTTGCAAAATTCATAAAATTTCTGATAATGCAAGGAAAATGTGCCAGTGACTCTCAGCAGTGGAGATGGTATTCTACTTGAATCTAGATTGATTTCTGAACAGAAGGACAGAGAATGGTACTGAACTTGGATTCAGAAAGACCCCTCATTTAAACAGTGCCTCAGATACTTATTGGATTTGTGACCATTTACAAGTCTTTTTTATCTCTCCAGATTTCAGGTTTTCATCTGTAAAATGAAGGGATTTGAATTGATGAATTCTAAGAAGTTTTCCAGTTCTAATCTATGATTCTATGAACTGAGCCACCAATAGACAGAAATGATCAAATTATTTGACAATTCAGGCTTTAAGCTCCAATTCAGGTAATGAAGAGAGAAACGAGGTGTGTGTGTGTGTGTGTGTGTGTGTGTGTGTGTGTGTGTGTGTCCATGTTTCTGTTTTTGGCCTATAGAGGGTGATATTATATAAATATAATATATCTTTTATGTAGATGATAAGTAACTCATTATAAGCCCTGCTCCCTGCTGCTTCTCGTGGTACCTAGAAGAGAGCTCTCTATCTACTTTGAAGACCAAGGGAAAACTGATACCAGAAAGACATCAGGCTCATCTTGAAAGAGTCCCATTAAAAGAATCCCTGCAATGGGATAATCAAGGGAAACCCAGAGCCCAAATCTCTGCCCTTCTCCTTAGTATGCAAGATCCTCTAAAGCTGTGGCGAGACCACTCCTCTATCCGTCATCCCTGTTAGAAGATCTAACTTTTTCACTCTTCAGCTATGATTTCTCTGTCCACTCTGGCACTTGTGATGCTTTTCTTGCTGAGTAAGTAACATTTACTTCCATTTATTTCTATTGTTCCATTACTCCAGCTGGAATCTTTAAAGAAATATGATCTCTTTGCTAAAGTATTTGTGCTAATTTCCCTGATCCAGCCTTAATTTTACAGGAGGAACAAGACCTCAATCAGTTACACAGCCCGAAGCCTTGATCGAAGTCTTGGAAAGTGCTCCACTGGAATTGAAATGCATCTATTCATACACTGGATTTCTTTATTTTTTCTGGTATGCCCTGTATCCCAACCAAGAGCCCCAGCTTCTCTTGAAATCTGTTCCTGGTAGCAACCTGGTTAAAGGCACCAAAGGCTTTGAAGCTGAATTAAACAAAGACAAAACCTCCTTCCACCTGAAGAAACTTTTTGCCCAAGGGAGTGACTCAGCTGAGTACTTCTGTGCAGTGAATACACAGTGAGAGAGACTCCAGACCGAGCTGAACACAAACCCAAGGTATTGTAGTTTCCTATGAATCAAACTTACACCTTGCTGTTAAAAACCAAATCAAACCAACCAAACAAACAAAAAACACAACACCCTTCTTTTCTATATGCTTGTAGTAAATACTTAAGAAATAGTTGTTTTGGTAGACCTATGTACTTTGAGAAAATACTTTCATTGTTAACTGTAACAATGGAGGAAAAAAAATACAAATCAAATACACAAATATAATTTGTAGTAGGGAAGAGATACTATTTTCTTTGCTTTTGTTTTGGTTCATTTTCTTCCTTTCCTTACCTGGCACATAGGAGAGAAATACAAAGATTAGAAAACAAAATAGCAGTTGTTCTTAAAGCACTGAAAATAGCTACCTTTTGATAATAGGAACTTGAGGAATTGGGGTGAAATTGAGTTATCAAATTGCATAGCATATGTAAAACCCTAAATTTCAATGATGATAATGAAGATGATTGTACCTGTTCAAGTTTCACCAAGATTTCCCTTTCCTAATGATGATGGTCATAGATTCAGACTTCTTTCAAATCTTTGACTTTGGGGTATCATTCTGCATTGAAAGAAAAATAAATTATTGCTAGAGTATATTCTTATACTCCCTATGTATATATCACATATTCAATCAAAACCAAATCTTATTCTACATGCTTTTGCCATTATCTTTTGAAAATTCATTTTAAACTTAAATACAAAAGAAAAAAGAAAAAAATAGAACTTTCCATATACATAATAAAATATGAGAGGATTTGATATAAAACAATTTCCATTTCAAGAAAGCCCATGTAATAAATACTATACTTTGTTTTCAAAGCTATCCAGCTTTTCTGTGCTTCCTTCTATGTTTTCTTTTGTTCTCTGCTGTGCACTTTTAATTTTATTTTTCTCCCTCCCTATTTATGTCCCCTATCATCTAGAGAAGTATACAATGAAACATGAATCTATTATTTATCTGTATATCTCTATATATTTACATATGCATACATAGATATACAGAACCATATATCCATATATCTACACATACATATCAATAAACACTCACATATTCACATATATGACCATGCACTACATATTTCTATTTGTTAGTGTAATGCCAGAGAAACTGAGGCAGGAGAGAGATTAGAGAGTTTTTAATATTTTATTAATGGGAGAGTAAAATTGACTGTACAGGACTCTCGTCTCAAATTATCCAGTCAGACAGAGATAAAGATATACTGGGACCAAGGAATCCATGTTGGTCCCAGGGCTGGAGGAGACTGTTATCCCAAAGAATCCAGCGTCCAGCATACAGCCAGCTGCCAGCCGCCATCCTCCAGCAATGAATGGAGGAACCCCAACTTCTTAAATACCTTTTCTCTAAACAAAGGAAGGGGTAAGAAGCGTGGGAAAACTTCTATCAGGATGGGGGAGGCCATAAATCCTAAAAACCTAGAGACAGGATGTCTGAATACACAGAGATAAAGATGTCAGTGAGGTAGCTTGGAATATTTTAGAGGGATATTGTAAATTCTTTTTTTTTTTTTTTAATTTTTTATTTAATAATTACATTATATTGACACTCATTTCTGTTCCGATTTTTTTTTCCCCTCCCTCCCTCCACCCCCTCCCCTAGATGGCAAGCAGTCCTTTATATGTTGGATATGTTGCAGTATATCCTAGATACAATATATGTTTGCAGAACCGAACAGTTCTCTTGTTGCGTAGGGAGAATTGGATTCAGAAGGTATAAATAATCCGGGAAGAAAAACAAAAATGCAGATAGTTCACATTCGTTTCCCAGTGTTCTTTCTTTGGGTGTAGCTGCTTTTGTCCGTCATTTATCAATTGAAACTCAGTCAAAGAAATCCACTTCCATCAAAATATGTCCTCATACAATATCGTTGTCGAAGTGTATAATGATCTCCTGGTTCTGCTCATTTCACTTAGCATCAGTTCATGTAGGTCTCTCCAAGCCTCTCTGTATTCATCCTGCTGGTCATTTCTTACAGAACAATAATATTCCATAATATTCATATACCATAATTTATTCAGCCATTCTCCAATTGATGGGCATCCATTCATTTTCCAGTTTCTAGCCACTACAAACAGGGCTGCTACAAACATTTTGGCACATACAGGTCCCTTTCCCTTCTTTAGTATTTCTTTGGGATATAAGCCCGATATTGTAAATTCTTGAGGACAGTAAAGAGTCAGGTCTACTCTCTTGTTTATCTTGCTAACAATTTATAACTTTAAAGCAAATAGTCCTCAGTCTTAATGGACCAGAGGGGGATTTACAGCTAAGGGGATTGACACAGAACAGTTAAAGAAACTGAGACAAGGGAAACTAGTGCAGGGACACTGAGTCAGGACAGTTAAAGAGAACTGTGGCATAACATTAGTTCTTTCTTTGGAGGTGGGTAACTTCTTCCTTCATAGGTCCAAGTCTTTCCATGTTTTTCTAAATCAACCAGAGCATGATTTCTTATAGTAGTATTCCGTCATTTTCCCATTCTCACAAACCTCTCTCACAAAACCCATTTCCATTTCTTTTTGGAAATTAAGTTAAAGGTAAGTCCATGGAATAAGATTGTAGTATTGAAATCTTCAAAATAACTTGGCCTATCAATTCAATCCTTTGACCACAAGAGGGCACTGCTGATGTTTACTGTCTAATTTTATTTGGTGAGCAATTTTGAACATCATTTCTGCCTTTTGCTCTGAGTTTGGTTTCTTTCTTTTCTTTTCTTTTCTTTTCTTTTCTTCTTCTTCTTCTTCTTCTTCTTCTTCTTCTTCTTCTTCTTCTTCTTCTTCTTCTTCTTCTTCTTCTTCTTCTTCTTCTTCTTCTTCTTCTTCTTCTTCTTTTTTTGTACTTAAAATGTAAGGATTCTAAGGGGGAGGAGTGATTGGAGCTTTCGTAAGAAAGCAGAATTTCTAGTTCCAAGACTTCAAAGGGGACCATCCAACTGAAGTTAGAGGCAGGGAACAACAATCTGTTGTAGCCCAGTAGTGCTTGCAAAAGAAGGACTCGAATCTCCATAATTTACCACCCACCTAATCATGACCTGTGCTCTCATCTCAGGAATTGGGATCTTGCTACTATTAGGTGAGGAAAAAGTTTGTATCTTTTCTCTTAATGTTTTGTTTTCTATGCTACATTCATGTCTGCTTAAACAAAGCAAAACTTCTCTTAGGAGGGATGAATAAAAATCCAATAATCAAGAAGGGGGGGGCTTTGCTAGTTTTTCTGAAGGCTTCTACCCTATCCCTTCTTCAAAGGGAATAATGTCAGTAATGGATCTTGGACACCAACGTAAGTGTTTATTTTCTCTTTTAGGTTTTGTTGGGAGTAATTCCGTGTTTCAGTTTCCATTCGAGGTGAGAGTCCCTGAGGGACGCAACATCATTTTGGATTGCAATTTTAGTACTTCTGATATAGTTCTGTATCTTTTCTGGTACAGTCAGTCCCCAGATCAGTCACTTCACCAAATTTTATCTGCAATGGAATCTCGGAAGAACACATTTTCTTCAGGGAGGTTTTCTACAGTTTTGAATCTGAGCAATTACACTGTTCCTCTGAGAATAGACACTGTTTCTCTCCAGGACAGCAAGGTGTATTACTGTGCTCTGCAGTCTCACAGTGAGTCAGAATCCGTTTCTCTCTGTACAGGAAAGAGTTGTGCAGCACTGTGGGAGGGAATGGCCATTACACAAGACTGATAGCCTTTACTTTGGTACTTTGGCTGTCTAGGGGGAATGTTAAAGATTGAAGTTGCAACATTCCATGACTGATAGCTCTAGTCATAGTCTAGTGTTACAATCAAGCATCAACAATTGGGAAAACAGTTAGGAACACGCCATCCAAAATTACTGGGGGGAAATTCTGAGCTGGAAGAGCTGAGTGAAATAGAATCTTTGACTGATATTTTATTTTATTTTAAAAATATTTTATTTTCCCCAATTATATGTAAATACAATTTTAACTTTTTTTTTTTTTTTTTTCAAATTTTGAGTTCCAATTTCACTCTTTCCCTCCTTCCTCTTCCCCTTCATTAGAAGGCAAACAATTTGACATGGGTTATTTATATATATATGTAGTTACCTAAAACACATTTCCATATAAGTCATACTGTGAAAAAAAAAAACAAAACAAAACAACTTCCCCATATGCCCGATAAAAAAAGTAATGAAAACGTATGCTTCAACTTCACTCAGACTCCACCAATTCTTGGTTTGGAGATGAATAGTACCTTTCATCATAAATCCTTCAGAATTGTCTTGGATCATTGTGTTGCTAAGAATAGATAAATTATTCATAGTGATCTTCATACAATTTTACTGTTGTTCTGTGCCCTGTTCTCCTGACCCTATTTATTTCATTTTGCATCAATTCATGTAAGCTTTTCCAGGTTTTTCTGAGAGCATTATACTGTTTATTTCTAACAGTACAATAGTGCTCCATTACAATCATATACAATAACTTGTTTAATCATTCCCCAATTGATGGACATCTCCTCAATTTCCATTTTTTTGCACCACTAAAAGATTTGTATTCATAGGTCCTTTTTCTTTTTTATTTCTTTGGGATACAGACCTACTGTGGTATTGCTTGGTCAAAGAATTTCCATGGTTTTATAGCCCTTTGTACATGGTTCTAAATTGCTCTCTGGAATGGTTGAATCAGTATACAACTTCACCAACAATGTATTAATGTCTTTTGATTGATATTTTTAAGTCAAAAGATTGATATTTTTGAAACTAAAATTCTGTTATTCATTCTACTATTATCTATTGATACTGGAAATATCTATTAAATAATAATTGTTGCTGATATTTTGTGTGATACTTTAGGGTTTTCAAAGCCTTTTAGATAAATTGTTTGTTTTGTCTTTCTGGAAGTCCCTGTTCAGGCTCCAAAATGTAGTGTGCTTTCTAGAGCACCCAAATTGGGGTGCCAAAATATACTGTCCAGACTAGCTCTCTGGAGGATCTTGGGGCCAGCCTTGGTCTTAGTGGAGGAGTGAAGGAGACAGAAGACTCACTAGGATAGTCAAAAATGGAGTGTCTATTTCAACTCCTCTCAGCCCTTAAATACCTTGGTATGATTACATCATCACAGCACACTAAGTATGTGCCAACTAGAGAACCATTATATCAACACATCATACTGTGCAAGTGCTAACTATAAATACCCTGCTATTGATATGTAAATGTATCTCTTTACTGTAAATATCCCTTGCTTCAAGTAGAACACAGGTGGTCACGCCCAACTTGATTTCTCAGGAAGGGTGAAAGCCCTTAGGGAATATGGGGAGTCAAATCAGACATTATCAGCAGGTTCCCTCTGGGCTGACGTGTCTTATACCTTATCCAGAGTTCCTTCACTATCTGCAGCCCTTTACAATTGTCTGATTTAATATAAGAACCATGTGAGATAGGTGCTATCATTATTCTCATTTTAGAAATAAGGAAACTGATGTTGAGAAAGATTTGCCTGGAGTTGCCAGCTAGTAAGGATTCAGAGGATTGTGAAATAGGATTTAAACCCAACTTTCTTGAATTCCAAGCTAGTTGTATCTCTAATATATCACATAGCTTATTTACTTTGGATACCATTCTCCTAGATAATAAAAACTCATAAATTCCATATAGTCTGGGTATTAGATATTTAAAGTTTGAACAGCCTGATTTCACTATATGTAGAAGAGCAAAGGGCAGCTAGGTGGTACAGTGGATAGAGTGTCACACTTGAAATCAAAAGAGTCATTTTCCTGAGTTCAAATCTGGCCTTAGACTCTTACTAGCTGTGTGATTTTGGGCAAGTCACTTAACCCTATTGCCTCAGTTTTCTCCCCTATAAAATGATCTGAAGAAAGCAAGGTCAAAGCATCATTCTAGTTTCTTGGTCAAGAAAGCCCCAAATGGATCATGAAGAGTTGGATATGAATGAAACTACTCAATAACAGCAACAAAGAAGAACAATAGGATGCAGGGAAAATTAGGGCTTGCAAAGTAACCAGAAGGCAAAAAAGCTCCATTCCTTTTATAAATGATTCACATTTTCTTTTGCAATAACATCTTTTTATTTTCAAAATATATGCAAATATCATTTTCAACATTCACTTCTGCAAAACCTTGTGTTCCAAATTTTTCTCTCTCCCTTCTCTCTACCTCCTTCCCTAGACAGCAAGTAATCCAATGTATGTTAAGTATTATTTATTATTTAGTATTAAGTATTATATACATATTTCCACACTTATGCTGCACAAGAAAAATTAGATCAAAAAGGAAAAGAATGAGGAAGAAAACAAAAAGGAAGCAAACAACAACAAAACTAAAAGGGTGAAAATACTATGTTGTGATTCATATTCAGTCCCTATAGTTCTCTTTCTGGATGCAGATGACTCTCTCTATCCTGAGTCTACTGGGATTGGCCTGAATCCCCTCACTGTTGAAAAGAGCCACGTCCATCAAAAGATGGATCATCACAAAATCCTGTTGGTGCTGTGTATAATGTTCTCTTGGTTTTACTCACTTCGCTTAGCATCAATGTTCATGTACATTTCTCCAGACCTTTCTAAAATCATCCTGCTGATCATTTCTTGTAGAACAATAATATTCCATAACATTCATATACCATAACTTATTCAGCTGTTCTCCAACTCATGGGCATCCACTCAGTTTCCAGTTTCTTACCACTACAAAAAGGGCTGCCATAAACATTTCTGTACATATGGGTCCTTTTCTGTTTTTTATGATCTCTTTGGGATACAAGTCCAGTAGAAAAACTGCTAGATCAAAGGAAATGCACAGTTTGATAGCCCTTTGAGCATAGTTTCAAATTACTCTTCAGAATGGTTGGATCCATTCATAATTCCACTAACTATTAGTGTCCCAGTTTTCCCACATCCCCTCCTATATTTATCATTATCTTTTCCTGTCATCTTAGCCAATCTGAGAAGTGTGTAATGGTACCCTAGGGTTGTCTTAATTTGCATTTCTCTGATCAATAGTAATTTAGAACATTTTTTTCACATGACTAGAAATGACTTTAATTTCTTTATCTGAAAATTGTCTATTCATATCCTTTGACCATTTAAAGGATTCATGTTTATACAGTACCAGAAAATTTAGGAAAATCTTTCACCATAGCCTCCCTTTGAAAAAATAATTACAATCTTTTGATCTCCATTTCACAAATAAGAAAATTAAAGCTGGAGAGGTTAAGTTGCTTCTCTTAAAGAAATGCTAAGTATCAGAGTTTAAGTTGCAGATTAATTGTCCTAACTCAGGTCTAAGACTCTTTCTATTAGATCACAATTCTTCTATTATCCGACTTAGTGTTATGGAAACAACTGAGAACTGAAATGGAAGCAATGAGATGCAGAACAATGGGTCTTCTTCCAATAAATGTTTATTGATTGATTTTTTATAATGTTGATATGGTGGCCATGTTTTCTGAACTCAAACTTAAAAACAGATTTCTATTAAGGAGATTTTTTTCCTATGGTCTATTTTCAGAAATGTTTTCAGCTTCCATTCTGGTTGTTCTCTCATCATCAAGAAGACAAAACTTTGTGATAGGGTTCACTATTCCAGCTACTAACTGTCATACAAATGCCAAGAATGAGCAAGTAAATTCCATGCTGCCAGAACTAGGCATCTCCCAAGCCAGAGGCCCTGTTTCTAGTTTGCTGCCATTGTCCATCATCCAGGAAAGCAAGACTTGCATAGATGGAATCTTGTAACTAGGTGCCATTGATTCTATTTCCTTAATAGCCACAGCTATTCAAAGACTCCGAGAAGAAAATCAATAGTACCAAAGTCTTTGGCATAGTCCAATATGTTCGATATCAGAAACAGATATTGTTTTAATCAGTGGAAATGATAAAGACACATTACTGTCTGCTTTGCTACTGCATCTTTTCCTTCTGACTTGCAATTTAAACCTTCCTGTGTGTTGTCTGCTCTTTTAGAATGTGAACTCCTAGAGAGTAGGATTGTCTTGTTTTTTTCTTTTCGTATTCTGCCTAATATCGTTCTTTGTACATAGTATGGTTTTAATATTTTGTACTTCATTCATTTATCTTTAAAATGAGGAAGTTAAGGATCATAGATTTGTTGCCAAGAAATATTTCCAGTCCCATCTGCTCAAACCTACTATTTTATAGAGAAGAGAAAAATGAAACTGGGAGTGAGGGTGGGGGGAAGTAAGTACCCACAAGTAATGAGAAGCAGAGTTGGGGTTTGAACAGAGGCTCTCTAATACTAAAACTAGAACTCATATTTGCTGTGTCATACTAATGGGATCCTAAGCTAAAGTGATAGTCTTTATGTTTTAATGTTTGTAGGTTAATATTTATTCTACTAATGAATAAGTAAAATTCTCAGTTCTAGTTAAAGCAAAGGTAGTGCAGATAATTGGTCCATTTCCTGAGGAAAGAGCCCACTGAATGTTTTCAATAGTACAACAGGATAATAGGGCATTAGTTTGTGTTACAAATTCTCTCCTTTTTTCATCCAGTGGTTTCAGACAGTTGAGACTTATTTTCACTTTGTGACTTTAGTGAAAGTTGCCAACACATCACCTACAATTGTTCTGTTTGTGAGGTGGGAATATCAATCTGGATCAGAATTCTCATCATAAGTCATCTTAATCCAAAGGCTAACCCATTTTTAAAAAGTGACAGG
The DNA here is from genome assembly GCF_016432865.1 of Antechinus flavipes. Classification (NCBI taxonomy): domain Eukaryota; kingdom Metazoa; phylum Chordata; class Mammalia; order Dasyuromorphia; family Dasyuridae; genus Antechinus; species Antechinus flavipes. Next base: position 512,417,722 of record NC_067399.1, read on the forward strand.
TAATTAGCCTGTGGAAACCTTCCTTTCCTATTTGTGATTTATGTGACAACAGAGTGTTAAAGTGATTAGAGTTGTCTTGGCTTTAATGGATGACTATTCATTAAGATGGGTGGGAGCATTGTGGCACATGGGGCAAGGCAAATCAAAAAATATTTATTCAATGTCTACTAAGTGCCAAGAACTGTGCAAAAAACATGGGAATGAAAAAAAAATGCAAAAAAGGTTGATTCTAATGAGCTCAAAAAAGAGCCCACATTCTAATGAGAAAGGCAACATATAAACAACCATGTACAAACAAACAAGGCATAATGGGTATATCAAAAGTCTTAGTGCAATTTATTAAAATTATTGTTAAGTTTGAAGTTTATTAAAGCTTAAAATGCACTAAGACTTTTAGGACATTTGTATGAAAGATGACTTGAAGGTAATTTCAGAGGGAAAGCACTAACACTAAGAGGGATTGGGAAAAGCTTCTTGTAGAAGGTGAGATGTTAGCAAAAAGTTGAACTAGGAGACAGAGATGAGGAGGGAGAGAATTCTAGGTGTGAGGAATAAACAGCAGTGGAAAGGCCTTGAAGTAGAGACAGAGTGTCTCCTCTAAGAAACAATGAGGAGGCCAGCATTACTTGCATCCAGAGTTCCTGAAGGGGAGTAAGGTTTAAGAAGAATAGAAAGATAGGCGGGGGTCAGGTTATAAGAGTCTTTGAATTCAAAACCAAGGATTTTACATTTACTCCTAGAAATAAAAGGGAATCATTGGAATCCATTAAGTAAGTAGGGTGACATGGTCAGATGTATGTTTCAGGAAGACTGCTTTTGATGGCTGAGTGGAGGATGAACTGAAGTAGAGAGATACTGAAGTGGAAAACCTTCTGTGGTAATTGTCTAGGTATGAGTTGATGGAGGTGCACACAGACAAGATGGCTGTAATAAAGGAAAGAAAGGGAATAAACATGAGACATGATGAAAACATAATGGACAGACTTTTATCAATGATTGGGTATGGTGGGCATGAGTGAGGAGTTAAAGATGATAGCTAGGTGGTAAGTCTGGATGACCAAGAGTATGACAGTGCTTTCCACAACAATGGTAAAGTTAGAAAAAAAGGAGATCTTGGGAAGAAATGATAATGAATTCAATTTTAAACATGATGAGTTGAATATATTCATGGGATATCCAATTGAGATGTTAGCTAGGATTTGGAGATGTGAACTGTATGTTGAGAGAGATAAATATATGGAAAGTAAGGAGATGAACAAGAAAAACAGAATAAAGTGGGATGAAATGTGAGCCCAGGTTATAACCCTGGGATCATTCACAATAAGTTGACATAGTCTATATGAAGATCCAGCAAAGGAAACAAAGTAAGAGAGGTCAGATGGGAGGAGGAGAACTAGACAAAGAAATGTCATGAAAACATAGGAAAAAAAGAATGTCAAGGAGCAGAGAGTGATCAACAGTGTCAAAAAGCTTCAGAAGACTAGAAGTAAGAGAACTGAGAACAAGTCATAAGATCTGTCTGTTAAGAAATTATTGTTAATTTTAGAGAGGGCAATTTCAGTTGAATAGAGAAGCAGGACTTCAGAGAATTAAGAAAAGAATGAGAGGGAAGGAAATAGAAGCAATGATGAGGTGAGATTGTTATGCCACAGTTTTCTTTAACCGTCCTGACTCAGTTTCCCTGTCTCAGTTATCTTAATTGTTCTGTCTCTGACCCAGTAAAACTAAGGATTATTTGCTCTCGGGTTATGAATTAGCAAGATAAAAGAGTAGATCTCCTGATTCTTTTATGGATTTACAATATCCTTTAGAATATTCCAAGATCAACCCATGATATCTTTACTACTTTGTCTCTGGAATTTTTAGGTTTTATGGCTTCCCCTCCCTGATAAAAAAACTTTCCCTCCCTTTCTCTTCTTTGTCTCCAAAAATGTATTTAAGAAGTTGTTGTTCCTCCATTCATGGCTGGAGAATGGCATCTAGCAGCTGTATGCTGGACGCTGGATTCTTTGGGTCCTCCAGCCCTGGGACCAATATGGATTCCTTGGTCCCAGTACACTTATCTCTGTCTGACTGGATAATCTGAGACGAGAGTCCTGTCCAGTCAATCTTACTCTCCCATTAATAAAATATTAAAAACTCTCTAATCTCTCTTCTGCCTCAGTTTCTCCGGCATTACAAGATAAAACAAATAAAGAATGTGTATGCATATTATGTCATGTTCTCTGAATCTATAGCAGTAATTTAGGTGCTTGGAATAAAGGGTTTTTTTTTTTTTTTTTTTTTTTTTTTTTAGGCTTTTCTAGTTGAGACTTGGAGGAAGTGGTGAAAGTTTAATGAGGACAAAGAAGGAGAGAATTCCAGACATTAGGGATAGCCAGTGATTGTGCCTTGAGGTAGGAGATGGAATGTCTTGTTTGGGGAACAGCAAGGAGGCCTAGGAGAACATTTCCCTTAACCATCTTAGAGATTCAGAGGAGCTTAAGAATGTCTGAATCCTTCATATGGGAGAAGCAGCATATTGGACTTTATTGCTTCAAAAGTGGAGAATAAACCTCAAACAGAGAATAAACTCTGAAAGAATAAAAAAATCCTTTAAACCTCCTTGAAAATTTTTTTTCAGTATGCTGAAATGCAGGAAATGGAAAATTCCTATAAATCTTTGTCCTTTGTCTTCTCTATATGTAGAATTTGGAAAGTCAAAAATTCAAGCTTCTTTCTGACCATAGGATGAATCACAGAATCATAGGACCACAAAATATCAGAACAAGAAGGTCCCTGAGTTGCTAGGTACTGTAAATCTCTAGTCTAAATGTCATCCAAATAAAAAAAATCCCAACCTACCCAGCCCTGGGGGTCATTCAACCTTTGGTTGAAGACCTACAGTGAAGGAAAATCCCCTACCTTTCAATACAAATCATTCCCATTTTAGTAAGGTGTAATCATTAGGCAATTACCTCCTTAAAACAAAATTAAATTTGTCTCTTTACAACTTCTACCCATTGTTTCTCATTCTGCCTTCTTAGGCTAAACCGGTAAAAGTCCAATCCATAAACCATATAATAGCCTTTGAATTCTAGTTTTATTTATTTAATATTTTTCCCTAGTTACATTCAAAACATTTTTTTCATTTTTTTTTTTTAAAGATTTTTGAGTTCTGGGTTCTCTCATTTATCCTCACCCACAATTAAGAAACCACATGAGAAGTTATGTAAAACATTTCCATAAAAGTCAAGTTGTGAAAGAAAACATAGGTTCCCATTCTAATAAAAATAAAAATCCTCAAGAAAAATTAAGTTAAAAATAGAGAGATGGAGAGATAGAGAAAGCTTCTATCTGAATTCAGGTGTGATCTCTTCTCTGCATATAGATACTTCAGAGTAGTTGTGAATGGTTCTACTACTGAGAATAACAAAGTAATTTACAGTATGTCATCTCAGAACATTGCTATTACTTTGTATACAGTATATTTCACTTTGTTCATGGAGGGCTTTCCAGGTTTTTTTTCTTGAGAACGTCCTGCTCCTCATAATAGCCTTTGAAATACTTGAAATTTCAGTATTTCAGTATTTCAGTATTGAAGCAAATTTTCTCTAAATCATCTCTTCTCCAAGCTAAACATCTATAGGAGCTTCACAAATTTCTTTATGATTTTTTTATGAAATGATCTTAAGGTTGCCTTCCTCTGCATTGCCAAAAATCTGGCACCTTGGAAAAAACATAATATTTCAGACATGATCTGATTACTGCATACAAGATGGTTGTCAGGAGCATTTGCTTAGCAAATCTATACTTGGACAAAACATGGCTCTCTTTCTCTTTCCCCTGTAGACTCAAACCAAATGGCTTATCTGAATAGGGTATCTGATCATAGGATTACAGAGCTAGAGTCATAAAGGACCCTACAGACAATACAATCCAACTTCCCCATTTCACAGATGAGGAAATTGAAGTCCAGAAAATTAAATCACTTGCCCAAGGTCAAACACATAATCAATATAGTTGTGTTTTTGGAAATTATAGATTTATATCAATGCCTGGGAGAACATTCTTTGGTTTTTTAATAAAAAGAGGGAATTATAGCAGACACTACTTTCATTACTTTCATTAGATTACAAACTCCCTGAAGTCAATGATGAGTTTTTCCTTTTTTCATATTATCAGCATTTGAGACAATGTCTGCCACATACAAAGTGGAAAATAATTGCTTATTGATTGATTGTGGATTGCTGGCAAATTTTTCATGACGTCAGCCACCTTAAGGAAGAAGAAAAGAAGAATGGAAAAACCTCTTGAAAATGTCAGTAATCTTGAATATATTGTTAGTCTCTAAGAATGTATCTCTATATTTCTATGTGCATATTTTTCTGCATATATGTATATCTATATTTATACATAATGGGCCCAGAGACAGCATTCTTTACAAAACTGAGGAAGAGGGATAGGAAGTAATTCTGACTCTTTTGGGATTTTATCTTTCTTGCTTAGCTGGCAATTATCCAGATGAATTGGCAAATCCCTAAAAAGAGATGCTATTTTTTATTTGTATATGTGTGCAATTGTTTTTTGCAAAAGTATAGAATAAAATGACAATTATGTTATCAGTAACTAATAGTGTAACTTCAGAAGATACATACTTATTTTCTATAAATTAATTGACATTAGAAAAAAATAATTGCTTTAGCTAATGTGGTCAATTTTAGATAATTTAGACAATTAGCTAACAAAACACAAAAAAAAGGTTACTTTCATTAATGTGATGGAAAGCTGAGAGAAGGAAACATACCACAATCTTCTTTTTTCCTGTGTAATGTGCAATTTAAAATAACTGGGACACATTATACAAGTAAGAATAAAACACAGGTAGATATAGAGATACCACACACACATACGCACACTTGGATTTCTGAACCATGGAAACTTTGAGCGTCACAGATTTAGGATGACAGCAAGACAGTAAACTCTGATCTATTCAATAAAGAAGGAGCCTTACTGAGAGTTGTAAAGCATTGAGTGTCAGAAACTTGTCCAAAACAGCTGTTGGTGGGCACTGATTGATAATATTTTCATTCTGACTGGAAACCCTGCAGGCTGTCACAATCCTAAGAAGCCCAATGTGGCTGAACACACGAGCACACATAGATAAGAAGAAGTCATTTAACATCTGCTTTAGAAGCATAAAACCACAGTCTCTTAAAAAGACAATATTGTACATTTAATGAACTTACAGGGTAGGCAGTGCCTAATGATCAGATTTATTTCTTTCAGGAGATGAACATAACTGGATGAAATGAAGCAGAATTGGAAATGATGGTCATCAAATCAGGAACTAGTATTGCTCAAGGTTTACAGTATTGATAGAATTCAAGAAGATCATAGACTCAAGTTGGTCATAAATTCCTCAACCTCATTTCTTCCATAAAAAGCTGAAAAAGTTTTTAAACATTTAAAAGATTATTTAATTAAAACACACTAATCATATTAAAAAATAAAACCACACTGAAACACCTTACAGGTTTGTATTACAGGATCATAAATGTGGAATTGGAAAGGACCTCAGGCGTCCATCTAATACAAATTTCTCATTTTACATATAAGAAAATTGAAGTCCAGGACATCAAATGATTTTCCCAAGATTACCCCAGTAATTATTAAAGAGGAGCTTTGAACTTATGTCTTGTGATTTCATATCCAATTGTCTTTCTACAGGGACCTCTAGAGAAATCATTTGTTTGTACCATCAGCAGGTTAGGCATATGTCTACACTGCTTAAGCGTCACAAACATGCTTTTACTGTTCAGGCATAGTAAAGAGGATTTTCTAAGATTCAGACACTTTAAAAATATTTTAATATGCCCAGAAGTCCTACTCTGATTTATGGACCCAGGATCTGGAGAATTTGATTTTTAAAAACCCTCTGAAAATCTTTTTTTTTTTTTTTGGGGGGGGGGTGGGAGAAGGGAAGGAGGAGGAATTGTTTTTATAAGGGCTAAAAGGTATCATGCCTTAGTAAAGGTATATTTTTCTTAATTGCAAAATTATAATATGGATTAAATAAATTCTTAAGTTAAATTAAAATAATTGAAAGTAGGATAAGAATTAATATTATCTTTCAGCTTGGAGAAAATTTGGGGACTAATTTGTAACTGTCTGAAAAGAGACATTTATGATAGAAACAATAATATGCCACCACCTGATAGGCACAGGAATTAATAGACAACTAAAATACATGACAACTTTATGAAAGAATGATAAATGAGTCCTTATATAAAATTGTTATCACAACTCATAGCATTAATACCCACTGCTAATTTTACATATACTTAATTTGATTGTTTTAAATAATCTTTTTTACTTAAAAGAACAAAAGCAAATCTTTAATATCATGACATTTCCATCAAACCATTTAATGTTTCTTTTAAAACATTCCACTGAAACTTTTACTGTACTTTGATTTTGTGAATATTTTCAATGTTTTATATTTAGAGCAAGCATTTTTTCTTTCTAATCTTTAACCTTTATATATTGGTAACTTACCTACTGTTTTTAAACATGCACAAGTATCCCCGCCCTTAAAAAAACAACTAATTAAAAAACTATCTCAAGCTATTGTCTTATCAGCTCCCTCTTCCCCTCATCTTAACTCCTAGAAAAAAACAAAAATAAAAACAAACTCATGGTCTCCAATTCCCCTCCTTTCACTTCTGAAGCTTTTGAAGTCTGGCTTTTGATCTCATAACTTAATTAAAACTGTTCTCTCCAAAAATGTCTATGACCTTTTATTTGCCAACTCTGACAGTCTTTTCTCAGTCCTTATTCTTTTTTTTTTATTATTCATTTTAAGCATTTATTAAAAAAAAATTTGAACTCCAAATTATCTCCCTTCAGTTCTTCCCTCACCATGGAGAAGGCAAACATGTCAATTTTATATGTGAAGTAATGTAAAATGTATTTCTACATTAGCCATGTTGAAAAATTAAAAAGAAGTAAGAACAAAAAAGAAAGTGAAAAAAATATGCTTCAGTCTGTTCTCACAGTATATCAGTTCTTTTTTTTTTTTTTTTTTTTTGACATAGCATTTTTCATCAAGAGTCCTTTAGAATTGTCTTGGATCATTGTATTAATCAGAGTAGCTAAATCTTGCACAGTTGTTCATTGTTATAATATTGCTGTTATTGTGTATAATATTTTCCTCATCCTGCTCACTTCACTTTACATTAGTTCATTTAAGTCTTACCACTTTTTCTGTATTCTCCTCATCATTTAAAAAACATAATAGTATTTCAATATAATTACATACCACAATTTCTTTAGCCATTCCCCATATGGGTATCCCCTCAATTTCTAATTCTTTGCCACAGAAATACTGCAATGGTACTATCAATATTTTTGTGCATTTTGACCCTTTTCCTTTTTCTTTCATTTCTTTGGGATACTGACCTAGTAGTGATATTGCTAGATCAAAAGGTATGCATGGTTTTATAATCCTTTGGACATAATTCCCCATTATTCTCCAGAATGACTGAACCAGTTTCCAACTCCATTGATAATGCACTGTTTTTTCCACATCCCTCCAACATTTGTCATTTTTCTTTTCTGACATGTTAGCCAATATGATAGACATGAGGTATTACTTAAGAATTATTTTAATTTGCATTTCTCTAATGATTAGTGATTTAGAGCATTTTATATGATTATTGGTAACTTTGATTTCTTCTTAAAAACTGCCTGTGCAGTGTTACTACTGGGCTTATATCCCAAAGAGATGTTTGTAGCAGCCCTTTTTGTAATGGCTAGAAACTGGAAAATGAATGGATGCCCATAAATTGGAGAATGGTTGAGTAAATTGTGGTATATGAATGTTATGGAATATTATTGTTATGTTAGAAATGACCAGCAGAATGAATACAGAGAGACTTGGAGAGACTTACATGAACTGATGCTAAGTGAAATGAGCAGAACCAGGAGATCATTACATACTTCAACAACAATATTGTATGAGGATGTATTCTGATGGAAGTGGATTTCTTCGACAAAGAGAAGATTCAAATCAGTTACATTTGATCAATGATGGACAGAATCAGCTACACCCAGAAAAGGAACACTAGGGAATGAATGTGGACTACTTGCATTTTTTTTTTTTTTAACTGTCTGAATCCGATTTTTCTTGTGCAATAAGAGAACTGTATAGATTTGCACATATATATTGTATCTAAGATATATTTTAACATGTTTAACATGTATGAAACTGCTTGCCATCTAGGGAAGAGGGTGGAAAGAGGGAAGGGAAAAGTTTGAACAGAAGTGAGTGCAAGGGACAATGTTGTAAAAATTACCTATGCATATGTTCTGTCAATAAAAAGCTATAATAAAACAAAACAAAACAAAACAAAAACTGCCTGTGTTTATCCTTTGATCATTTATTCTTTGGGAAATGGTTCTTATTTTTATAAATCTGGTTTATTGCCCTGTATATTTGAGAAATGATGCCTTTATTAGAGAAACTTGTGATAAGAATTTCTCTCCTAGTTTCCTGTTTTCCTTTTCCTTTTGTCTTTATTTTGTTTAATCAAAATTATCCATTTTACTTCTGATGATCCTCTCAGTCTCTTGTTTGGTAACAAATTATTCCCTTACCCATAAATATGACGGACGATTATTTTTTTCTCTGCTGCCTAATTTGCTCATAAAACTACCCTTTATGTCTAAATCATGTACCCAGTTTGACCTGACCTTAGTATATATATGGTGTGAGTTGTTCTAAGCCTTGTTTCTGCTCTTCAATTTTCCTAATTGGTTGTTACTGTTATTATTGAGTCCTTTCAGTCATGTCCAAATATTTGTGATTTCATTTGGGGTTTTCTTGGCAAAGACAGTGAGTAGTTTTCCATTTCCTTCATCAGCTCATTTTATAGATAAGGAACTGAGGCAAACAAACTTAAGTGACTTTCCCAGGGTTATATAGCTATTAAGTATCTGAGACTGGATTTCCCCTCTCCCCCAGCCTTTTTTGTTAAATAGTGCATTCTTGCCTCAAACATTTGTAGTTTTGAGTTTATAAAATATTAGAATTACTATGGCTATTTACTATTATAATCATATATTGTATATCAATCTATTCCACTAATTTATCACATTATTTCTTAGCCAGTAGTAGATTGTTTTGGTGATTACCACTTTGTACTATAATTTGCTACCTTCACATTTTTTTTGTCATTGATTTTTTTGATATTCTTGACCTTTTCTTTTAGATGAATTTTGTTATTGTTTTTTTTTTTTCCTAGCTCTGTAAAATAATTCTTTGGTAGTTTGATTGATATGGCACAAAATAAATAAATTAATTTGGGTAGAATTGTTACCTTTTATCATATTGGCTTGGCCTAGGCATAAGAAATAATATGTCTTTATTTGTGTGAAAAGCATTTTGTAACTGTGTTCATATAGTTACTGGATTTCTTGGCAGGTAAACATCCAAATATTTTATCTTTTTATATCTTTTTATTAGGCTTTTTTGGTATATAGAATGCTAATGATTTATCTGAGTTTGTTTTATATCCTGCAACTTCTTTTCTAAAGTTGTTAATTGTTTCAAGTAGTTTTTAGTTGATTTTCTAAGGTTTTCCAAGTATGCTATCATACTATCTGCCAAGAGTGAAGTTTTATTTCCCCATTGCCTATTCTTATTCCTTTAATTTGTTTTTCTTTTCTTAGAGGTAATATTTTTAATGCAATATTAACAGTGATAATAATGAACATCTCTTATTCACTCCTGATTTTATTGTAAAATCTTCTAGTTTATTTCTTTTATAGATAATGTTTGCTATTAGTTTTAGATAAAAGGTACTTATTATAATGTTGGAGAAACTGAGGCAAGATAGAGATTAGAGAGTATTTAATAATTTATTTAAAAGGGAGAGATTTACTGGGACCAAATGGATCCATGATTTGGTCCCAGGGCTGAATGAGACTATGTCTCCAAGAATCCAGCAAACAATGTGAGTTCTCAATGACATATATATACACATGTGGCTCAGACTCAGGGGGTAGCCTGGGGCAGGGGTGGAATCAGGGTGCTGAGAGTGGGAACGGGACTCTGAAAAGGTGGGGTGAGCCAGTGGAGATGGGGATGACATAATGGGGGGAGGTACCCCAGAGATGGGGAGAGGCATTTTGATAAAAGAGTATCTGATATTCTGATAGCTTGGGATGGGGAGAGGCATTCTGATATTCTAAAATACAAGATCTTTTATCCTTATCAAATATTCTGATTAAGAAGGAGGGGTGGTTTTATAGGATTGAGCAGAATAATTATAAACTGAGGCAGGACAATTAGGGGAACTGAGTCAGGATAATTAGGGAAACTGAGTCAGGACAATAAAAGAGAATTGTGGCATAACATTCTATACTCTCTTTCTTCTGAATATTCAAATCATTGAATTACTTTCCTCTAGAAGGTCTTTCTACCATAATTTTGACCAACCCTATGTGAAGCAAATAAACCAAAATAAAACTAGAAAAATGAAAGGATTTATGGCAAGGATAAGTCTCTCCCTGATAACCCCAGAGTTATTAGCATGAAACAGCATTCCTCATTTAGAGAGACAAACAGGCCTCCCTGTTCAGGTCCTCTGCAATTGGGGAGCATCTCAGCCAGATTATCCAGTTTAAGATGGATATTTCACTGTGAGTTAGATCTGTGTTTTTTTGTGCATTTAACTCAGCCTCTGCTGTGTAGCAGTGCTCAAGACAGTCCTGTTGCCCAGGTACCCCAAGTCTGTCAGGGACTCCAAAGAGGGGAAGAGTGGGGCCTGGAGTAGCTCCACCTGCCCTCTCTCGATAGAACAGGAGCTGCTACTAGGAAACAGATTTCTGAGCAGATTATGCAGTTAGACAAGGTAGGCAACTCTGAACTATTAGAGGCCTGATATCAAAATGCTGAAATGTTAATTAAGGAACTGGGGTAACAGGAGTGGAGAAACAGATCAGAGAGAGACTGCTAGTCCCAGGACAGGTGTCTGATTTCTGGTTGTTTCTAAAAATAATCACCAAAACTGAGTCTGCCAGGACAATTCCAGCAGAATAAGGGATTTCAAAGTTAAAACATAACCAGCAAACATAGTCCAGTAAATATTAAGCAAGGAATAAAAACAAAAAGGACCTTTAAAATAATTTCCAACTCAATCTGAACTAATGAGATAGGTGGAGCAGAAGTGCCTAAGAAAAATACATCAGTTTCCCCAATTTCCTAACCAGTTTCTTCCTCCCTTTTTTTCTCATGGAAAGAAATGATCAAATAACCATTCCCAATCCCAAGAGTGAATCAAAATTCCTATACATAACAGACTAGTATAATGTTTCCTAAAACTCCCTCAAATATACAGCAATAGTTACACAGTTTTAACAAATCTTAAACACAATAATACAGTCAAAATTTTAACAATAATTCAATCACTTTCCCACTCCCCCATATCAGTCCAAATTACGTCAGGAGCAGGGATCTCTCACAAACTGGGTTTTCTTCACTGGCAGCAAATGGCTGTCAGCTATAGCCCCCATAAATAAGTAGCAGTTAGGTCTCACTGTGCTAACTGTCCTCTTATTATTTAGAAACCTTTAAAAACCTGAATATCCACAGACACAAATATACAGTAACAGATAGAAGACCAGGGTAAATACTCATTTGCCAAGTATTTGGGATATGATTACATATAACCAGATTGGAAATAGCAAGGTATGACATAATTGAATTGCATTAACAGTTTCTATTGACCATTGCTCTGATTATAGAAATTAGTTACAGGAGGAAAAAATGCAGGGACACAACCATAACAAGCAGTTAAAACTTAACTTTCAGCAAAACAGTATAAAATAGCTTTAATTCATTTTTACTCAAGTTAATTGTCCCATTTACTGTCAGAGGATGAAGCTTTAAAACTCCCAAATAGCATTAATTATAAGCCCAAGGAATTTTACTTCCAATAACAAATCCCATTAACCAAAGTTTCAGATAAATCCTAAACAAATATTTACCAAAACCTTATATTTATAACAGTAAGAATTTATCTTAGTAAGTTCACTTCTTTCATATCTAAGTAGATGTTTACATAAGTGAACATTATACATACAAATCATTTTGCTTTTAAAAATACCGAATACATAGACAAATATACCAGATTTTATTTGTCCATACATATTGTCCATAACAGAAACATTTTCAAAAGGACAAAAAAACTATTTTCAGGTGCCTTTTAAATGACCTCAGGATGACTCAATATAATCAATTAAAACTTAGATAGAATATCCTAGGCAGAACATCCTAATACCACATAAAAGAATCCAAGAGGTTCTTAAAAATATTAAACTTTTAGAAATAGCATAACCTAATATTGATAACAGTAATAAATTTGTCTCAGTAAATTCACAAGTTATCTTTCATATTTAACAGAAACATTTTAAAAAGGACAAGGAAAAACTATTATTTTCAGAAGCCCTTTAAATGATGGGCATAACCTCAGGATACAATCAATTAAACTTATACAGAATACCCAATTCTACATAAAAGAATCTGAAAGATTCTTAAAAATATCCTTTAAACTTTTAGAAATAGCCCTACCAAATTATAGATCAGTCAATTAATTTAAAAGAGGGCCTATCTCTTGAAATCTTTTGCCAAAGCCAAGTCTCTGCAGAAAGAGGCTGAAACACACACTTAGTGGGGGGAATTCCACGTGGCTGTTCTTCCCCCCACTCCACCTCCAAAGAGGCAGGGGGGAGGGGAGATAAGCTAAAATGCACCCCAGGCCAACTAACAGAAAGAAGTGGGGAGTGAGTTGAATCTTGACATTTGAAGAGAAAAGATTCCTACTCCCCCCAGCCTTTAAAGTAGCAGAAAGCAGTGGGGGAAGAGGAGCGGGGGTGCAGGGGAGTGGAGGGGGAGAGGATTCCAGTGGCCATTATTCCCAATGGATTTTTCCTAAATTCCAGCTTTGTCCAGAGTTGGAGCCTTTAGAAAAGTCAGACCCTTCTTTACCTAATTAGGTGACCCCTTTCAGTCAAGTTAACAGAACTTCTTAAGATCTAATATTCAAAGATAACCAAATCTAGCCTGCATAGGCAATAGTAAAATTATTTCCCACAATTTAAAAACTGTCCAAAAAAATACTCAGAACAAATCTGGCATGCAAAGGCAATAGTAAAATTTTTTCCCACAATTTCAGAATCATTCTAAAATTCCTAATCAAATTTTTCTCCAGCCAGAGTTCAAAACAATTAGCATAAACTCCTTTTGTTCTCCAGAGGCCTTATCTAGGCTAGCTCAACCCAAGCTACACCTGAATTTTAAACTACTTCAAAGAATAACCTGAATGCCAGTTTTTAAAAAGTTTAAAATCACAAGCAAATTTTATACTAAGTACATTTGCAACATTGAAATAACCAATTCCCAAATTTCTTAATTTAGCAGAGCTCTGAATCAACAGAACAGACAAACAAGTCACACAGAACACAAGAGACATAGACTGTGCAGTCAAAACATTTAACACAGAGATGAGAAGCTATTTGGAAACCTTACAATAGTCCTGAGGGAAGTTGTCAATTCGAGAGTCTTTCCTCCCAGAATCTAAACAAAGCCTTTTTTAGGCTTTCAAGCATTTGGTACATTTCTCTGCTTTCAAAACCAGAGCCAGATGGTGTCTTAAAAAGACACCCAGATTTATACTCTAGAGTTGTGCCAACTGGCACACTGAACCAGATGTCTTAGACCCCCAGGTAGGTTCCCCTGTGCCCAAAAGACCCTACTCCCAGAATTTATGCCCGTCAGCATTTCATAATTCTGGGAATCCAGGGGCTAGCACAGACAAACAGAACAGAACAGGTTCTTAAGACATCCAGACTTACTCTCCCATGGCCGAAATGGAGCGTCCACTATCGGGTCTCAAGCACAGTTGTGGCTGGAAATTGCTCTTTCTCAGAGGCTCTGGGAAAAAAATCCAGAGGGCTAGCTTCTCTAAGCAAAGAACCCAGATCCCCAGCCACCCTGAGGCCCAAGGTGGAGACCCAAATGTCTCTTATCTCTAATCCTGCTCCTTTTCTAACATTTCAGTGGGAAGCCTCCAAAATGTAATGCCGGAGAAACTGAGGCAAGATAGAGATTAGAGAGTTATAATACTTTATTTAAAAGGGAGAGATTTATTGGGATCAAATGGATCCACGATTTCATCCCATGGCTGAATGAGACTATCATCTCCAAGAATCCAGCAAACAATGTGAGTCCTCAATGACATATATACACATGGCTCAGATGCAGGGGGTAGATTGAAGCCAGGGCGGAGTCAGGATGCTGAGAGAGGGAACAGGACTCTGTGGGGTGAGCCTGTGGAGACAAGGAAGGCATCTTGATAAGAGAGTATCTGATATTCTGATAGCTTGGGATGGGGAGAGGCATTCTGATATTCTAAAACATAAGATCTTTTATCCTTATCAAATATTCTGATTAAGAGGGAGGGGAGGTTTTATGGGATTGAGCAGAACAATTATAAACTGAGGCAGAACAATTAGAGAAACTGAGTCAGAATAATTGGGGAAACTGAGTCAGGACGATAAAGAACTGTGGCATAACACTTATCACATTAAGACAAGTTCTATTTAATTCTGTTTTGTGTGGCTTTTTTTTTATAGGAATGGAGAGTGTATTTTGTCAAAAACGTTTTCTGCATCTTATTGAGATAGGCATGAAAATTTTTGCTATCTTTGTTATTGATATGGTAAATTATGCTTGTAATTTCCTAACATTGAGACAGCCCTGAATTCCTGATATAAATACCTTCTGATCATAGTGTTTCCTCTTTGTGATGTATTGTTGGAATTTCCTTGCTAGTATTTTATTAATTTTTTTTGCATCAAAACTCATTAGGGAAACGTATAGTTTTCTTTCTCTGTCTTTGTTCTTCCTGATTTAGGTATCAAAACCACATATATGTCACAGAAGAAATTTGATAGAATTCCTTTACCCATTTTAAAAATATATTTTATATAGTATTGGAATGAATTATTACTTAAATGTTTGCTAGAATTCACTTGTAAATCCATTTTATCCTGGGAATTTTTTCTTAGGGAGCTTTTTTATTATTTGTTCAACTTCTTTTTCTAAAATCGGATTATTTTATTTTCTTTTCCATTAATCTGGGCAAATAATATTTTAGCAAATATTTATCCATTTTTATTTGGATTGACAGTTTTATTGCCATATAACTGAGCAAAATAGCTCCTAGTATTTGCTTAGTAATGCATATACTCTTTCATTTTTTGATACTAATAATTTGTTTTCTTTTTTCTTTATAAAAATCAAATTAACCAGTGTTTTATTTATTTTATTGTTTTTAATAACACTAGCTCTTTATTTTATTTATTAATTCAATTTTTAAAAAATTTTCAATTTTACTGATTTCTCCTTTGATTTTTCTGGATTTCTATTTTGGTATTTATTTGGAGATTTTTAATTTATTCTTTTCCTAGCATGTCCAATTCATTGATCTATTCTTTCTCTCTTTTATTGATGTCACATTATAGCATTTAAAGATTATAAAATTTCCCCTAAGTATTGCTTTGGCTGCATCCAAGATTTTGGTATGTTGTCTCACATATATGAAATTGTTGAATATTTCTAAGCTTTCTTCTTTGATCCATTCATTCTTTATTATTATTTTTTTAATCTATGGAATAAAATAAGAATTTCCATAATATAGTACTGTTGAGGTGTGAGAATTGAGGATTGAGAGATTCCCCCTGGTCAGTGTTGCAGATTCTTTGTGAAAGAATTCACAAACCCGAAGTTTGTGGCAAAAGTGTTTTTTTTTTTTTTAAATACACTAAGAAGACAGTTTTCTTAGTGGTCAAAATCCTGTTAGGATATTTTTTGCCAAAGTCTGGTCACATGTGTGATTTTATGGGGTCTTTTTGACTCCCAGCCAGGGGCCAATCTCCAGATGAATGAAGGACTAATCTTCAATTCAATAGAGGGCCTTGGCCATGCCCCAGGCCGAGATTTCCATTTGAATGACATTACTTATCTGGGAGTTTTCTTTATGAATGGGTGTGGCCCCTCCCAGAGGCCAGTGGGTTTGAGATTTAGGATTACCCTTCCCCCAAAAGTTAAAGGGGACACAATTTACATCAGGGGTCTTCCAACCCTTGTCCCAAAGATTGAGGGTTATACAAGTTTACATCAGGGCCTTTCCAATCCTTCCCCTCCAAAGGTTAAAGGGGACACAGTTTATATCAGTATAATAAAAAAACTAATTGTACATGAAACTGAAAATATGCTATTCATAATTTGCTGCACTTTTAAAATATACAGCAAAAATTATCATGTAAATTTCTTTTTTTATTTCCTCCCCCACCCTAAAGATGGCTATTGTTGGACTTAAAATATGTATATGTGTGGTTTTTGTTTTGTTTTGTTTTGTTTTGATGTAGATGGTGTCTTTATTCAGTGCTCAGCTTAAGGAATGTTCTGGCTAGAAAGAATTTTTCTGTTTCCCTGGCGATCCAATTCCTAGGAGCTGGTAAATTTATGCCTTCTCCACTTCTTCATCTTCCTCTGACTCATCACTTCTTTGTGTATTGGCAAGCTCACCCTTGGCAATTTTCCACTCTTTTAAAATTCTCTTTATTTGCTGTCTCCATTTTTATAAAGGGTTTTTAGCATGAGATAAATACAAACTATTTTATATGTGGTAAGCAATTGCTATAAAACAGTAAGCCACACAATAGGGAAAGAGAAAAAGGAAATAAAGAAATATTAGTCCTATATTTAGACAAGATTTTATATTGAAGTTCTTCCTAAAGACTTCAACTGAAGGCATTTCAATTGCAAGCATTGCTATGATAGTTCCTAAGGTGTTGTACTGATTGTCTAAGAGATTAAATGATTATCTAATGGTCATACAGGTAATAAATAATGTCTGAAGCATAATTCTACCTTACTATGTGTCTGTCCTTGAAGCCCATTTCACTAGTAAAAGCTAATGCTTAAAGATGAATGAAGAGGGTTGTGGTCCCTTTAAGAAGCTGTATTTTCTATTAATCTGTGATTCCTTTCAGGTTCCCAGCCTTTCCTGGTTGAGGCATATCCTCCCCAGACAAGTTGTCTTTCCAGGATGCCAGAGTCTTTAATTCAATTACAAATCCTGGTCAAAAGGCATCCCTTTGAATTCTAATAAGAGATAGAGGCTTCTCCTAGCCCCAACTGTGTCTGAGCCAACTTGGGCTTTCCCAGCCCCTAATGGTTCTGATCTGCTCTGGTTGTCCCAGCCCCCACCAAGACACCCAATAAAATAACCTTCCATCAACTAAAGCCTTTGCAGATGGACCTTGGCAGCTCCCTTTTCTGCCAGGACCTTCTGTCCACTGAAAACTGCATTCTCAGTGCAAAACTCCATTTTCCATGGATCTGTCCATGGAATAATATTCTTTTCCAGTGTTGTCCTCTCTTTGTTCTCACCTATTTCCCTGACCAGACTTTATGCCTCTCTGTCAGGAATTTTAACCTTACTTCTAATCCCCCAAATAAACCTCTTTTATCAATCTAGGTTTTTGGGTCTGTAAATTCCTTTACAGAGTACCTCTGTGCCTGCTACAAGGGAGTTCCCCAAACTTTCTACCCTTGTGCCTAGTCCCAAGGGGATGCAGGGGAGCCAAACCTCTCCATTTGGTTCCCTGAACCTTGAACCTGCCACTAGACCTTATCACTTAACTCCCTGTCCACCAGAAACTTAATCCTATTTTGGTTCCCTAAATCTAAACCTTATCATTCATAGACCCAATACTGCTCAGAAGGGGAAATGATAGGGCTTGTATTGTGCTTCTTAGATGCCACTGTGTCTCAGTCTCCTTTCTTTTTCAAGACTATTCTCTGTCTTCTATTTCATATCCAAATTCCAGGAGACAAAAGGGCAGATGAAACTATTTTAGATATTAGCATACTGATTTCCATCCATTAAACCTTATTTTCATATAGTGGTTTAAGAACAATTTAACAACATGTCAATTACCATTCAAATGTCCCTCCCATATCCAATCAATTGACAAAGTTTGACATTTTACTTCCACATTTTTCACACCTATCCCCTTCTTTCTACTCACATGGCTTCTTTCCCCCCTAATTAATAGTATTTTTTTTTCTTGCATTACATGTAAATGTAGTTTTCAACATTAATTTTTTAAGATTTTTGGTTCCAATTTTTTCCTTTCTCTCTTTCCTCCCTCCTTCCCAAGACAGCAATCAATCTGATATGGGTTATAAATGTACAATCATGTTAAACATATTTCCAAATCAGTCATATTGTGAAAAAAGAATCAGAACAAAAGGGGGAAAACACACAAAAAAAGAAAAAACAAAAAATCAAACAAAAAAGTTAAAATAGTATTGTGTGGGTCAGAAACCATTTAATAAAAAAAGACTGGAGAGATCTCTAGAAGCAAATCAAACTTTATTTATTCATTCTCAAGAGAATCGGGTGTCCCACTCATCCAGCAGACAATCGAAGGGAGGAAGCACCTTAGGGGGCAGAGTCAAGGCTTTTAATCCCAAACTGAAAATTCCCCCTCCCACCACTGACCCTCATCCTTATTGGCTGAGGATCTTACATTCTAAACGAGGGAACTACCCAGAAATTGAACTTGACCAATAAGTACATAGTTGCCCATATTTGGTTGAAATAGGGAGGATAGCAAGAAGGGGACTTAAGTATGCCCTTAGGAGAATAGCAGGGAAGAGACACTTTAAGTAAGCCCTTGACTTAATGCTTAAAGTGCTTCAGGCCTACTCAAACTTTGAAATAGATGAAGCCTTACTCGCTTTTCACAACTGTCTTGAAAGATCTCACCTTATCTTGTTCAATATGCTTAGATCTGCATTCAGACTCAATTATTCTTTCTTTGGATGTGGCTAGCATTTTCCTTCATGAGTCTTTTGGAATTATCTTCGATCATTGTATTACTGAGAAGAGCTAAGCCTATCATATTAATCATTGTACGATGTTGCTGTTATTGTGAATAATGTTCTGCTTCTTCTTATTTACTTAGTTTCAATTCATGTAAATTTTTCCAAGTTTTTCTGAAATCATTATGTCTTGAAATTTCTTGTAGCCCATTAGTATTCCATTACATTCATATATCACAACTTGTTCAACCATTCCCTTTGTGATGGGTATCCTCTCAATTTCCAATTCTTTGCAACCATAAAAAGAGTTGCTCTAAATATTTTTGTATATGGGGATCATTTCCTCCTTTTTAATGATCTGTTTGGATCTGTATCTCAAACTGCACAGTTTGATAACATTTTGAACAGAGTTCCAAATTGCTTTCCAGAACGGTTGCATCAGTTCACAATTCCACCAATAATGCATTGGTGTTACTATTTCCCCACATCTTCTCCAACATTTATTATTTTCCCTTTTAGCAATATTAGTCACTCTGTTAGGTGATACCTCAAATTTGCTTTTGAGCCAAAAGGTTCAATTCATCTTCTGGTATTCTTAAGAGATACATACAATTTAGGAGAAATAGAATGAAAGGAAATAGCAGGGATGTCAACAGCTCAATAGCAATAGCAACAGCATTGGGTCATCCTCCTTGGTCTTGTCAGGAAGAATCAATGGCTCAGGGATTTGGAAGCATCCATCAGTGAATATGAGATGTGTTACCAAAGATGTTGCTGTGACCATCATGAGAAAAATGAAGTGAGTGGTTGGTAGTTATCATTGCTTTTTCTTTTCTTTTTCTTCCATTTTCTCCATTGACATAATCAACCATTTATTTAGAACAATGACCTTATTTTATAGCCTAGAGGCAATATAATATTTATTTAGGTCCTTTTGGTTTATCTTTTATTAATTTATGGAGTTTATATTAAACAAAAATGTTAAGAATACAATCAGTCAGAGCCCCTAGTGAAGAAAATTTCCAACATTTAAGCATATTTGTCTCTCTTGCCTTAATTAAAATGTATCTTTACCTCTAGCTATTCCAAACCTTTTTATTGTTGAGGCATAATTCAGAGTAATGGAAACATCTGAGTAATGAACTGAAGATGTTACAGTATCTGCTAATGCGTACTGGGAAGAGAAGTTAGAGGAAGAGTAGACCTTTTCCTGGAATTTCCATCAGTGTTTCAAGAGGTAGGTAAACATAATTGCTTCACCTGGATCTTCTACTCTTAGTTGTCTGTAAGGGCAATGACCCTCCTCAATCTTTTCCTTTCTTACCGAAACTCAATCCTACTTTTTCTTTCTCCATTTTCCCATTATCATTGTGTCATATTTTAGTTGCTATTTTCAGAAGAAACATAAAAAACTCTTGAATGACTTTGGAAAGGGAAGAGTAAGGAAGGGAATGCATTTTATATGTCCCAACACTGTGTTAAGCACTTTACAAATATCATTTGATCCTTTTGCTGTTATCTTAAGAGAACTGAATGATGAAACTATGTTTCCATAATTAAGATATGAGGAATTGAAAGTGGTGATGAGAAGTGACTTTGGCTATAATTTTTCTTACAGATAAAACATTACAAATATTATTAATTACATTATCAAAAATTGCACAGACATTAACTTTAATATTCCTTTAAATTTATTGTTAAAAGATTTTTATATTTAGGGACATATAAGTAACTGCTTATGAGAAAAGAGGAATCTCTGGTTTATTAAGTAGGTTATATTTAATAATCTGGAGTGGGACTATGAGTTTAATTGATCAATTAGGAAGAGAGGTATTGTAATTTAGTAGTTAGAATGGTAATAAATATCACTGGACTCCTGAACTTGAGATGAGTAGAATGAATTATAGTCAACCAAAAAGTTCCCATTATATGTTTATATAGTGGTCAAGAGAATAACCTCTTTTAAGTAAGACTTCATGTAAGATATGCATAGCTGAAAAGTTCCCTTAATAAGAACCACAGAAGGAGAAGGAATAGATGCCATGAAATATTTAGTAAGAAGGATGAAGGTACAATAGAGGAAAATGGAAAAAAAAATGAAGTGGTAGAAAAAGTGACAAGAGAAAGTAAAATGTGAGAAATGTGCTAAATGTCACATTCCAGGACTGAGAACTCTAGTCACAAGACTCTAACATATCTAAAAGTCAAGAAATTGGAAATCAGACAAAAATATGAATTAAAAGTATGAGAAACTGAAACCTGAGTTATCAGCAGTAAGAACTGAAAAAAGTCTGATGAATATTTTGGAGTTACTCACCCTTGGCATGATAATAGATAACCAAGCTATTTAATTCAATTAGATAATGACATTATACATTTAAATAAAATAGACAAATATAAAAGTACAATATCATGCTATTTCTCATTTCTTTTTTCTAAGAAATAGAGTCCAGTTTCTCCTTTGGCAGCATTCTAGCATGGGAATGGAAAAGAACCCATACAAAATTTTAATGGTTTATAACAGATCTTCCTCTTCCAATAAAGCAGTAAGCAGGACAAAGATGATTATCTCACAACAGATTGTCTTCACTGAGATTATAGAGTACTCCAGATGTTTTCAAGGATTCTCAGGATCACTGCTGAACAAGCAAACAGTAATCAGGATATCAACTCCTGGTTCTTGGAAATTCCATTCCAGAGTCTGAAACTTATGTTAATTGAGATATTTGTGGCAATTGTCTGTCTTTGAAAGCCCTCTTTTTATTGGAAAGGATCTCTACTTAAATGTTCCCAGAACTGAAAGTTTGGGTCACAGCAGTAGGATGCACAGAGCAGTTATAGGGTGCTCCTGAGTTACCGTTGTCCTTTTATCACTTCTAAAACTCTCATTAATTCTAGGGTTAAAAATTCCAGGCAACAAAAAGGTGGACAAGACACATTAAGGATATTGGAAAAAGAGCCAGGGTACTCATCTTACATATCTGTTATCATACTGCTAACCATCTCTCTGACTTAAACTTGTTTACAAAAATTTCTCATTTTGAGTATAAATTAAGATATCAGCCACACTGAATTGGTTCTTAATATGGGCTGGGAATCTCTAAGCACGCCCAGATAAGTTTTTATCTCTGTCCACTGGCAAACTCTTTTGCTAAAAACAAATGTAATTAACCTGTGAAAGGAGCTGCATCACATTAGTTTGAAATGATTATTTCCTGAAAAAGTAGGACCATAAGGCACAGCAAGAGTCAGCTGTATGTAGATTATGTTATGAGGTTCATTAGAAAGACCTTTATGCTAAAAATGAACAGGTGTGTTCTTAGAAATTCTCATGTTGATAACTGAATGGTACCCCTGAATACCTTCATGAATCATATAAGACTGAGAAAATTTGAGCCTATCTTGACTTGAGAAAGCAGATTAGTTCACCACTATAGGATCAGTAAACATGTAACTTATGTCGATCAATGCTCTGAGAAACGAGAGAGAGAGAGAGAAAAAGAGAGAGAGAGAGAGAGAGAGAGAGAGAGAGAGAGAGAGAGAGAGAGAGAGAGAGAGAGAGAGAGAGAGAGAGAGAGAGAGAGAGAGAAAGTCTACTGTCCTATATCACTGCCTTGCATTTTCCCACTGTACCATGTAGTTTCTGCTTCTTTTTGGGTTTAGAATGGATAAAAGTCATAGGATGCTTAGCAGTTGTTGTCCTGTAATTTATTTATATGCTTAATATTATCCAAAACTGCATATAATCTCTTTTCTCCAGAGCATCTTACTCAGTGCTTTGGATCTAATAAATTTGTTGGTTCTGACCTGGGTTAGTATTTGTTGAAAAAGAATGCATTCTTTGGAATTAAGTGCTATTTCTTCTAGAGTGTCCCCAGCAATTATCAAGCATGACTCTATGCCACATACATGAGTCCAAGGATCCAAGTTTGAGGCGTAACACTTTTTGATGCATATATTTTCCTGTTCTGTTCTCACAAAGCATGTCCTCCACAAGGAAATTAGAGTAAAAATTCCAAAGTTCTTATAGTTTATATGTGAGATTATTACTCTCCTGGGAGGTTGTGCTGCATAGTGACATTCATTGTGTCTCTTTGTCAAACAGATTTAGCTTCAATTTAATGTTTAATAACGGCTGTATAGTGACCATAAACACATCATTTACATTTTCAATGCCCTAAGAAGCTGTCTAAATTATTAACTGGACAGTTGCTGATATGTATTGATAGAGGGAGTTTCCTCACTGGGAATTCTTTATACCAGTAAAATCTCAGTTCTGATTCCAAACAAAAAGATTTTAGGGGACGAAGAGGGAATATATATTATTACTTTGTTTAAAACTTTTAAATTCATTTAAAATCATCAAGGTCTTTTTATAAAAATCATTTTCTTTGACTCTTTTACTTGTAATTTTATTTATTCAATAATGGTATATTTGGAAATGCATTTTCTGAATGTAGTTTGCCAATCATATTCTAAAAATAACACTACTGATGCATTGATGAGTTATTGCTATATTTCAAATTTAAAAGATAGATTAAAATGTTAAAAGTTATAAATAAAAGATTAGAACAATAATTTTATTTTCATTAAGCCACTGAAGGTTTAAAAAAACATGTATTTCAATATACTACAGTAATTTGTTGGAGAAAATTAGGCATATTAAAGAAAACCCCTACATTCTAGAGAGCAAGAAAAAGCCCTCAAATACTTCTCATTATGAACTTAATAATTCAAAAATAGAAATAAACAGAACATTGAATAAGGCCCAAATTAAATTTATAAAAAGAAATTATATATTTTTCTAAAAAATAAAGCAAAGAAAAATATAGATAAATTTAAAGAAAACAATAGTTTGTTTACAGTGACTCCTTACAAGTGATTGAAGGGGTTTCTTTCCAATATTTAGTCTGTATTTTTCGAAAGTCTTGTCTTTGTAGTTGGTTTTTACAATTGCCTTAAAGAGGTGTATTATTTTTCTAATTTTGCTATCTAAATCTATCTTTCTCTAAAACTGGTTTGCTCAAAGTTTCATTGCATAGAAGTGGAGAACTTCAAGCAATTTTCTCATTAGTGGCTGAGAAGGTTTCTACTTTCTTCTTAGTGGATCAGTAGAAAAATTTTTTAAATTCTTGTCACAGAATAGAGAATAATGAACCCAGAGAATGGAGAGTTGAACCAGAAACCACACATGTTCTGTGAATATTCAGAGAGATTGTGAATTGTGAACAATGAAGAGAAAGAGGATCTGGGCAAGGGAAGAAGATAGTCCTAAATACGGTCTTGGACCTTCATTGAAATTCTTAGCTCCTGAATTAGCTATGTTTATTCACTTTAACTATCTAGAAAGGTTGAGCCTATGTTTCCTCTCCTGTTTCCCTCTGATAGTAAGTAGAAGGCTACTATACATTTTTGGGAATATGTCCCACGGATGGATTTATGCTTACAATGCTGCAGGCTCGAGTTTTTCTGGGTGATGTCACTGAACTACTGTTCTCTTTAAAGCAGGCACGCCTGCCTAAAATTATGTCTATTAATCCACACCCCCTGGTTTAGGAGGGTTTAATGTTCTTAACCCAATTTGCCATCTGATTTAGGTTTTAAATCCCTGTAATTCCGGCTTAATTCCCTTAAATAGATCCTGTGTTCCCAGATCCTTAGGTGGAAGGGATATGCTGATGAATAATCCCCAAGAGATTTAAGTAAACCCAAGGAAGCTCAGTTTCCCCTCCAAGATTATTTGAGTTTCAAGGAAATGAAAAGGCAATGGAAAATCAAGGGACGAAATTCCTGAGGTGGACTTGGAGCTGAGGTATCATCTTCTACTTCTATCCTTTGTCCTAAATTCTTTCCTTCATTGCGTATACATGCCCAGAAGCAAATCCCTACAGTTTGGCATTAGGGTTGGAGAGTTGACTCGGGACTGGAAGTAGCCTCATTCCTTCTCGGTATTCAGGCGAATCTGAAGCGCTCTAAAGTTGCAGAGAAAGTGCCAATTTGCCTTGGTGGTAGAAATTGCTGACTGGGGGAGTTCTTCGCTCTGAGAAATCACAAGTGCAGTCAACGAAGTTAAATTTCCCAGGATTTTAGTTGCCTTATAAAATCAGAACAGTACCTGTCCAGGGGATATAGGAAAGAGAAAGTGAATCACCTTGGCTTTAGGGAAGCTATTCGGATTTTCCCCCACAATGCTTTGTGGAAGCAGAGGGGAGGTAGTCACTGTGTTCTCAGACTGGGATGAGAAGGGTCAAAGGACAAGTAAAAAAAAAAAAAAAGGCAGTGAAAGCAGAGACTGAGCTTCAGGATTTGCCCCTGAATCTTTTCACGTCAGAAATTAATATTGAACCATGATTGTGCCCACAAGATGTCAGTGTGTCTGTTTCTCTTCTTGACAAAAAGATGGCTCGCAGGGTCTGGACCTGAATTGTGAGTTGCAGAGTGGTGAGACGGGAGCTAGTTTCTGATTTGTTGGCCCCTGGCCTGAAAGCCCTCGTGTTTCTTAGAAGAGCAGAAGAAAGAGGAACTAGGAAAGGGAGGGGACTTCTTTGATTTGGGAGCCCAGGTCCATAACTCAGTTCCCAGCACTGACTCTTCCATGAAATGGAGAAGCTTACGAGAACCGTGCTAGCGGTGCTGTGGCTTCAGCTTGATTGTGAGTTGGGAAGGAAAATTCTGGAGATGGGATCAGGAGTACATCTTTTTTCTGAGGCACTTGGGTTAAGGGACTTGCCGAGCGAGGGTCATCCATGGAGGACGCGTTGGTCTGAGGTCAGATTAGAACGCAGCCTTCAGGGCTGCTCTATTCACCTGCCACCCAGCTGCCCCCAGGAGTATGTGTTACAAGACTTTGGGGGGAAAGCTAGGAGCGCAGTGGGCTGAATTCAGCTGTGTGATTGGAAAAGGCCCTAAAACGATTACGGAAAGCAAATGTCAATTTTGGTGAGCGATCACTTGATGTTTCTGTTTTCTGCCCATTGTTGTCTTCCGCACAGGGGCGAGCAGCCAGAAGGTGGAAGAGAAGATTCCGTCCAGGACGGTCCGGGAGAATGAGAGATGCTCTCTGAGCTGCAATTACACTAGCAGTATCTTCGGTTTACAGTGGTATAGACAAGATCCCGGGAAGGGCCTTGGGTTGTTGATAGTAATACGTTCAAATGAGAAAGAAAAAGTGAGTGAAAGATTCCTAGCCAGACTCGATACCAACAGTAAGCAAAGCTCCCTCCATTTGCTAACCTGCAAGCCTGAAGATTCAGCCACTTACTTCTGTGCCTTAGATGCACAGTGCTAACCCAACCACCTGCAGCCTGCAACGAAACTCATTTTTCACACTGAAGTGGGGTTGAGTATAGAGGTGGAACAGCGCAAATAACCCAGATCCTTGTGCAATCAAAGGCAGATAGAAAAGTTGGTGACCTAAGTGGTAATGTGGTCTGTTTTGAAGAACAATGAACTAAGAATTCAGGTTCTGGTTTTGGCCATATCATTAACTATACCGTTTGTCTTCTAAGAAGTTCCGTTAGTTTTAGGATAAAGCAAAATAAATCATAGAAGACAATTAAACTCAATAAACATTTATGAATTACGTTTTAAATAAAAAGGATCATGAGAGTTACTGAAAAAGATACAAAAAGATAAATATTTAAAATTTTAGACTGGTACCCTTCAGAAATGTAATAGATTAAAAGTGCAGAATCAGTGTCTGCATTTGTTTTGGATGACCATACTTACTAGCCCAAATTTTATTTTCATTCTAGAGATGTGTTTATGGGGATAAATGGTAAATTGTGGGAGTTTGATAGAGATAACCTTCCAGTAAAAGTAACAACAACAAAAAAAAGAGAATATCATCAATGAAATATTAAAAATACACAAAAGAA
Organism: Antechinus flavipes; assembly: GCF_016432865.1. Taxonomy (NCBI): domain Eukaryota; kingdom Metazoa; phylum Chordata; class Mammalia; order Dasyuromorphia; family Dasyuridae; genus Antechinus; species Antechinus flavipes. Next base: position 512,444,539 of record NC_067399.1, read on the forward strand.
AGAGGAAATAAATTCAGAAACAAGGCAGTGTTGGAGCTATGAAGTTATATTTCATTTATACTTAAAAATAAACCAAGCCATACATAATAGAGATTTACAGTATCACATACTGTGTTCTTTTTTTTCTTCTTTATATAAGGAAACAATTGTGCTTGTTGATATATATCAAATTCACAATAACAAAAAAGAAAATAAAAAGGAAAAACTTATGACCTTGAAAAGCTTATAATACAATAGAAGAGTCAAACATTTACAAAATGCATATTTAAAAAATTAGAATATTAAATGCACAATAAAAGTGCAAAATACTATGAGAGTTTGGAGATGGGGATGGAGAAATCACTATAGAAGAAGAGAAGAGGGGAGGCTTCATGTTTTAAAAGGTATTTAACTTTTAAAGAATGGAAAAGATAGCAAAAGAACCCTGGGAAATGAGTATGAACCACTTCATAGAATTCCCAATCCTTCTATTTTTGTCTGCCTGCATTTTTGATTTCCTTCACAGGTTAATTGTACACTATTTTAAAGTCCTATTCTTTTTGTACAGCAAAATAACTATATGGACATGTATACATATATTGTATTTAACTTATACTTTAACATATTTAACATGTATTGGTCAACTTGCCATCTGGGGGAGGGGGTAGGGGAAAGGAAGGGAAAAATTGGAACAAAAGGTTTTGCAACTGTCAATGCTGAAAAATTACTCATGCATATATTTTGTAAATAAAAAGAAAAAAAAAAGAACGGAAAGGATTTTCACAAGTGGGGATTGGAAAGAGAGGATTGATAGATGCAAGAAAAAATATGAACAAAAGTGTGGCACTAGGGAATACTAAGGCTAATTTGATATAATTTGTCAACTGTTTAGTTTGGTTAGAAAAGAGTGTGTGAAAAGTTATGGTGTGAAAAAAGACTAGAAGGTACTTCTGAGTCAGATACTCAAATGCCCAAATATTATTACAGGCATAAAGAACTAGAGATTTTAGAAGACCCAATGTGCTATCCATTGTGTCACCTATTAGTGCTCAATTAATTTTTTAAAATTAAAAATGTTCTGCTTCTTTTTAAATTTATATTGGAAGTAATTAGTCTTTCATTCATTGAATCAATGTCCTTGGCTTTGACTTTTTGCCATATGCCAGTAGAATGAAGTGTCCCATAGGTATCTAAGAAGGGCACTAGCACAGAAATTAAAGATAAAATATATTTATTGCTTTTGGAAGAGACTTATGAAGTCTGAGAATCTCACCCATGAGACAATGCTGCTTCTCTAAACATACCAAACACGGTCTCCTTGGCCTCAGAATCTGTTCAGTACCTTTTTTTTTTTTTCCTGATGAAATTGGAATAATATTGAATTTTAGAAAGATAAGTATTGTAGAACATCTTTGCATTGCCATTTCAATTATTCTAACTTATGCCCCCATTCATCTGGACTATTGTAATGGTTTTTTTAAGTAAGTCTTTCTACCCCCTCCTCCCCCCATCCCTAATTCATTCTGAACAGTGCTAATTGTTGGATCCAATTTTTACTTCCATTATTATAGGGAGTACCCAGTGAGATAACTCCTTCTCTCTGACACTGCAAAGGGGCACCTTTTCTCCAATTTAGTCTTAGGGAGTTATCCTAGAAGTACAGAGTGATTATTGTTGTTCATCCTTCATTTTTGAAGAGAGTCAATGGCATTTCAAATTTGATGTCTTGACCTTTAGATGATTTGGATTTCATGGGGGCAGAAATACCTAATCAAACACCAAAATGGAAATCCTGAAAATCAAGGAGAGATGTATCTCACAGGTGTGATGCCCAAGTAAGCAGACGAACAGAAACAGGCAAGGTCACTTTATGGTCATGCTTATCACTTTGATCTAGTGTGTAAGGCTAAGTTCAGATTCTCTCCTTTTTGGTTCAGCAAAATTAACAGTTAAAAAATGAAAAGGGTGTATGCATTGTTTGGGACAAAAAGACCTACCTAAATTGACTACTACAGAGATCACTCATAGAAAGCAGAATTATTTGTTAGAATCTCCAGAAGTGGACTCCATCCTGGTCTGCGAGCCAAATTTCACAGCAGGATAGGGCCATTTGCTTGAAAATTTTCACAGCTTTTATACATTTCAGACAAAGAACCTCCAAAATCCCATCCTCTATTTGTTGTGATTGGTCACATAAACTTTTATTCTCCTATTTGGTCAGTGGAATGCAGTAGATAAGGTGAGGTACAGCTTCTTTGGCCACGTATATATTTTTAATCCCTTCTTTATACAATGGCATGTAGTTCAGGTCTTATCAAAAGTCACGTGACTCTGGAGACGCCAAAACTGAGGCCTATAGGCTTGATTTACTTTAGCTAACAGTCTCTGATCAATATGTGCTTAATCTGTAAGTTCTTCACCTTTTCCCACATGCATCAACAATAAAGATGAAATTAAAACATGTAACTTTATAATAAATGATAAAGAAATTAAAGAGATGAATAGAATGTTAGAAAAGTTAGACAATAGATCTTTGGAGAAAATTAAATAGTAATAGAAAGCATATCTTTTTCTTAGCTGTATGTGACTTCTTCACAAAAACTGAGCATAAAAACCTATAACCAAATGCAGGAAAATGGAAATACATCCTTATCAGATCATTATGCAATACAATTACATTCAATAAAGCATTGTGCAAGCACAGATTTTTCAAAAAAAATTGTGAGATAACCTAATCCCATTGAATGAGTGGGTCAAAGAATTAATGTTAGAAACAATAACATCATTAAAGAGAATGACAATAATGAAACAACATAACACAATTTTGGGGATGCATCCAAAGCAGTACTTTGCAGAAGATTTATTTCTCTAAATGTGTACATCAATAAAAGAGAGAAAGAGCTGATTAATAAATTAGGAATGTAGCTAAAAAAGGTAGAAAAATGTCATCAGTGTTCTTTATCTAAATGATGATAGATATGTTAAGCAGCATAGGACATAATCACTCTTGGTTACTTCATTTGTGCTGTCTTCTAGGTTAGCAATGAACTATTATTGACTTTTCTTTTTGGTCTGGCTAGTCAAACAAGTTGAATCCTCCCAACTTTGCGATCACTGAATTCATTTCTCTAACTTTTTTCTAACCATAGTTCTAACATACTATGGATGTCCTCAGATAGCAGAATATATATCTTAGAGCAACAATGTTATCATTTCCTTCAAGCCCAAATGTAAAATATTTGATAATATTGATGAAGTTGATGAAGTTTGCAGAGCAGAGAGCTGTGGGACCCTTTCTGGTTGATGCAGGTCCTTTGTAAAAGAATTTGAGAACCCAAAAAGTTAGACTGGCAAAAGGAAGTTTGTTGGCACTGAGAAGTCGGCCTTTGCTAGGAAGTCTGACTTCCTTCGTGGCAAGTCTTGACAGAGAGAGATAAAGGTCCTAGCAGAGAAATACCAATGGAGAGGTAAAGAGGGGTGTGGTCCTGTTAGGGAAATGGAGAAGAGAATGCCTTTTTAGTGGGCAGAGGGTCCTAGCAGCTGAGCAAGCTACTTTGGGCCTTTGCAAGGAGTGAGTCCAGAAACTGTCTTTTAAAAGGAGTCTTGAGGCTTCAGGACTCAGGTTCCCAGGCTTAGTTGCTTATCACTATCCAGCCCAAATCTCCTCTAGGAATTAACAACACTTCAAAATGGCGCTTTTTGACCAGGATTTCTAATTGAATCAAAGGCTGTGGCATCCCGAAAGATAATTTATCTGGGGGGATATTCCTTCCGAGGAGGGGCTGAAATTCCAAAAGGGATCATAGATCAAAAGGAAACACAGTTTCAGAGTGATAATCTTAAAGGAAACACAGTTCCAGTAAAGGGAAAAGTTTCCCTACCACTTCAATATGGAGATGAATCATATATATATAGTATCCTCTTGCTTATTAGTCAAGTAGTCCTATCTAAAAATGAAGTGAAGTTAATCTGGCATAATTTGTTTCTGATAAAGTCACCTTAGCTCTTTGTGATCACTGCTTCCTCTTCCAGCTGTGCATTAAATCAATAATGTTCAATAATATGTTCTAAATTTATCCCAGAAATTAAAGTTAAATTCATTAGTCCAGTATTTTCATATTCTAGTATTTTCCTTAAAAAAAAAAATCAAGATTAAAAAAATCTTCCTTTCCTTTCATTTTTTTTTTTAATGATCACTAAAACTGGATTGGTAATCATGTATCCATTCATTTATTCTCTCCCCACTTATCTTGGGTACTAGTTCTTTATTAACCATTTTTGATCTGTTCCTCCAAGTCCAAATATTGTTCTCCTTGAAAGAGAAAGCAGAAGCAAAATCAGAGTTAAGTAGTTCTAAATAGAACTACTTAACTCTGATTTTTAAAAAATCTTTTATCTATTTATCTTTTATCTATAAAAGTAATTATCTTGTCTCCTATTGTTTGAAGTTCAGGGATGTTACATTTCACTCTTCCCCTAGAGATTCATTAGCACCCTTAAGAAGAGGGTTTTTTGTTTTTTGTTTTTTTTTGAGATCTAGGCTTTCTTCTATTCATTCCAGATTCCCCTGATCCAGTAGTAGGGTACTTTTTGCATTCCAGTCCCATTTAATAACTTAAGTTGGATTAGTTTTTACAAAGCAATTTTTATCTCAGAAAAACAATAACAAAATGTTCCCACACAATCTCTCTTTAGCACCATCTCATATTTTGAGAAGAGGGAAGGAAAGTTTTACAGTTAGCTCAGATCGTCTATATCACAGATCCACATTCCAAATCCAAAACATGTTTGGGAAGCAAGTCTCAGGCTCTCTGCCTTCTGAGGGCTCCTCTGATGGATTGACTGACTGCCATATCCAGCCTGAAATCTTGGCTCATAGGTCACTATGGCTTAATGATTTTGGCTCTGGTGGGGATTGCAAATCTTGCACCAAAAACTGGGAAAAGGGAACTTAGGTGAAGGGAAGAGAATAAACCTTTTTAAGCTCCTTTCATATGCCAGGCATTATGCTAAGAGTTTACAAATTGATCCTCACAACTCCATTGCAAAATTCTTTTATTTTTCCTATTTTATAGTTGAGAAAATAAAGACAGAGGTGAAGGAATTTACTCAAGATCACACATTTGGTCAATGATTGAGGCTAGAAGTGAACTTGGGTCCTTCTGGTTCCAGATCCAGGGTTCTAACCCACATGCCGGATGAAACAGAACAAACAAGAGCTGGAGGCCAGTTTCTTAGTGACATAGGACCTGAAAGGGGCAAAAGGTAGCCTTTTGATGCCTCAGTGGTTCAGTTCATCGTGTTTGTGTTGGTAAAACTTCCTCCTTTCTAAAGGCTGTGTAGACAAAAAAAAAAAAAAAAAAAAAAAAAAAAGCATGCAGGAAAGAGAGAATGAGATCCTTCTATTTTGATAGTTTTAAAGATTCAGTATGTCTTAACTATGTTTACACAGCCAAGTGAAGAAACCACTTCCATGTGGTAAGATACCTGGGTTACTTTCCTCCAGAAACAGAGTACCTCCATATTAGATGATCTAGCATGCTCCAAAGTTTCACTTATCTATACATTATCATTGTCTCATTCACTTGTAGGAGTCCTGTCCCTTATTTGATACTATTCTTTTCTATAACATAGCTTAAAAACCCTTTTGTTATTATTGTTCTTACTTCCAGTCTTGGAATCTTAACCTGCAATACACTAGGTAGGTGTATAAATTAGCAGAAACTGGAGGCCTGAAAATTGTAGATCTTTGGTCCAGTTGTCAGAATTGGTGATTGGGGATTCTCTAGATCTCTCTCCTAGCTTTTCTTTACAATTACATGATGAACATCATTTTGTTTATAATGTGTGTGTGTTGTGGGTAGGAGGAAGTAAAACCTATATGAGAAAGACCCCTATTCTATTCTCAGCAGTGGTAATCAGTTTGATATTCTATATAAATCATATAGGGATAGATAAGTTCTTATTTATAGATAAGACAGATAGTGGGTCTCAAACTTTAATATACTGTTCACTACTTATTTACCAAATTTTGAAGCTCACTTACATAATCATAAGAATGTTGACAAAGAAACTTCTATCCTATTTTACTCAAATTTCACGTCCAGATCCAGCTTGGGTGGGATGCCTTGATGCATTAGAAAGTTCTCCAATTTATTTTTGTACCTCCCGACCATTTTCTCTCATCCAACATTGTTGTGCCCTGCTTTCTAGAGCCCCCAAATTGGGGTAACAAAACATACTGTGCTTTCTAGAGCCCCCAAACTGGGGTGAAAAAACATACCATTTTAGTGGAAGAATGATGAGATGAGATTTCTGAGAATGGTTAAAATATGGAGTCCATTTATTCCAAGGTCTTCCCCCTTTATATACCCTAATACATATGTGCTAAATATATACTGCACAGGTGGGACCACATGAACAACTTGCTATGGTATGTAGTTTGCCACCTGTTATTGGTCTTTGCCACCTGATATCACTCTGTTTCAATCACAACACAGGTTGTCACTGCCTCCTGACCTCTCAGGAAAGCTGAGAGCCCTTAGGGGAGATGGGGAGCTAAGCCAGACATTGTTAGCAGATTCCCTCTGGGTTGAAGGGGCTTATATCTCACCCAGAGTTCCCCCACTATCTATGGCCCTTTACACAACATGAGCATGTATCATAATGTTGAGGTTGGGAAGGAACTCCAAAAGTTTGGGATCACAAAATCATGTCTCTAGGTGCCTCAAAAGAATTTGCTGGCTTGAACCCATTTCCTAATCAAGGGGCAAAGTTTATTGTAATTGTAATGCCAATTGAGGTGGGCTAAGTTCCAGAAGAGATTAACAAAGAAACAGGAGCAAGGAGACACATTTATCCAGCTTTCTATCATTGACATGCTAATTCTATGGCCCAGAAGTAGTAGTGTTGTGCCTCAGTTTCCCTGAATTATTCTGCTTCAGTCTTCCTAGTGGCAATCCCTCCTTTCTGGCCATCAGGACTGAGATAATTAGGGCTGGGAGCTCTGGCTACTCTGGCATTCCAAAGAGTCATTTAACTCCTGATGGTTTATCTCAAATACTTAGATGGGACCCTCTATCTTCTGGTTCAGACTTAGTATCTCTTAGCTTCTTCCCTCCCAACTTATCAGAATTTATGATTCTTCCTTCCTTACCTCTAACCTGTCAGAACTGAATTTATGGTCCTTTCCTGGAACTTCCTATTCACCAGTGCTCTACTCCCCCTTGCCTTATAAGGCGGGAGTCTTATAAGAGTCTACGGGATTCCTTGCTCCTTGTTGGATGCTTTGAGGCAAGAGTCCCAGCCAGCCAGCTGGATGATATGCATCACCAGCCCAGATTCTTCACTAATAAAATATTAAAAACCCTCTCTAATCTCTATCTTGCCTCAATTTCTCTGGCATTACAGTAGGACTGAGGAATGATGCTCTCCAGAATTTGGTTCTCACTGACCAATAGATTATCACTATTGTCTCAGAAGTTTTGTCCCTGAGACTATCCTGAGACCAGAAGCTATCAGACAATCAGCAATGAATTGAGGAGTGGTATATTCAGAATCAGCAGATTGTTGTTCAGAGATTGGGTGTGGGAAATTCCTGAGGCAGACTTCAAAGCCAGAAGATTTAGGATTACTGATTTATTGTTAGAACAGAACCCCCTCCCCTAAAATCAGGGGATCTCAAAATCATTGCTGTCTTTCCTAGAAAGTTTATTACATCAATAAGACTACTGTGGTCATTGGCTGTGATAGCTTGTACCATTTCCTCCTGCCTAATATAAGGAGAAGCCCAATCCATCTTGTTTTCAGATATTTCTTGCATTACCCAATTTGTTACTCTGCCAACATATTATTTTACTTATTTTAGCTTATTTATCCAATATCAATCAATAGAATTATTTTGTATTTGCCATAGATATTCTTGAATGTCTGGATATTTAGCCTTATACATATAGAGCCCTGAAAGAAGGGGGCATCTCAGATCATGAGGAAGATCTGAGGTTCACTTCATTAAGGAGCATCATAGACTCTATAAAATGCCATTGGCTCAAGGCTCTGACTCAGTCTCTTTTATTGGAAGTGGTATAATTTTAATCCCCACACCTGGATTTGGGAGACTGGAAGGGAAGAGAACACAGTGAATGGATTCTAAATCCTTGACTTTTCTAAGTATTTGAGTAGAGGAATAAAAAAAAAGCGAGTTTTAAAGGGCTAGAGAAGGGTCAAGAGAGAAGATCAATATTTGTAGAAGAAAGAATTTGGGGAGGATACCAAAAAGTCAGAGTCCGGGCAACACAGAGAAGCAATCTGAGAAATTGGGTGATGCACATTTCTCCAAGCTTTGAAGCTGGAGACAGAAGAAAATGGTGATATTATTGTAGTAAAATATATGCTCTGCTACCTGAGAATGGGAACAATTGTATTTTGAGTCATCCTTTACATTCAGAGAGATATGGGGGAGGGGGGATAAGAACAATCTTTGATGATTTGCTTTCAGGAATCCTGAAATGAGTAAACAGATTCTTTTCTGTTCTCTGTTCAGTAGAAGCTTTGAATGGGAGAAGTGTCTAAATTGTGACTTTCTATACATATGCAACTTGGAAGTTATATTACATGTTACAATCAAAATAAGTATTAAGGGAAATTGCGAAGAGAGAAAAACTTGCTTTTTGTATTTTCTGCATTGTAATACCTGGCTCACATAATTACAAATATTTATTCTTCTCTCCCTGCTTCTTGATTTGAGGGAAATGAGACTAGGGATAAAATTTTTATGCAGTGGTCAGAGAAAATTGCATGTGCAGATTCTCTCTTCTGATTATGATCTCCATGACACCAGAGGCTTGATGTAAAGGGAAAATAAAAAACTTTTCTGACCAGTCCAGCTAAGAATGACTGTATACATGGGAAATTTTATTTCTTTCCAATTCTTTTACTTCTTAGCTCTGAATTTGTCACCTTAGTTCTTTCTCCCTCCTCCCAACAAACATGGCATAGATGCTGGAATAAAAAAGGGGGAAATTAGCTCAGATACAATACTGCTTTTCCTCCCTCATCATTTCATCTATATGTTGAAGCCCTAGGACTCAGCTTATTTCTGAAAAGTGCCTGATCCCAGAATATTCTCCCTCATATTCTTCCTCCATTTCATGTTCTTCCATTAGAGTTACTGGTTTTTAACTTAATGTTCATGAAAATTTGGTGATTCAGATATTCTTATTCTAATTTCCTGATGTAACAGGCAATCAGGAGATGAGGATTCCATTTTCTAGTCCATGGTTACACTGAGAAAGGCACTGTCTCAGTGTAAAAAAAAATCAGTGCTACAAATGTTTTATTATTTTATTCTGTGTAAAAGACACAATGCTAGGAATTTGGAATAAAACTATGAAGAAAATGACTGTGACATTAATATATTCACATGAGAGAGAAACAAGATTAATTGCTTCACTCAACACAGCAGCTTTCTATTCATCAGCACCTTAAAGTGTAGAAAGACTCAACCAGCTGTGATAGTGTTACTCAGCACCTGTACCTTTTATAGACATCCTGCAGATGGTGCTCCAGTCACACTGACTGACCTTATTGTGCGCTCTAGCACTGGCTGATAGTATTGGCTAAGAAGTATCCTTGTTTACATAGGGAAAATTCTTGCATATTTTAGTCAAAGGATGGAGCACGTTGGATTTTTATTCTTTGAATTGTTCCTGATACAATTTAGTGAGAATATTTGCAGCGAGGTGGGATTATGATCTATGTTGTATTTAGAGTCAGGAAAACCTGATCCACCACTTATTAACTGTCAATAGGCAATAACCAATAAACACTTATTCTTGTTTGTTGTTGTTCAGTCATTGGGGTTTTTTTGGACAAAGATACTAGGGTGGCTTGTCATTACCTTTTAAAATTCATTTTACAGATAAGGAAACTGAGGCACAGAGGGTCACATAACTAGTAGGTATCTGAGGTCAGATTATAACTCAAATCTTTTAAATTTCAGGTCCAATGTTCAATACACTGTGCTACCTAGCTGTCATTTATTGAGTACCTACTTTGTGGCAGGCACTGTGCTAAGCAATGGAGATACAACTACAACAAAGAAAAATAGTCTCTGATCTTACAGTCTAAGGAGGGAAGACAATGAACAAAAGAAAGTTGAAAAGTACCTTTTTTTTTCTGGGGGAAGAAAATGGGGCTATGTTGGGAGAAATTAAAGAGGTCCAAAATGAGGGTAACCAGGTGGGAAATGAGATGTCTGTATTATCCAGAATAAGTCACTTAATTTCTTGAAGATTCATTTCCTCATCTTTAAAATGGGTATACGAATAGCATCTACTTCACAAGCTTGTCATGGGGTTAAATGAAATAGTACTTGTAAAACTGTTTACTAACATTAAAGCATTCTACAAAGACAATTAATTTTATTCACATACCTCCAATATACAGCTAGTGAGTGATAATATGGTACTTTGAGATTTCAAAAGGATATTTCATTAGGTTAGGGAATTCCCAACATGGAAACTCTCTCTACCAATATAAATGAGTAACTAATAGATTGTGTACAGACTTAGTAAAGTCTGTGGGACACTAAGAGGATAGGATTCCATAGCCAATATAGGAGGAATTTGGACTCAGGTCTTTTTGATTCTAAGGCCAATTTGCTATCCTTCATAGCATGCTGCATCTTGGCAAAGTTTTTCAATTATCCAGGGAAAACAGAGAGTAATTGGAAGATCAGAATAGGTTTCTTCATGCATAGACAAATAAGCTAAGTCAGATCTTAACTTGTCCTACCCAGAAACCTCATTTCCTGCTGTAGGGCAGCAGTATCACAGGGCCCCACTGACTTTACAGAGAGCTGTGTTAGACGTAGGGAAAGAAGATGAGTCCTGTGCTCCCTGTTCTATTATGGACAGCTGTGAGCTCCATCCTTCTTGGTAAAGAAGCCCCCAACCAAATAACTCTCAAGGACTGGCTTAAGATATATGAGCAGTGGAGGTGTGTGGGAGGATTGGGGAAATAATTGAATTCATCAAAATTGTTTGAGTCTTGAGTTGGGATATTATGGATGACTTCTCTATGGGTCTTGGCAGAAGATCAATCCTTGGTGTCTTCTTCTTCTTTTTTTCTTCTGCAGGAGCCAGCACAGCTGAGGAGGTCATTCAAGCACAGGTATCAACATCTGTACAAGAAGGAGAAGCTGTGACTCTGAACTGCAAGTATGAAACTACTAGGACCTCTGTCACATTGTTCTGGTACAAACAGTCTCTAAGTGGAAAGATGGTTCTCATTATTCGCCAGGATCTTTACAATAAAGAGAATTCAAGGATGGATAGATATTCAGTGATCTTGGATAAAGCAGAGAAATCCATCAATCTCACCATCTCAGATTCACAACTGGGAGATTCAGCTGTGTATTTCTGTGTGCTCAGTGATTACACAGTGAGAGATGTGACAGGGGGAATTGTACAGAAACATCATCATTGGGCATGAAGTTCCTACCTATGGTAGGGGCTAGGGGAAACAAGTAGTTGAAACTGATGGCACACTTGGGAGCCCCCAAAACGAAATGATTCCATTCCTTCTTTTCTGGGCTCAGAAGTTCAAATTTAACATTCTTTCAAAGCTTTCTCATACCCATTCTTCCCCTTGAAATATATAATCAAAATATTTGCAAAAAGAAAAAAAAGAAACAATAAAAACCCTCCCTCCCTCCCCCATGATAGTGGACTTGGGGTAGGAGACTGGGTAAGAAATCAGAAACAGTTTTTGTTGTTGTTGTATATGGTTAAGTTTTCAAACCTGAAATGTCTTGATAATTATTTTCTTGGCTCCTCTCCATTTTATATGACTATTCTGCTCTGTAGGTGGCTCAGTGGATAGAAAATTTGTCCTGGAAGTAGAAAGCTCCCAGTTCAAATTTAGCCTCAAACACTTACGAGCTATCTAACCCTGGACAAGCCACATAAACCTCTCTTTGTCTTAATCCACTGGAGAAGAAAATGGCAAACCACTCCATTGTTCTTGCCATGAAAACTCCATGGACAGTTATAGTTCTGGAGTTACAGAGTTGGACATAACTCAACAACCACAATTCTGCTCTGAACATATTTGACAAAGCCCTGAATTCCTTATGGCAGAGAACACTGTTTGTCTTGACCTTCTGAAGATCCACATTTCTTAATTTGCTTCAATACTAATCTTGCTTCCCTCAGTATACTCTAATTTGGTTAGGATATCTAGAGAGTCTATGGATGATTTTCCTAACACCAATATGAATTGAAACAGAACTAGTTCCCCATCCCAAACCATACTCAAGTCAGGCCAAGTAAGATTGGATATAGATTCTAACAATTATAGAAAGTAAGATTTTAAAGAAAATTTAAAAATAATCTCATCTTTTCTCCACAGGAAGGGAAGATTAAATAATTTAACTAAGATTTCAAAATGAATCATTGGCAGAGTTATGATTAAAGACCAAATTTTCTGATCATTATCCTTGTTCTTTCAGCACTTCTCACTGTTCAGAGATGGTGTGGAACCAGACTGAGCTTCTAGTGAGGAGCCCCTGTAGCATCCTCAGATAGTACAATCAGCCTCCTGCCTTTTCTTCTCCTATAGAATATATTAGACTCCTTCCAGTGAATATGGTCCTGGGAACAAAATGTTTTCTTTATCTCCTATAACTTCCATATAATAAGTCATTGGCAGCAAAACATTTTCAAGCCAGTATTTTCACATCTAAAACTGTTTTACTATGTATTAGCAGAAGTGTGCTGGTAAATATTTAATAGCAGATGTACAGCATCTTTTAAATTTAATCTCCATTGTTTACATCTTTTCTATTATTATTTTAATAAAACAATAAATAAATCAAATCATGATTTGTAGTTTGCCAATTTCTACACTGAAAATTTGCCATTTGGCTGGAGAGAGTTGATATGAGGTGGCTGCAGCCTACCTTTGATTGTTAGTATATATCCCAGTTTCTTAAACTGTGCCTTAAGACCCTAATAGTATTTGCAACTGAATACAGGGGTTGCAAAATTATGATTTATTATCAGTAAATGTTTGATTTATGTATCTATTTTATATACCTATGTACTCAGAGTTATGTAAAAATTTTTCTGATGAAAAGGAAAAGTCATGAGTGGAAAAAAATGTAAGAAGCATTGGTATATATGATATTGTAACCACTTCACATGTTGAGACCCAATAAGACATTCTAGGATTAAGACATCTTGACAGCCAATGTACACTCAGAATCATAATGTCTGAGCTCCAATTGATGTGTTTCCTAGGTCACATTAGTTTAAAGCAAAAGATATTTAATTATATAGCACAGAAACATAAATTTTCCTTTCTTCCCCAAGACACACAGAAATGATGTCTACTTGAGAACAGCTTCTTTGCAGCTTATTCCCTTTAAGGCTAGAGGTTGAACAGTTCTATATTTAAAACTGTAAAACTACCCTTAGTTATTCTATCATGTAGAATTTTACTATCCACGCTGAGGCAGGAAACTAGAGAAGAACATTTCACTCTTGTTATTTTTTGAGTATATACATTTTTTGAATGTAAAAACCCATCTGATTCAATAGAATCATACAATACCTTAAAAGTTTTCCTTCAGAGAATCTCTTATACATATACATTGATAATGATGATGATAGCTTGCATTTATTTAGTATTTAGTACATATCAGGAACTGAGCTAAGCACTTTAAAAATATTCTCGTTTTATCTTCACAAAAACCTTTTAAGACAGGTGCTATTATTATAAACATTTTGACAGTTGAAGAAACTGAGGCAGACAGATTTTCCCAAGATCACAAAGGTAATAAAAGTCTGAGGGTGGATTATGAATGCAAGTCTTCCTGACTCAAGTCTACAATTCATCTAGGAATTTTATATAAGATTATATGCCACATACAGGTATACACACACACACACACACATACACACACATATAATATACAATTCTTACTAATAAGAAATATATATATATAGTATAATCCTTACTTATAAAGAATATATAGAATATTAGAAAAATATTTATGTGACAGACCTAAAAATTCCATCCGTATCCATATCTGCACACATATATCATAATATCATACACCTTTGCTCAAAAGATGTCACAACAGAGATAACTTTGCTCAAGAACTGATTTTTAATTTCAAGAAAGACTTAAAAAGAGAGATGCATTCTTGCAAAAAATGTTTGTTCCCATTGTGGAGAATGTTTAGAATGGGGCCAAAATATTAGAGGGATTCATTATACAGGGTAAGGTTCTAGCTGATATTTCTGCTTGGAGGTGGTAATGTGCTATGTAACTATCTATACAGAGGAAAAAACCAAGTGGAAAAAGAGTGCCAGTCTTCCAATCTATGCTGTAAGGTTGAATGGATGTGTCTTGGAATTCATCCATGGGTACATGTCTCTTAGACAGATTATTGGATGGAATTGGATGGGAAGAAGTGAATGGGTTGAATGGCCTTTAGGAAACTATGAAATATTTTTAATGACTCAAAATTTCTCTCTGAAACAAAAGAAAGACCATCTCTCTAATAGCAATATTTTTAATGGGGATTCTGTATAGCTCCAAGTTCTATAATGCAACAGGCTTTGAATAATTAAAATTAAGGATAGCCCACAGAGCAAGAGAGACCAAAGGCAAATAAGAGTATTCTACAGCACATTAGTAATGATTGCAAATGAAGCAATACAGTGGATGCCATCAGAGAAATGAATGACTTGAAAGAAAGATGGGTGTTATCATGTCACATAGCAAGTGATCATTTAACGAGTAACTTATGTGCTTCATTGATATCCATGCAATGTCTTGATTGCATTGCTCAATGCATTAATATTCAATGCAATATCTAAAAATGTATCCAGACTGTTGTGTGTGCTTTCCATGGAGGTTTTTCAGTATGTCATGGATAAGACTCTTATAGGATAAACAGCCAAATGTGACCTACATTTGGAAGGAGTATGCACACCAAGGAGAACATAGATTCATCAAAATATTAGAGGGTGTGTGATAGGATGGAAACAATTGGAATTTTAGAATCAAGGGCCTAACATTGTATCCCATTTCTACTCCTTACAATTTTTCGACAATTCAAGTAACTTTTCTGGGCCTCATTTTTTTTAAATCTGTAAAACAAGAGATTGGACTAACTGGTCGCTGAGGTTATTTCCTTTTCCAATATTGGCTGCCCCCTGATTTGGTTGAAGTGGAGGAATAGGAATATTCCCCATTGACACATCCAGGTTTTTCCTCACCATCACTCAGTAATCTTTTGCTTTGAGGTTCACTCAATGATACATATAATCCTATCAAAATTTTGATGACTGTTGTCCATTGCCCTCCAGGATCTTTCATTTCTTTCCTAAAGACTTCAGTGCCTGGCTTATAACTCCTATGCTCTCTTGCAAGGGGACTTTAACATATATATTTATATTTTTCTTTCAAATACCCTCCCCTCCTATTTCTCAAACCCTATTCATTTCTTTCTCTATCAGGAAGCTAGGTGGCACAGTGCCTAGAGCATTGGGTTTGGAATCAGGAAGACTCATCTTCATGAGTTCAAATTTGGCCTTTGACAGTTACTAGCTGTATGACTCTGGATAAGTCACTTAACCCTGTTAAGTTTCCTTATCTATGAAATAAGCTGGATGAGGAATGCAACCACTCCAGTATTTTTTGCCTAGAAAACTGCAAATGGGTTGATAGTCAGACAGGACTTAAATAATACAATAACATCAATTCTTCTACCCTCCCCCTCAATCACATATAAAGATGGCCATGGCCTTGACTTTGTTACTCACCTCCATGTTAATGAACTCTGGAATTGCCTTATCTGAGCACAAGATATTGACTTTCCAGTTCTGCTTTGCCTTTGTTCCTACATACTGCTGAATAAACTAGAGAAAATCTCAATTTCAAATCTGCTTAAAGGATCTATTACAATTTTTTTGTTACACAATCTAAGCTTGGCCCTCACTAGTTCAAGACAATCTTTTATACCTTCTTTATTAAATAATTATGCCACTCACCACAGTGGTTCTTCCAAACTTTTTAATTTCCTCTCAAATCCCCCATGGACAACCTTCCTTCTCTCCCTCAAATGAGAACCTTGCCTGATATTTTACTGAAAAAATTGAGGCCGTTTTCTGTGTCTGCTATCTTTGCCCATCCTCTTTATCTCACATTATCCAGATGCTTTCTGTTACTTTTTCCTTCTTCACCCCTATGTCACATAATGAGTTATCTTTTTTTATTGCCTGAGATAATCCTTCTACATTCACAAGTGTCCCTCTATTCTATCTTGCCTTCTCTAGCAGATTACTTCTTCATCATCCCTATCCTCTCACTTATCATTGATTTCTTCCTGTCTACTGGTTACTTCCTTTATACCCATAACCGGAAATTCTAAGATGGAAAGTAAATTTAGTGGCTTTTTATCATTAGTATTAAATATCCTCTTTTTGGTATTCAAAACCATTTATAACCTGTTACCTACCCATCCTTTTCAGTCCCCTTATACATTACATCTCCTCCTTGCTCAGATACTCAGCAGTAAATTGACGTTGGTCATCTTGCTGTTCTTTGAAGAAGAAGTTCCATCTCCCAACTCTAGACTTTTTCATTGGCTATTCATGCCAGGAACTCTCTCCTTTCTCATTTCAACCTTCTGGCTTCCTGACTTCCTTCAGATTCCAACTAAAATCTCACCTTCTTTAGGAAGCCTTTTTTATTTTCCTCTTAATTCTAATGACTTCATTCTGCTGATTATTTCCACTTTATCCTGTTTATATATTATTATAGAAAGTTGTTTGCATGTTGTCTTCTCCATTAAACTGTGAGTTTTTTGAGAACAGGGACTATCTTTTACCTTTTTTTTTTTTATCCCTCATTTTTAACTGAGTGTCACGCACATAGTAGGTACATAATAAATGTTTAAGGATTGAGTGACTGGGAGAAAGTATAACATAAATATGAGCTGTCATCATCTTCATCATTTGCATTGGTTTTAAAATTCATAAAGAGGATATGAGCAGGAATAAATTATATGATGAAGATTGACAAGGTTGAAGGATGAGGACTTTTGGAAGATATCTCTCTACATAAGACACAAACATCTCTCCTAACATCAAATTACTTTCTGAATAATGCTTGGGTTAGAGAACAAATTACTATATGATAAAATATATAATAACTGTATTGAAGATAACAACAACACAAATACAACATATTAAAATTTATGAGATGTATCCAAAGAGGTATTCACAGACAAGTGCACATATATTTTGTAGACCTATATTCAACATGGAAAAGTAATGATTTGAATTTGCAGTTAAGAAAAGGAAAGAATAAATTAATATAACAGAAGTGAGCACAATATAGACACTATCAGAATTAAAGGAGAAATGACAACATTTTAAAATAAAAGAATGCTTAAATTAATACATGAAGTAGAATTCGTTAAAAAAAAAAAAGACCACTAACATTGAAAAACCATTAGCAAAATTAATCAAAAAGAAGAGAGGAGAAAATCAAATTAACACATTCAGAAATGGGAAAGGAAAGATCACAATGATTAAAGAAAAAATATTCTCAGAGACTTATGTAATGCTACTTGCCAATGTAACAGATAATACAAAAGAAATTTGCTAATATTAAAAATGAATTAAAAATATCCATGTCGATAAAACAGGAAATAGGTAAGCTAAATACATTAACCTCAGAAATGGAAATTTAATAGATCATTAATGACTTGTCCACCCTATCACACACATGCACACACAGAGACAACAGAGGAACTCATAAATGAATTCAATTAAACTTTTAGCAAATGAATATTTCTGACATTAAATAAATTATTTTCAAAAAGAAAATGACATTCTATTTAACTCTTATTATATTTAAATGTTCCTCTGATCAGGGCAAATGGAATATAGCAATATATTTGAAATTATTATTTTGAATCAAGAAACATTTTTGTACTAGTAACATATATGGTTCAATATTAATAATCAAATAGCTCATTAATAGAAAATCACATAATAATTAATAGATATAGGGAAAATTTTCCACTGAGATTTTTTGTTAAAGTGAACGATATCCCAAAAGTCTTAGTTCACTTTAAAGTTTTGTTAGCTTAAAGTTTAATATCAATAATCACTAAAAATTGTACTAAGATGGATGGCTCATTTTAATAATATCTAGTTTTTTAAAAAACAGTTTAAAAACTCTAGAAGAGGCAGCATAATATTATACATTGTGAATTGTTCCTGAAGTCTTAGAGTCCTTGGATCAAGTTTTCCTTCCGATGCTTATTAGCTGGGTAGCTAGAATGTATTCCTCACCTTTACTTCTTAGAATCTCTACCTTCCTTCAAAGTTCTCCTCAAGAGTAATTACTTAGTGTCCTATCCAGAACACTGGAGTTAAAAGGGTGCTCTAGTGTTTCTGAGGTTGCTAGAAGTACCTAGTGTTGGAGTATTCATATCTAACCTCTGGTAGTTATTAGCTGTGTGACCAAGTCACTAACCTCCTTTTGCTTCAGTTGACTCAGGTGTAAAGTGGAGATAATAAAATCACTTAACTTACAGGATTGAGAGCATCATATGAGATAATATTTGTAAAAAGCACTCTTAAGACAGTACCTGGCACATAGCTGACATCTAAATGCTTTTCCTCTTTTCTTCCTTCTCCCTAGAAATTACTATGTATATATTTTATATTTAATTCTCTCTGTATGTATTGTTTTATTCCATTAGAATGTATTTTTCTTGATGACAAGTACTATTTTTATCTTTGCATCCTTAGTTCTTGGAACATAGTAGGCATTTAATAAATGTTGAATTGAATCGAAATAGAAATATGTGTGTATATGTATATGTATGTATATATGAATGGATGTGAATTACTCAAGAATATGAGTCCTTCTGACTTCAAGTCCAGCCATCTGTCCACCATTTAACTGCCCCTATGTGTATATGTGTGTATATGTGTTGGGTGTCAGGTTGCATAATGAATAAAGTGTTGAATCTGAAGTCAGGGGGACTCATATTCCTTAGTTGAAATCTGGCCTCAGACACTTGCTGTGTGTCCCTGAGCAAATCACTTAACCCTGTTTGCCCCAGTTTCTCATCTGTAAAATAAGCTGGAGAGGTAAATGGCAATCACTCCAGTATCTTTGCCAAGAAAACTCCAAATGGAGTTATGAAGATTGGGACATGATTGATACAACTGAAGAACGCACACACATACACAGATATCTAGGAAATCTGGAAAAAGAGAAATACCATTTACAATATAAGGGTTTCAAATACTTGCATATTAATTTACCAAGATAGATAAAAACTTTATATAAACAGAACTATAAAGCAAATTTAACACAAATTAATTAAATAATCTAAGAGCTAATTTGATATATTTGACTAAGAGAGGTAATAAAGATGACCATAATATCATAATTAATTATAAATATAATAGAAGACTAATTAAAATATAAATGAGATGCTTAATAGAATTAATTAAAATAAAATTTATATAGAAAAATGAAGACATATCAATGGACATTGGAGGAGAGGAAAAAGAACTTGCAGGCTCAGATATCCAATTTTGTAATAAAGCAGTAATTATCCAAAATATATCATCCTAGATACAACAACTAGGAAAACAGATCGATAGAACAGATTAATCCAGAACTATAACCAAAGGCATTCAATGATCTAGTATATTGTAAATCTAGGATCACAAAATAATGAAAGAATTCATTATTTAATTAAAACTGTTTAGAAAATTGGACAGCACTATGATGAAAAGATGGAATTACATTTATATCTTATGTCACATACATTAAATTTCAGTGGATTAGGGATACAAATAAAAAATGCATAAGACTTTATTGGTAGTTAATCGAATTAGACTTTAATGGAATGTATAAAGTATAGAGAAGAAAGTCTTAACTATTTAATAAATTGAAGAAATAATTAATGTAACAAATGGACCCCTGATTATATATAAAAATAAGGATTTTTTGCAAATTGAAAAGAAACATATGCAGTATTTAGAAGAAATAGGGGAAAAAATCTTTGCCATAAATTTTTGTGATAAAAAGATTGACATTACTAATTTGATCTAATTGCAATTCTGTGAATTCAGCATTCCCACTTTCTTGCTTTGTAGAAGACATTCTACTTCTTTGGAAGGCACTCACAGCCAAACTCTGGGCCATTCTCTGCAGTGACAGTAATGGAAAGAGCAGAATGACTCGGGTTCAAATCCAGTCTCTGATAATTGTTAGTTTTATTATCCTGGATAAATCTCTTAGACTTTTTGTACCTCAATTTCCTCGTTTATAAAATGAAAGGGTCAATTTTTCTTCCAAGATCCCTCTGTACATGAAATCAATGATCTTAAAGCTTTTTCTATCCTCTTAGTCAAATAATGCTGCCTGTCCTTCAAATTATCTTGCATTTATGGTTTCTTCTTAGGAAAATCTAAGTTCCTTGAAGGCATGGACTATTTTGTTTTATTTTTATATCCCTTGCCCCTAGTATAGGGATTACATTTAACAGGCTTAGTCAATGCTTGCAAAATTAAATTGATTCAAATTTATGAGGAAGATCAATTTCCTGATAGATAAATGCTTGAAGCATAGGAAAGACAGCTTTTGAAAAAAAGAAATATAAATAATTAATATGTACCTGAAAAATCATTCACAGTCTGATACTGAAAAAAGGGAAAATTAAAACATTTTTTGTCCATTAAATTAATAACTATAGTTACAAAATTAATATTGCTAGTGAATGCTCATCTACCAGTTTCTATAACAGGAACACTATAATGCTGTTCATGGAGTTGTCAGTTGGTGCAATCTTTTCACATGTAAAGATAACATATTAACCTGCAAGTTACAAAACTGCTCACACTTTTTGATTTTATGATCCTACTACTTGAACTGTTCCCCAAGTATGCTATTGATGGAAGCAAAAGACTTATTCCTCCAAAGAGGTTGTTAGCAACATTATTTGTGATAGTCAAAAACAATAGAAAGAAGGGAATGTAGGAAGGAAGAAAAGAAGAAAAAAAATTCACTTGGAAACAGTGATTTAGGAATGAGCAACCTGTATCACATGAACATGCAAGGAGTGTATATAATATGATAACATTGTGCCATAATCCATGTCAAATAAAGTATGTGATGAAATATGGAAAAACTTATGTATAGTGATGTAGTATGAGAAAAGAAGAACCAGAGTAACCATTTACACTCTGACCACTGCTGTGTAAATTGTTTCTGTTCATATTTTGATTTCAAACAGGACCCATGGCTTTAGAGGATGATTTCTTGACTTGTGCATGAATTAGATTTAAGTGAGGCCGAATTGTGTTCATCAACCTCACTCTTCCAGAGACATTGCCATGGCAGTATGAAAATCAGGATGACTGGTAAATAGCCCAGTGTTAGATGAAAACACCAAAGGAAATAGGAAATCTAATCAGATTAGTGGGTTTCTGAAGGGGTACACATAAATCCATCAATATGGGCCAGAACTTTGTAACAGATATACATGGTATACATAAATCCATCAATATGGGAGGCATTATATACAATTTACATAAGCACATAGCAATATAACACAGGCTAGTAGTAATGTAACAACATGAATCAACCTGAAATTTTACACATGTCCATAAGTCCTAGAAATAGTCCATAAGGAATCCATTGTCCATTAGTTCATGTGCCAGGAATCCAATAGTTCCTGTAAGCCCTGAAGTATTGCAAAAGTCTCATCAACAATTTTTCATCTTAAGGAATCCAATGATTCTCGCTGGTTTTTCAAGAACTAAAACAGTTTCATCTTGTGTTAGGAAATCCAATGATTCCTGAAGATTTTAAAAGTCTTTTTAACAGTCTCCTTGTCAGCTATGCTCTTTCAATGGTGAGCACAATCAGCAACAGAACCACCCGATATTTCTTGAGTCTTCTCCTTTGTTTCAAGGGTCTGCTCCATCTCTCTGCGATGGACAAGGCGAATGCGGCTCGTCGGCACCCATCTGATTCCTTCTCCACATGTAGAGATGCAAGCAAATCCTCTCCCCCAAGCAGTTAGCCTATCTGGTCCCTTCCATTCACCACTTTCTGGGTCTCTCCACATCACCTGGCGATTATCTAAAGATAGTGGAGCTGCTCGCACTGAACAGCCCAGGATGCAGGATACCCTGGTTTCTTTGATGTCTAACCAAGGTCTAAACTCTCCACAGTGCCAGTTTCAGCCACCTTCATGGGCATTGGAACAAAATTTTCCCATTCACATATTTTATCAGGGAAGCCTTCACACACATGTTTGGGCTAGATATACTCCTAATTTATCAATAGATTTGAAACCGATGGTTGACTTCAACCTTGTTTAGAATCTAAAATTTTTTATACTCACTATCCCTTTTTGTTCTAAACATTTTTACATGGGCTGGATATGGAGGTATATAAAATAGGTATAAAATCAAACATTTACTGATAATAAATCATAAAGAAATTTATTTTAAAACATTTATTTGGTATACATATAATTTTACCATTTATTAGAGATGAAAGCAAATTTGCATAATAATGAAATGAATGTGCTTGTTTATTTTGACATAAAGAATTAAATCTTGGCTGAATATTTGATATCTTTTACTGTTGCCAAATATTTCATACTCTCACATTCAATTATGCGATCCCATATGGAGTGGGGACTCATAATTTAAGAAGCTTTGTTTAATCCATTTGCAAAGATCATTTTATCTTTTTTTGGTTTGTTTGTTTTTGTTGAGGCAATTGGGATTAAGTGACTTGCCCAGAGTCACATAGCAAAGGAGTGTTAAGTGTCTGAAGCCAGATTGGAACTCCTCCTGACTTCACCAAAGATCCACCAAAGATAAATAAGTAGCACTGAAAAAGTTTTACCAAGCCATCATACCAGAGGTGCTAATTCTCTCTGAATACCCCATATACTATAATAATCATAATCATAATCTGTTACAAAGAAATTAGGAAATTATACAGAAGGTAGAAGAAAACATTCAGAGAAAAAAAGGACATTTTTTGAATTTAATTTATTCAAGTTAACATGAATATTTTAAAATATTAAAAAAACTGTACATGGTAAAACTACATTTTTATCTGAACTCTAATAATTCTTGTTTGTCTATTTGAATATCTTTTTTGATTATTTCTGTTTATAATAAACACATTAAAAATGTTGGATTGATTTTCTGTGAGTAGTCTTCTGAGATTGGTAAATTACTCTAAACTCTTTTTTCATTGACTGTATGTATCTTTAACTTTGCTATCACTTATTATCATTAACTTCTCCACCTCCGACTTCTTCATAGCAATAAACCAAGAAAATTAAACTGACATACTCCAAACACAGGTTTCCAAAGTGGGAGATAAACAAAAGAGACTGATTATGTGTCCATTTACATTTAGAACTACTAGCTTGATTTTAATTAGCCTTGCTCTTTCTAGCTCCAAGATTCATTCTGATTTCACGTGGACAGTGGTTGTGTAGATAAGCATTGGATTGCATTTTCTCCAGCACCCTAACTGAATGCATTATAACTTCAAAAGGGCACAATAGTGATAACTGAGAGCAGTAACACATGGCTAGTATCATAATCAAGAATAAAAATATCTGACATAGAATTTAAGCCAAGAGCCTCTCACACTTTAGCTCCCCTCCTTAAATTCCAGTCAATTGAACCCCAAATATTTGAGAAATACTTATTTTTCTAGGAATCCCATCCCAAACACAAAGCAGGCACATGAAATTATTCCTGGATGTTTTGCACTAAATTTTTGGATTACTATAGCTCACTCTTTACCGCTCGCTACTGAGCATAGTCTATTGATTTCTACTCTGTTGTTATGTCAACATAAAAGTATTATAATTTAATGGCCAAGCCATGCATTTTTAGACCCTGTAGAATGTTAAAATTGAAAGGGATTAAGAGAACAACTAGTTTAACTGCCTCATTTTATAAATGAGGAAACTGACTTAGAGCAATAGTTCCCAAACCATGAAGTTATTGCAAAGGATTGGTACATTCCATCTCTTCACCAAGTATTGTTGATGACCTTTATTTAGCTCCAATAATATATACAGTGGGCAGTGCTGGTTGTTGAT
This sequence comes from Antechinus flavipes, assembly GCF_016432865.1. NCBI lineage: Eukaryota > Metazoa > Chordata > Mammalia > Dasyuromorphia > Dasyuridae > Antechinus > Antechinus flavipes. The sequence continues at coordinate 512,468,711 of NC_067399.1, forward strand.
CATTCTAAACATAGGGATGATTTTTCATCGCCTGGCCACAAGATGGCAATAATTTCATAATCTCAGAATTTAAACAGCACATTGTGAAGTTTTAATCTGTATGTGTGGGGAAGGCGAGCTTGTGAGAGAACCTGAAGTTATTACTGATTGGTTGGCATTATCTGAGGCGCTCCGGTCTCGGCTGAAATAGAAGAACAAGGAGAGAACTAGTTTCTTCAGTTGGGAGCTAGGGCCCATAGCTAACTCCTGAGCTGATGTGAATATCCCGAAGAATGAAGAATCCTGTGGGAGTTTCACTGATGGTTCTGTGCATTCAGCTGGGATGTGAGTTCAGGGTTTCTGTAATGGGAACAAGGAAAAATTTCCAGAGAGAGTGATAAAGAAAATCCGTGCTTAGGTTCTCTATGGAAACAATAAAAATAAAAAAGCAGATAATGATCAGTCATCTGTGTCTTTCTTAACAGGGGTAAGAGGGCAAGACAAGCTGGAACAGAGTCCATCAACGCTGACCATCCAGGAGGGAGAGGATATCACTCTGAACTGCAGTTACTCAGTGGGAACTTTTAATGGTCTGATGTGGTACAAGCAGTATCCCAGGGAAGGCCTTGCATTGTTGTTTCAAATATTTTCAAAAGGGGATGAGAAGAGTGAGGGAAGAACCAGAGTAACTCTGGACAGGACTAAAGACCACAGCTCCCTGTACATCGTGGCCTCCCAGCCTGGAGACTCAGCTACCTACTTCTGTGCTGTAAAGGCACAGTAAACCTAAGACACCTGCAGCCCGTGCACAAACCTTCAGTTCAGACTGTGGCATCAGGAGTGAGACAGATGTTATGTCTCTGCCATATATGAGTGAAAGCAGTTTTATTCTGGAGGCAGGTAGGTGGTTCAGTAGATAAAGCACTGAGCCTGGAGTCAGAAAGACCTGATTTCAAATGTGGCCTAAGACACTTAGCTGTTGTAGCCATGTTTGCTTCAGTTTCTCAGCTTTAAATTAACTGGAGAGGAAATGGAAAATTGCTATAATATCCTTGTCAAGAAAACCTCAAGGACAGTATTGGTGTGCTATGGTCCATGGGGTCATGCAGAGCAGGACATGACTGAACAATAGCAACAAAGTTTATTCAAAGTGCCTATAGAAATAAAAATCGTGAGCCAAGCTCTATAGGAAGAGTCCTGCAGCAAGGCCTGCCAGTAAATGGATCCTTAGTCATAGCTTTATCTGCATCAGTACTTGCTGTGATGGTTAGCACTGCAAGGAAGGGTAGAGAGAGGCTCGAGTCTTTGCAAGTTGGAAGAGAATAGGAAGGAGAAAATGATGCTAGAAGCCCACCTATCTTTGTGCTTCCATGGATTTTAGATTAGATAGGCAGGCTTATGAGATTTGGCATCTAGAACTTTAATTAGATCCCATCTTAGTTCTTGGGGTTTCAGGATGAAAACAACAGAATTTCATATCCAAAACAAATAACTGGAGCAGAACGTGAATAAAATCTCAGGAATGATTCTTGGAGTCTCTGGGTTCTAGTGGCCAGTCCATAGACAAATGAAGAAAGGGGAAGTCTGGCTTCTGGCACTGTGTTCCTTATGATTCAAAGACTTGAACTTTTCATTCAGTATCAGCCAGAGAATGAAGGATATGGCTGTCAGCTGAGAAAGAATTTCTATATTTGGGAAGGCTACAGCTGTAGCTCAAGAGAAACTGTAATTTTGTGATACCTAGTGCTTTTTTAGTAACATGCTGAATGGCTTGATTTGGTCTTTCCAGTGATTTAGAGTCAGAGCAATGTATCAACTACCATTCCCTTTTTTCTACAGGATCCAGGGCACCATTCAAAAGCAACCCATAATATCTCAGCAAAGTGGTATTTTGTTATTAACTTGATTCACCACTAGAGCATAATGGACACATACTGACCAAGATATGCATGAGGACTAAACAGACTCACAATACTCCATTCAAGACTGTCTGTGGCTTAGTTTTCCCTTCTATAAATTAAAGTTACTAGGCTAAGAAATGGAATTTAAGATCATAGGATTTATAAGGTCCTGAAAAGGACCTTATAAGCAATCTCCTGTAATATCCACATTTTACAGATGAAGAAACTGAAGCCTACGGTCATATAGGCAGTAAATGACAAAACATGGACTTAAATCTAAGTCTTTTGACTCAGTCTTATACTCTTTCTATCACAAAGACATTCAGGCAATATATTATATAAAACAGTACACTTGTAATACTCCTAATAGCTAACATTTATAAAGTGTTTTTTAAGCAGGCACTGTATGAAACATTTTACAATTATTCTCGCTTGATCCTCATAGCAACTCTAGGAGGTAAGTGCTATTATTATCACTCTCGCTTTACAGATGAGGAAACTGAGGGAAATAAAAGTTAAGTGATTTATCCAGGATCACACAGCTAAATACCTCAGGCCAGATTTGAATTTTGGTCTTCCTGACTCCAGATCTGATGATTGCCTCTGGGAATAAGATAGAATTGAATTTAGTTCCTATATTATAAACTTTGTTTTTTACTTTAGTCTACCTCTTTTAATCTCTGTTTTTTCATCTGCAAGGTGAAATAATAATAGCATTTAATTCATTTTATTATTGTCAGGATCAAATGAAATAATAAACATATTTATACAAAATGCTTTGTAAATCTTTTATTATTTTTTAAATTTTTATTTCAATCACATGCGAAATGGTTTTCAACATTCATTTTTGTAAGAATTTGAGTTTCAAAATTTTTTTCTTCTCCCCTACCTTATCTCTCCTTTCTCCAAGACAGCAAGCAATTTGAAATAGGTTTTATGTACAATCATTTTAAAAATATTTCCAAATAAGTCATGTTGGGAAAGAAAAATCAGAACAAAAGAAAAAAAAACACAAGAAAGAAAAGCAAACAAACCAAGGTGAAAATAATATGCTTTGATTCACTTTCAATTTTCATAGTTCTTTTTTCTGGATGCAGATGGCATTTCCCATCCAAAGTCTATTGGAGTTGTCTTGGATCACTGTATTACTGAGAAGAGCTAAGACTATCATAGTTGATCATCAAACAATCTTGCTATTACTGTGTACAATGTTCTCCTGGTTCTGCTTGCTTCAATCATCATCAGTTCATGCAAGTCTTTCCAGGTTTTTCTGAAATCAGCCTGTTCATCATTTCTTACAGAATAATAATATTCCATCATATTCGTATACTTATTCAGCCATTCTCCACGGGCATCCACTCATTTTCCCATTCTTTGCCACCACAAAAAAGCTGCTACAAACATTTTTGCACATGTGAGTCATTTCTCCTGTTTTATGATCTCTTTGGGATACAGACCCAGTAGTGAGTATTTTGAAAATCTTAAAAAACTCCACAAGATCATATATATATGTATATATATATATATACACACATATATATATTATCTCTTATGCCAATTGTCTTTTGGTTTGGGGGGATGGCAAACTGGCAATTTTCTCATTTATTGTCTTCAGTTTGCTTTGAAAGGGCAACAATTTCAGCTCTCTCCCTCCTACCAATTGACTACACAAAGCTGATGAAACAGACTTCTTCCCCTTATTTAGTGTATAAGATGCAGGCTAAGTTTGTTTTTTGAATCTCCCAGGTGCATAACCTAAGCACAACTACCACCTTGATTTAGGCCCTCATTAACTCTTATCTAGTTTATTAGAACAGTATCATTATCTGTTTTCCTATGTCAAGTCTCTGACCATTATACTCTATCTCACATACTGCTGTCAAAGTAATATTTTCTTGAAAGAAGATCTAATCATGTTATTCTCCTATTCAATCAACTCCAGTGGCTCACTCTTGTCTGCAGGATAAGCTGTCAACTCCTCTATTTAGTTCTTTAAGCCATATACAATTTCATCCTGACCTTTCTTTCTCTCCTCTGGATCTCATTTGCCTTTATATATTCTGCCAACCAGCCAAACTGGCCTTCTTTCCATTTCTCATACTTGGAACTCCATCTCCTGTCTCTGTATCCTGGCACTAAAGATTTCCCATCCCTGGAATGCACTGACTCCTTGCCTCTTTCTCATGGAGTCTTTTACCTTTAAGATTGCAGCTTATGCCCCATTTTCTTTTCTTTCTTTCTTTCTTTCTTTTTTAGTACTTTTAAGTTAAAAAATTTATTTAAAGCTTTGTTTTCAAAACATATGCAAAGATAGTTTTCAAGATTCACTCTTTCAAAACTTTGGTTCCAATTTTTTTTCTTCCTCCCTTCCCCTAGTTTCCCTAGTTTCCCTAGTTGGCAAATAATCTAATATTATGTAAAACATGTTATGCCCCATTTTCTATATAACTTTTCCTGATCTCTCCCAACTGCTAATGTTCCTTCCCTCACACCAAACTACTTTTTGTTTAACTTCTTTGTTATGTATTTTTTATCTTTTTGTTGTTCAGTTGTTTCATTCACATTTGAATCTTCCTGATCCCTTTGCTGCTTTCTTGGCAAAAATACTGGTGTGTTTTATCATTTCCTTCCCGAGCTCATTTTGCATATGAGGAATTGAGGCAGACAGGGTTAAGTGATTTGATTTGAACTTAGAAAGATGAGCTTTCCTGACTTTAAAATGGTCACTCTATCCTAGCTGCATCATCTAGCTGCCCTTATTTTATAGCTATACTGTATACATACATACATATATATATATATAGTTTCTATCTTCCCCATTAGAATGTAAACTACTTGGGAGCAGTGTTGCATACCCTTCCCTTCCCCCCCTCCCCCTTACCCTCAATCCTTATACTAGTGTCCTCAGAGCTTAGCATAGTACCTGGTACTCAGTAATCACTTAATCAACATTTGATTGATTGGTCAGTGTTTCAATTTGTTTCACAATCGCTATTTCCTTGTTATGTGTTACAAAGGAAGGCTTTGTTGAGGTAGTGGAACTAAGGAATAACAATGTAAAAAGAATGAAAAAATATTAAATTTTAGAAATATCATATATATATATATGCACAAGGTGTCTGAACAGTCATAGGGCAATAATGAAAAAAAGCACTAGGACTTTTGAGATTTGTGTGTGTGTGTGTGTGTTTGTGTGTAGATGTGGGCACCCAAATCTCTGATGTAGAGATGACAAAACTTCATTTCTAAATCAACTTCTCCCAGTGAGTAATAATGTGATTTTAATAAGTCACCATTGTGTATAAATTCATTTGCTTTTTAAATAAGCTTTTACTATTTTAAGTTAGGAACTATTCTGGATGCTAGGTATACTGATACACATATGGTTCTTTCCCTCAAGGAGCTTTTACTGTTAATTTTTCTTACGGGAAATGAACATTAAAAATGCCCTTTTCTATTTATTGCTCTGCATAGGCTTTAGGACATTCTTCATTTGCTTTTAAAGGTCATCACTAAGTCATGTGCTTTTTCACTCACATGTCATTTCAAGGAAATCATTGAAGTGTCTTGCTATTTCATGGTTTCTAAGTGGGCAGTGGAGGCACCCTGACATTGCCAGGACCATACACACAATGGGAAATTTTATGCTATAAAGATTCCCAAATTATTATGAGGCACATAAAAATACAAGTAACAATAGGTGAGATTTTTAGCTAGGACCCAGATATTCCCAAAAGAGGCAACATTCTAGTATAGTCTAGTCTCGTTGTCTTCATGGTGGAAGTTATGCCTGATGATTCATATAAACAGATGAAACTCTAACATTTGGTAAACCAATCCTGAATTCAGTCCAATTCAACAAACACTTATCAGACCAAATATATGCAAGGTGTTCCCTGTATCAATGAAATAATAGATCTGGGCCACAAAAGACAGTGTAAGGCACTATTCTAGATGCTGATGACAAAAAAAAAGAGAAAACCCAACAGTTTCTGCCCTCTAGGAACTTATTTCTGTTGAGAGGAAACTATGTATACTATAGGCAAAATGGCACAGTAGATAGTGAATTGAATTTGGAGTCAGAAAGACTTGGGTTAAAATTTAACCTGACATTTGATATGAGGACAAATCATTTAACTTTCCTGAGCTTCAATTTCCTATCTGTAAACTGGAGATAATTAATGTTAGCTTTTGTAAGGCTCCATTGGGACAATTTATAAGTAAAGTATTTGGTAACTTTAAGGTATTTTGGAAGAAATGTCAGTAATTAGGTAAATATCAGGGAATTCTATTAAGAATCCTTAATAGAATTAAAGAACTGAATAAATATCAGTTCCTTCACTAGCAACTGAGGGAAAATCAGGAAATACTTTATGGATCCTAAATGTCCTATACAAGAAGTAGCATCTGCATTAGCACTATGTTTTGAGGAAGATTGGGAATTATAAAGAATAGAGAAAGAGAATTCAAGCTACAGAGGATAAACTGTGCAAAAGGCACAGTGAGGGGAGGTAAAATGTCATGTTGTATAAGGAAATCTGCTAGCAGGCCAACCAAACTGGAATACATGAAGGGAAGTAATATAAAACATAACTGAAAGGCAGGAGCCTTGCTGTGGAAGACTTTAAATATTTCTTTGTTATCAAATTCTCGATGCCTTTTCCAACCACTTCTCCTTGGTAGATGCCAGGGAGATGCCTTCCCTATTACTGAAAAAAATTCTCTCTCCTTTCTCCTCAAAATTCTTCCATATATTCACCCTCCCTAACTTCATAGGATCATAGAAGGGACCTCAGAGGCTAGTTAGTTTAATATCTTTACAGATAAGGAAGCTGAGATCCAAAGAACTAAAATGACTTTCCTAGTGTTACACAGAGATGGAATTTGAGCCCAGAGTTCTTTTCTAGTCTCTGAGAAAGACTATCTATACACACACACACACACACACACACACACACACACACGTGTGTGTGTATGTATGTACATATAAATGTATATATGTAGGCATGTATTTGTTCCAGTTAATCCCTTTACTTGTGCCTTTGATTCCATCTTCCCTTGCCTCATCTAGGACCTTAGTATCCTTTTTTCTCGTTTGAAATTTCATTCTAGCTGCTTCATCTTTGAGCCGTCATTATTCAGTACAGTAAATTCTTGTTGGACTGGATGGCACAAATCTTTCTCTTTAGTTCATCTTCTTTCCCACAAGAGGGCGGCGTTTCCCTTTAATACATTTTATGACATAGTAGGGTGGTGTGATTTCAACATATAAAGTCGTTCTTAGGGTTTCAAGACTGAGAACTCAAATTGCAAAGTGGAGTTGTAATATACAAAAGGAGTGTCTTCAGCAGGACCAACAAATAGCTTGAGTTCTTAAAAGTTGCTCTTATCACTCTTGTGCATAGTAGGGAAGAAAGCCTCCATTATTTCCCTTCTTCTTAACCAGATTTATTGTCAGTTCTTGGTCTGTCTTTTTAATGTACAGTGTCTAAGCTTAATTTCCATTTGCTTGATTTTAACATCTCTATTGGCAGCTACAACCAAAGCCATTATTTTTCAAGAGGGACTGGTGGAGACTTAGTGATCCAGGCAGAAAATTTTTTTCTGAGAGGACACCAAAGACTTTGAACTGCATGTATAAGATTAGTTATGCCAGTTTGCTTTCTATTTTTTTGTTATGTCCATTACTCCAATGAAGGTTTAAAACTGCTTATGAAAAATGTGGAAGAAAAGCAAAGAAGGGACAGCAAAGATTTAAGAGCCAGCTGAAGAAAGTTTCTGTCTAAGCGGGGAACTTAGTTGTGTACACAGTTTCCATCTTGCTTCCAATTCTATTTCTTCTCAACTCAGATGTACTATTATCCCAATTTTCCTTATTTTTTCAAAATTCCAACATGTACTATGGGTAAAGATCAAAATTATGTGGACTATATCAGATAGAATACTTGGTTTTGAGTAATGAGACATGTAAACTCTCAATACTTCATAGAGGAAGGGATAAAGTAAAGAAAGAGAATAATAGACCAATATCACCAATTCATATATGTTTTATAAATTTAAATAATACCCTGGAAATATAACTTAAAAATTATTCACTATGATCAAGTTGGATTTACATAAAGGATGCAAAGATGTTTCAATATTAAGAAAACAGTTTAATCATTTTATAATAAAAATATCCTAAGCCATATGATTACAGAAGCAGATGCAGAAAAAGTTTTTGTTAAAGTATAACTCTTGCATACAGAAAAATTAGAAAGTATACTAATAAAACTTTTAAAGATATTATAAAAACCCACTTATCTGAAAACAAAGATTAGCATTATATGCAATGGGAAAACACTAGAATAGAAGAAAACACTATTTCCTAATAAATACAGGTATAAAAATATTCTTTTTTTCTGTTACTATTTATCATAGTTCTGGAAATCCTAGTAATATCAATGAGAAAAAAAGAAATTATTGGCATCAACCTGGGCAAACAGGAACTCTCTTCTTGTCTCCAACGTACTAGTGACACACAGATGTCCTAGAGCTGTTGGTCTCATGGAACCAACATAATCTCTGAGAATTTCTCTAGAATTTTGATTGCATGGTCAGTAATAGAAATTGACATCATTGACAGCAGTAGAAACACATAATTTTCCTGAGAGAGACCTTGTCTATTATGAATGATAATTTGATCCAACAAACATTTATTAAGGGCCTATATAAGTGGAAATGCAAAGTTAGATGATGATTCCATTATGTGAATGCATCCACATTTAAATAAAAAAAAAACTGAAGGAAAATTGTAGCACCCAATAAAGTACAATGAGATTCAGTCAGCTGTACTATTGAGACACAAAATTTAGACACTTGTAGCACCTATAGCTATCCTATGAGTTATGCTCCAGATATCTTCACTGAGTGGCAGGATTTAGCAATTTTTCTTTTCTTTTCCTTCCTTCTTTCCTTCCTTTCTTCTTTCCTTCCTTCCTTCCTTCCTTCCTTCCTTCTCTCCTTCCTTCCTTCTTTCCTGCCTTCCTTCCTCCCTTCCTTCCTTCCTTTCTTCCTTCCTCCTCTTCCTCCTTCTCCTTCTCCTCTTCCTTTTCCTCCTTGTTCTTCCTCTTCTTTTTTCAAAGAGAAATTCCTTAATGTCTTAGTATAATGAAACAAAAATAATTTTTAAAAATCCACTATACATTATGAATTGAAACAACTGGGGAAAAATCTTTGCAATAAATTTCTCTGATAAATATCTTATATACAAGTTAAGTAAGAAACGAATTCAAATTTATGAAACTAAGAGCCATTCCCCAATAGAGAAATGATCACAGGATATGAATAGGAAATTTTCAAAGAAGAAATTCAGCCTATTAATAAAATATGATAACTCACGAATAATCTAGAAATGTGAATTAAAACAACTTTGAGGATCCATTTCATACCAATAAGACTGACAAAAATGATTAAAAAGGAAAATAACAAGTACTAGGGGAAGTAAATATACTACTGCACTGTTAGTGAAATTATGAATTGGTCTAACCCTTCTGAAATGCAATTTGAAACTATATTACTAAAGCATATATAATTTCTGTCTCAATTATGCCACTTACTGGGCATATCTCCAGACAGATTAAAGAAAGATAAAAAAGAAATCTGAATGTGGAATTATTTTTATAGCAGTTTTGCGTAGTATCCAAGCTGCATTACAAAAATGTTCCCCTGGGTGTAAATGGTTTAACAAATTATAGTGTGAAATAACAATACATTGTTGTGCCATAAGTTATGACAAAGTGAACAGTTTCAAAGAGTTTCCCTGAAAACTTCTATGAAGTGATATAGAAAGATAACAATTTATACTTTGGCAACTATCTCATGGAGAAAAACAATTTTGAAAGTCTTTCGAACTCTTAGAACAATGATAACCATGATTGCAGAAACCTAAAGATGAAACATGCCTTTCATCTTTTAGTGAGATGATGATTTGAAAATGCAGGAGAGGCCTATGTTTTGGGGTATGATTAATGTAGTAATCTGTTTTGCTCAAAAATACATGCTTTTATTAAGGGCATTATCTTCTCTGTCTGTCTCTCTCTTTCTGTCTCTCTGTCTCTGTCTCTGTCTGTCTGTCTCTCCTTCCCTTCCTGCTCCCTCCCTCTCCCCCATTTGTTCAATATGAGAGGATGAGAGGGACAGAGTATTTATAAAGATAAATAGATACATTCTAAAAAGCTACATTTTATTGTGACTACAAGTTAACAAGAATACAGGCACAAACAAAATAGAACAAAATAACCAATATGGCAGATTTTGGAGTCAAGAGGCCTCATTTGATATCACTTGATAGATCTCTATGTAGCTGAAGCCTTGGTTTTTTGTAAACCAAGAATTCTTTGTCATTTAAATTTGAAATGATTTGGCAGATTTGGGAATGTGAATAATCTTCACCATAGACTATGCTATTCAAAAAGTGGCTCAGTATTGTATCTCAAGGAAATGGGGTAGGGGAGCTACTGTTTATGGTTTTAGTGGTGATATATTCTACAATACTTCCCCAGTTTTATCAAAGATGAAAATGACTGTATATATTTTCCATTGGCTGACTTATCAATATCTGCCCTTACAACAACCTCTTCAATATTAAAGTTTGTTGCTATATATTGACAAATAAATATACTATCCAATTTAATTACTAAGGAAAGATAATGAGACCGAATGGAGGGTTAGGTTTGGCCAGACTTTTCAATCTATGTATAGAAAAGTGTGGTATTATGAATGCAATCATGACCCACCCAGGAACCCTATTTCCTGTTTCTAGAACAGCAGTGCATCTATATGGGGCTGTGAGACAAACAGAGTAGGGCTGAGTTGTAAGGCTTCATGATAGAATCAGAGATATTTTATCCAACATGTTGCTTCAAAATCTGCTATGGGCAATTATGGTCTCCATCTTATTTGGTAAGAACCACTTGGATATGGGGACTGAACTACTTTTCAAGGATCAGGTATTAGATATATGAGGAACTGATTTTATGTGTCAAAGATTTCAGACAAGCTAAGTGGAAAGAGATTGCAATTTTTTAAACTGGGATGTTCTTGACATACTTTCAATCTATAATAGAGTTTCAATCTTTTCTGTCTTTTCTTTCCTTCAGGAATAAGCACAGCTCAGGTCACCCAAGAACCATCAACAATGTCTGTACAGGAAGGGAAGAATGTGACTCTGAATTGCAAGTATGAAACCAGTGACTTTAGTTATTCTTTGTTCTGGTACAAACAGCATGATTTTGGGGCCATACTGCTTCTTATTCGACAAGATTCCTACAGCCAAAAGAACCTGTGGAAGGACCGTTATTCAGTGAACTTCCAGAAAGCTGAGAAGTTCATCAATCTCACCATCTCAGCTTCTCAACTAGGGGACTCAGCCACGTATTTCTGTGCTTTGCTTACACTCACAGTGATGGGAGTGATAGGAAGAGCCAGTACAAAAATACCAGTGCTGTGTAGGTCTTTCCCACCTGCAGCACAGACCCAAGTGTCAGATGTGCAAACCCATACAGAGAGACAGAGACTGTGGCAGAATACCCCAAAGTATGGGGTAAATATATCACAAATAAAGTCAATTTATTTTTTAAAAAATTACTTCTTACTTCAGTAAACAAAATCTAGAAACCAAACTGCTCAAAAACATTTTTATCTTTAAATCTTCTACTCCATATAAATAAAATGGAACATTTGGCTAAAATTAAACTTACACACATATGCATACATATGCATGTGTACATACACAAACTCAAACAAACACACCCTTTCCTTTTTACTTGCTGATTGAATTGAGCTTTGAGGTTGGCTAAGGATGCACAGAAACTCATATTGGATTCCAATCTTTGAGTCCTAACTGTGAAATTTTTTATCTTTGTGATAGTAGATAAGTCACTTGACCTCTCAGGATTTCCTTTCATTCTGGAAAAATGAGAGGATTAGAGGCAGTTAAGTGATAGAGTGCTGTGTTTGGAATCAAAAGGAACAAATTCAAATCCAACCTCAAACACTATCTATGCCACCATAGACAAGCTACGTAAATTCTATGTGCCTCAGTTTCCCCACCTGGAAAATGAGGATAATGATAACATTTACTTCCCAGGACTGTTGTGAAAATGAAATGAGATGTTAATTGTAAAGTGATTAGCACAGTTCCTGGCACAAAGTAAATGCTCTATAAATGTTAACTGTCATTATTGTGGTTGTTATTGGATGAACTCTATGATCTCTTTCAACTATAGCTTTGGCTTTATCTCACTGTAAACAGTGGAATATTCAGATCTGGAGTCCTTTTTAAAATATCCTTTTTTTCTTGTAAATGATTTGACAAAGTCTTATAGGTCATGGGACAAATGGATTTATTAAGTTTGCTTTTTGGAAGGCATATATTCCTAGATATAATACATCTCTTGATACATTACACCCAGATACATACATTATATATTATATCTAGAGATGCATGCATCCCTAGAACAATTCTTATTTCCTTGAAACTAGGCTAGTTTTGGTGTCTGGCATTCATGGATGGCTTCCCTAACACCATCTTGGTTTTAGAACAGCCCCTTATCCCCGCCGACCCCCCCTTTTTTTTTCCCTACTTTCCCATACTTTAATCAGGCTAGGCCAGACCCAGAATCAATCCATTTCTTCCTTGGATTTGTTTGATATAGATGATAAAGAAGTATCTGTATAGCTTTACAGTGGCTTAAATCCCAAAGAGATTTTAAAGGAGGGAAAGGGACCCACGTGTGCAAAAATGTTTGTGGTGGCCCTTTTTTGTAGTGGCAAGAAACTGGAAACTGAGTGGATGTCCATAATTGGAGAATGGCTGAGCAAGTTGTGGCATATGAATATTATGAAATATTACTGTTTAGTAAGAAATGACCAGCAGGATGATTTCAGAGAGGTCTGGAAAGATTTATATGAGCTGATGCTGAGTGAAGTGAGCAGAACCAGGAGGTCATTATACAAGGCAACAACAAGACTATACTGTGATGATTCTGATGGATGTGGCTCTCTTCAATAATGAGATAGTTCAAACCAGTTCCACTTGTTCAGTGATGCAGAAAATCAACTACACCTAGAGAGAGAGAACTGTGGGAAATAAGTGTGGACCACAACATAGCATTTTCACTTTCTGTTTGCTTATATTTTCTGTTGATGTTTGTTTGCATTTTGTTTTCTTTCTCAGTTTTTTTTTCTTCTTGATCCAATTTTTCTCGTGCAGCAAGATAACTATATAAATATGTGTGTATATATTGAGTTTAACATATATTTTAACATATTTAACATGTATTGAACTACCTGCCATCTAGAGGAGGGGTGAGGGGAAGGAGCAAAAATTTGGAACAGAAACTTTTGTAAGGATAAATGTTTTGTAAATTGTAAAATTGTAAAATGTAAGCATATGTTTTGTAAATAAAAAGCTTTAATAAAATTTTAAAAAAATCCTATATAGCTGTACCACTTGCTTCTGAATGTACACTTAGTACCTCTTCATAAATAAATGTATTATTGCATTAAAAAAAAGTAGCTGTAATATGGTCCTTTGTTACTTCAAGGAAAACACATAAATTTCTTAAAATGGCATTTAAAGTCATTCACAGTCTTATTCAATCCTACCTTTCTGAACATTTCATACTATTCCCCTTTAAGCACTTACTATTATATCAAAAATGGACTATTATTATTATAATGCCAGAGAAACTGAGCAAGATAGAGATTAGAGAGTATTTAATATTTATTTAAAAGGGAAAGATTAACTGGGACCAAATGGATCCATGGTTGGTCCCAGGGCTGAATGAGACTATTGTCTCCATGAATCCAGCCCACAGTGTGAGTTCTCAATGACATATATACACATGGCTCAGACACAGGAGGTAGACTGAGGCAGAGGTGGAATCAGGGTACTGAAAGGTGGAATGAGACTCTGACAGAGTGGAGGGAACCTCCAGAGATGAAATGACATAATCAGGGGGAGGCACCCTGGACATGGGGAGAGACATCTTGATAAGACAGTATCTGATATTCTAATAGCTTGGGATCGAGAGAGGCATTCTGATATTCTATCAAGTATTCTGATAAAGAGGGAGGGAGAGTTTTGCAGAACTGAGAAGCAGGGAAACTGAGTCAGAATAATTAGGGAAACTGAGTCAGGACAATAAAAGAAAATTGTGGCATAACATTATCTGTTTCCTGAACTCAATATTCCATCAACTGCCTCTGTGAATTCATTCAAGCCACCTCCCTGTGTTAGGAAGATACTTTCTCTTCATATTTGCATCTCAGAAGTTTTATTTTCCTTCAAAGAAGTCTTGAATTCAATTATCCTTCTGATAACTGGCTGCATACCTATGGGCAAATCACTTAATCCTTCAATTACCTATATAGATCTCAGGAACAGTGGGCTTTAAATAAGTTACTGATATGCATAAATGAAGATATTTTCCACATGAAATGTTCCTCCAGGAAACAAACCACATATCTAGAAACATACAAATACACATGTATGCGTATGCTTGAACAGTTTAACTACTGTTATTTCCTATTTCCTTCAATGTCCCCTTCTGAATGTTTTATTCTTCTGAATATTTTTTTAGAGTTTGAAGTTTATCATTATCATTTTTATTTGAAGTTTATCATTATTATTATTAATTATTTGTTGATTACACCTTCCTTGTAGATTTTTTCCCCTTTCTTTGCTTCTGATACATTGTTCTCCCTTCATTTTCTCATACCTGCCTGACTATTCCTTTTCAATTTCCTTTACTAGATCCTTTTTTTTTTTCTTATTCACTAAACTTATAATTCCCCAAAATTCTGTTCTGGGCTCTTCCTTTCTCTTCCTTGATGAAGTTATGAGTTCAAATTAGTCCACTGATTGTTTCTACATATCCAACTCTAAGTTCTCCCCCTTGCCCCAACCTCCAATCCCTTATTACTTTATTATTGAATACATTTATCTAAATGTTCTATAGACAATCTCAATCTCAATACGTCAAAAAATAAATGAGTTCTAGACCTAATTTTATTATTTATTTTATTATGTGTTTCTTTATTATATTATTTACATATATTATTTATTATAATTCTAATTTTATTTCATGACCCAAACACATCTCACCCTAAAAATTTTCCAGTTTATGTCTTCGCTATCCTTTCATCATCCAGGTTTATATCTTTGGAGTCATCTCTGAAATCCACCTCTCAAATTCCACATCCAAGTCAGCTTCCCTCTTGTTGATTCTACTTCTATAACATCTCTTTCATCTGGATAGCACTTTATATGTATATTGACCTCAGTTTTAGGGAACCTGCATTCAAATACAATTTCTCACTTTCTCCCTATGTGCGGCAGTTTGAGTTTCAGAACTGGGATTTGATTTACTCATCTGTAAAATAAGGGGGATGCCTAGGTTTCCTTACAATTCTTGATAGAAGATGGAAGGTATTATCTTTCAAAACTGTAAGTAAGGAGAAGATTGATCATCAAAGATAAAATAGATAATTTTAATGTCATGAAGTTGAAAGTTTTTGCACCAGCCAAATGAATATAGCTAGGATTAAAAAAGCAAAATGTTGATTGAGGGAAAAAAAAATCTTTCCATCAAATATCCATGATACACAAGAACTTATGTAAGATCAAGAATTATTCCTCAATGGAATTCATGCAAGGAAAACAAATTAGATGAAGAGATGTGCTGATTAGTTTAAACATGCATTTTCATGTGTATTCTGTGAAATTTGTTCATCTATAAGGAGATCTGGGATAGATAGTACATATGGATGTGATTTGTCTTTAGAGCTGAGAAGGAGGAGGGAGTGAGAGACTGAAATACTTTGAGGAAGTTTCAAGGCTATTTTGCTGATCCAAAGATTCTTATGAAACCAAAAGTTCATCTTTTCAATATTAACATCTTACTTATCTTATTATATGGTAATAACATATCTTTAAAAAACTGAAGAAGAGTATCACCCAGAAGGCAATGAAGAAGATACTTGTGTTGGGTGTGAACAAGTTGCAAGATATAATAAGGAACTCTGAAGAAGAATAGAAGGAAAGAACATGATCAAGAAATTTGTTTCATAAGAAAATGGTGAGAACGAGGAATTATGGGCTCCACTGGTGTCCTCCTCACATTGTAAAAAGGAAGGCAATGTCTCTAATGAGTTAAGTGGGTCCTTTTTGCATGTCAGTTCCATAGTAGGTATCCCCGCTGACACAGGTCCATGCTTTGTAATCTCATCCAATTGATTAGATAACTCAAACTGATCAAGAACTTCCCTTGTAATCCCCATTACAAAGGCACATTTTCATGTCTTGAAATATACACTATTCCATAAAATGTGGGTCATATGGTAGATACAGGGTAATAAGAATCTTTTTGTCTGTGGACAATATATGTAGCTGATATTGTAGATGTAGATATTGTAGATGACAATATATGTAAATATATGCAGCTGAAAAAATATTGCCAGTTGTATCAAAATCAGTGACAACAAAGAGACTGTCTTCTGGATAGGGTTGATGATACATAATAAGATAAAAGGAGAACCATAGTTTTTATTACATCAATTAATCATCTCACTTTCTGACTCATTAATTTCTGACTGCTAAACTACTCTCATAGTTTCTGCTCTTCTCCCATCCTTCTCAACTATCAGTACTTTCCTTCTAAGCCTATCTTCTATTCTGTATTGGTCTTCTAGGTGCCCATATCTGTATATATTGTCTTTGTCATTATTCATTAGGATTTATATAATGCTTCAAAGTTTATGGAATTCTTTACAAATGTGATCTCAATTTATTTTACAGATGAAAAAACTGATCCAGTATCACACAGCTTGTATGTATCATAGGATGGATTTGAATTCAGATATTTCCTACTATAGATCCCATATTCTATCCACTGTGCCTATATATATACATATACAGATATAGATATAGATATAGATATAGATAGATAGTACTTTCCTAGTAGGCATTCTTTTTGCCTTTTCTTTGTATCTCTAGTATTTAACAATTAATTCTCACTATGTAAAAAGCACTTAATATGTACTTCTTAATTGATTGATATCCACTAAATTCTATTTTTACAATTGGAAAATAATATGGTAGAACCTAGGCAATGACCAATAGCTAAAACTCTTTATCAAGATTAAGGTTGAAATAGGTTCATGATTTAGACATAAAGACATGATTTAGACTATAAGCAAATTAGAAGAACAAAGATAAGTCTGCCTCCCAGATCTGTGGAGAAGGAAGGAATTTATGACTAAAGAAGAACTAGAGAACATTATGAAATACAAAATGGATGATTCTTATTATATTAAATTAAAAAGATTAATGCAGACCAAGATTATAAAGGAAGCAGAAAATTGAGAAAATTTCTTTTACATACAATGATTCTGATAAAGACCTCATTTCTAAAATTTATAAAAATTGACTCAAATTTATAAGAATACAAGCCATTTTCCAGTTGATAAATGGCGAAAGGATATGAACAGACAAGTTTTAGATAAAGAAATTAAAACCATTTCTGGTTATATGAAAAAATGTTCTAAATCACTATTGATCAAATAAATGCAAATTAAAACAACTCTGAGGGACCACTACATACCTCTCAGATTGGCTAAGATAACAGGAAAAGATA
Source organism: Antechinus flavipes (assembly GCF_016432865.1). Taxonomy (NCBI): domain Eukaryota; kingdom Metazoa; phylum Chordata; class Mammalia; order Dasyuromorphia; family Dasyuridae; genus Antechinus; species Antechinus flavipes. Next base: position 512,486,271 of record NC_067399.1, read on the forward strand.
ATAATAAATGTTGGAATGGATGAGAGAAATCTGGACATTAATATATTGTTAGTGAAGTTGTGAACTGATTCAACCATTCTGAAGAGCAATTTGGAACTATGCACAAAGGGCTATCGAACTATACATACCTTTTGATCCAGTCTCTAGTGGGCCTGTATTTAAAGAGAGCATAACAAAGGGAAAAGGACCTACATGTGCAAAAATGTAGCAGCCTTTTTTGTAGTGGTAAGAAACTGGAAACTGAGTGGATGCCCATCAGTTGGGGAATGGATGAATAAGTTATGGTATATGAATGTTATGGGATATTATTATTTTATAAGAAATGATCATGAGAATGTTTTCAGAAAGGCCTGAAGAGACTTACATGAACTAATGCTAAGTGAAGTGAGTAGAACCAACATGGTAAAATTTCTTTATCTAAGATTACGGGATGATTACTTCTAACGGACGTGGCTTTTTTCAACAATGAATTGATTCAGGCCAATTCCAAGAGAGTCTCCAATAGAGCTATCTTAATCCAGAAAGAGGACTATGGGGACTGAATGTGGATCAACATGTATTTTCACCCTTTTGTTGTTTTCTTTCTCATTTTTTTTCCTTTTTGATCTGATTTTTCTTATGTAGCATGATAGATGTGGAAGTATGTGTAGAAGAAATGTACATGTTTAACATATATTGGATTACTTGCTGCCTAGAAGTGGGGGTGGTGGGAAGGGAGGGAGAAAAATTTGGAACATAAGGTTTTGCAATGGTCTTTTGAAAACTATCTGGGCATATAATTTGAAAATAACAAGTTATTATTTAAAAATAAATAATTAAATTTTATTTTCCCTTTGTGATTTTTTAGTACAAGTTGGGAATATTTCAGCCATAATTGGTCACTTCTCAAAGTGGGGAAGAGCTCAGAGACTGGGTCAGAGATTTTTTAATAAAGCTAGTCTGATAAATAGACTCCTTGATCTTCTGAAAACTTAATGGAAATGAAATTGGAAGTAAGGTTTTATTGTATAAATATCCAGATGGATGTTTATTTTCCCAAATGGATAAGATCACTGAGGCACAGCAAGATAATATGTTAATATAGATCATGTTGTGGGATTTCATAATTGCCTTTGTACTTGACATCCAACTACAGAGGCCCTTCTTCAAAGAAGCCTCATCTCCTAATTAAGCAATTGCCATGAACTTCTTTCCATTAAGACTCTTCTCCTGAGGGAGCAAGCAGGGATCTTATTTATCTTCTATATTTAGAAGGTGTCAAAAGTGGTCATTTACCACCCTTCTGGGCATATGATGAACTGAGAACAGAGGACACCTTTTCTTTCTTTCATTTTTTAAATGAAAAAAATTATTTTTCCCCCATGATTAAACTTTTATATTTTCTTTCTTCCACTTCCCTTCACCCACTGAAAGGAAAGAAAAGAAGTACAGAATCTTTTTATTAAATAACCTATATATGTTGGCCACATCTAAAACTGCATTTCTCATCTTTCATTTTACTGCATCATCTCTTTGCCATGAGGTTCTTCTTCATTGATCTTCCAGAATCATATTTGGTCATTTCATTGAGGAAACTTTTAAAGTCTTTCAGATGTGTTCAATTTTGCAATATTAACATCATGAAGGAATTAAATAGGATCATGAACAATCAGGCATGACTGAAAAGACCAAACAATAACAAAAATAAATTGTTCTGGTTCTACTCACTTCACACTATGTTCATCCTGATAAATATTCTCACATCTCTCTGAAATCATCTCTTTTTTCATTTCTTCCATGAGAATAGTGTTTCATTACTTCCACAGACCATAATTTGCAAACCCATCCCCCAACTGATGAGTATCCTTAGCTTCCAGTTTTTACTACTTCCAAAATAACTGCTATACATATTGTTATATCTGTGACTTTTTTCCTACTTTTGGTCTTTTTTAGGTTTTAGGTCTTATATTTCTGGAACAAAGGACATGCAAAATCTTACAACCTTTTGGATGTAATTCCAAATTGTTTTTCAGAATATCTGGACCAATTCATAGCTTCATGAAGTACTTATTTTCCCTAAACCTCTCAAATATTTGTCATTTTATTTTTCGTGAGTTTGATGGTGGATATAAGGTGAAATTTTAAAAACTTTTAATTTTCATTTCTGTATTCATGATTTGGAACTTTTTTTTTCATATGGCTATATGAATAAATTGGGTATCTTTCCTTTAAAATGGTCTATTAAATATTGACTATTCGCCAATTAGACAATAGTTCCATTTCTTATATTTTTAATCAATTCCTTGTATACCTTGGAAATGAAACACTTTTCAGAGAGATTTGTTTCAAAGATCCCCATCTCCTTGCTTTTAATTGTTTGACATATTTTTCTCAGTAATTAATTAAATGGCCTGAAGATGGCAGTGTTTCTATTTCCCAAGAAAGACCCTAATCATCATAGTTAACTTTGGAGGGGATTGTTGTGGGTTTTGTTAGGTATGATACTTATTTCCTATTGGCTGAAAGCTGACTGTGAGTATATATTTGTGTTCAAGTAAGAGAAGAAACAGTACTACTCAGAATAAGGCAAATACTGTTGTTGGGAAGTTCTTGGACAGCAGCCACACAGTATCAGTGATTCTAAAGGGAACAAAGAATGGAGACCATTTTTCCCCTGAGCATCTCTGTGATGATCCTGTGGCTTCAACTGGACTGTAAGTTGGGGCATTTATTGAAAGGGGATCCCTTAGGGACAATCTTCTTAAGAATGATCTAGTCTAGAACTGAGGCTCAGTCTAGAACTTCTGGGCTTTCCATTGGGAATTGTGGGAAATAATGTAAATTTTAGAGAATGATGATTAGAGAATGAATGCCCCATGTCTCTTTTTACACAGGCGTGACCTGCCAGCAGAAGGTAGAGCAGGCACTTCCATTCCTGAGCATCCAGGAGGGAAAGAGTGCCACTCTTGACTGCAATTACACGGATAGTATTGCTGACTACTTTTTGTGGTATCAGCAGTATCCTGGAGAAGGCCCTGTTTTGAGGAGAGCAGCCTATTTAAAAAGTGATGTAAAGGAAGGACGATTCTCAATCAGCATTAACAAAGGGGCCAAACAATTCTCTCTTCACATCTCAGCCTCCCAGCCTATAGACTCGGGCATCCACTTCTGTGCAGTCAGAGCACAGTGCTTCTTGGGCACCTGCAGTCAGTGCACAAACCCTGCAGCTGGGTTACACTCTCAGTCTTCCATGAGGCAAGGACCACGAAGTTGAGAACTTAACTAAATAAAATTTACTAAATAAAAAGTTTTGATTGTAAGGGGAAATAATTAAAAAGAACTCTGAAGGTGCCACGTGAGCCTGAGTTTTAAAATGGCTTAAGGATATTCAGGTGCTTTGAAGAATGGTTACTTAAGAGGAACAAGTCAACATAATATTATACATCTAGAACTGGAAGGGAATTTAGAATTTATCCATTCCAACCACACCATTGTATAGATGAGCAAACTGAGTGACTTATCCAAGGTCATAGAATCACAGAGGTAGCATTTAGACTTAGATTTTATGGTTTCAAGTTTTGGGCTTTTCCCATTAATCTGTGTTGCCTTTCCATGACCTAATCAAATCTTTCAATTTTGAGGATGAAGTCCTAATGTCAATTTTCCTCCTTCTACAAACTATTCCTTGGTATCATAAGATAAGTTTGCATGCTGGGCTGTATGGAGACTGTTCTTCCCCTTACAATGAGAAACAAAGGAAAGGATGCTCCTGAGAAGAAGGTGAAAGGCATGGTGTGAGAAGCTCAAGGAGGGAAGAAAAATATCTGTTGTGAGGAATGCAAAACTGATTCATCTAAAGAAAAGCAAAAGGATTGCTTTGTGATAATCAAGGCCCAGGTGATATTAGATAGCACAAATTTGCAGTGGACCCAGTCAGCACAGTTGTATAACTTCTTCTAGCACTTTCAGCAGCTCATGAAGTGAAGAGTAGGGTAGAAGATTGGGAAAACACAAGTACTGTAAGATGTCACATTTTAAAAAATATTTTTTCTAATTACATGTAAAATTATTTTTAACATTCTTTTTTTTTAAATTTTGAAATCCAAATTCTTTTCCTTTGTTTATCCTCTTGCCTTCTCTGAGATGGCAAACAATTTCATAAAAGTTATAAATGTGAAAGCATGCAAAATATATTTCTATATTAGTCATATTGTGAAAAAAGACCAAAAAATTAAGAAATAAAAATAGTATGTTTAAATTTGCATTCAAATTGCCTTTGTTTCTTTCTCTGAAGATGGATAACTTTTTTTTAATCAGTACTGTCTTGGATATTTGGATCTTGGTACCACTATGAATAGCTAAGCCATTCACAGTTGATCATTTTTGATATTGCTATTATTTGCACATTTTTCTCCCGGTTCTGCTCATTTTGCTTTATATTAGTTCATATAGGTTTTCTCAAGTTTTTCTGAAATCATCCTATGTGGTGATCTTCTTCCCAAATGCAGCCAGGTGATAAAAGTTCAGATCTTTTATTATCTCCAATATAGCCCGGTTAGCTTAGAGGCCTATCTCTCTGCTTGGTTCCAAGAGCTCTTGCCGCTTTGTCCTTTGCTTCTGTCTCTGCTTTCTTCAGCCTCCAGCCAGCTCCACTCTTCATGTCATTCCAGTGAAATCTCGACTTGTAGCTTCTTCACTCTGAAGAACTTCCTCGACTGGCCCATTGAAGCTCTATTTATGCTCCTTCAAGAGAGGGATTGTGGGTTTTCTCCCATAGTGCTCTCTGGCCCAAAGAGCTTCAAGGGAGGTGTGAACTCATTGAACTCCAATGAGTAAAGGTGTGAACACAAGCCTTGTATTAATTAGTTCTACTTAGTACCTTGTTTCAGGTTCTGCCCAAAACATCTTCTTGTAAGATTAGATCAACTCTAATTAGTTAGCAGTTAGTAAGGATTCCAACAATCCTACTCATCATTTTTTATAGAACAGCAAAATTCCATCACAATCATGTATCACAACTTGTTTAGCCATTGACCAATTGATAGGTACCCCCTCAATGTCCATTTCTTTGTTCCCACAAAAAGAGTTGTTATAAATATTTGACTTGTATTATTGTATATACAATAATACTAGTTGTAGTATTATTGTATCAGAGGGTACACACAGTTTTATTTCCCTTTGAGTGTAGTTCCAAATTATTCTCCAGAATGGTTGGACCAGTTCACACACCCACCAAAAATTTCTATTTTCCCACATCCATTCCAGCATTTGTCATTCTCCTTTTCAATCATATTGGTCAATTTGACAGTTATGAGGTAGTGTCTCAGAGTTATTTTAATTTGCATTTTTCTAATCAATAATGACTTGGAACATTTTCCCACATGAATATAGTTTTGATTTCTTCATATGCAAATTGCCTGTTCATAGCCTATAACCATCTATCATTTAGGGAATGACTTGTATTCTTACTTATTTGGCCCACTTCTCAATATTTTTGAGAAATAAGGCTTTTATCAAAAAAATACTGTAAATATTTCCCTCTAGTTTTCTGCTTTCTTTCTAAATTGTGGCTGCATTGGTTTTGTTGGTGCAAAAATTGATTTAATGTAATCAAAATTATCCATTTCATATCTAGTAATGCTCTTCATTTCTTGTTTGTTTATAAATCCATCACATATCCATAGATCTGAGAGGCAAACTATTCAATGATCCCTTAATTTGCTTATGGTATTACCCTTTCTGTCTAAATCATGTACTCATTTGATGTCACCTTTTTCTTTTCTTTTTCTCTTGGGTCATTCATTTACAGTGAGATCCTTCTTCTCTCTTACCATATACTTCATAATTCCATGTCACTATCTTTCATTCCCTCCTCTTTTATTTTGATTTCTGATGAAAAATTAGTCTCTTCTAATTACATCAATCCCATCTATTGTATCTTTGACCACCTATCTTCCTGTCTCAGCAAATTGTCCCTACAATCATTCTATTTCTCTTTCTAATTTTCAGTCTCTTCTTGTATGCAAAGTTTCTTCCCTATTTTCTACAAACATACACATTTTCACTTGACTACCATTCCCTCAAAATAGTCTTCTATTTCTTCTCATCAATACTTGTTGCTTTTACTTCCTCTGATTCCATTCACTTCTCAATCATTTAGGTTTTGATTTCATCACTCAACTGAAACTGATATCTCCTAATTTACCTATGATCTCTAATTTGCCCAATTCAATGTTTTTTTTCTCAGTTCCCAATCTTCTTGACTTCTCTGCAATATTTGTTACTGTGAATCACATTTCCCCCTGGTTACTCTCTTGTCTTGTTGTTGTTATTCTCATTTTCTTCGTATCTGCTTTTTCTCAACTTCTTTGATGGATCATCGTCTATGAGCCCCTCTATAATTGTCTTGAATCATTTTCTTTTTTGATGCTCTTTTTTTTTTGCAGTGGAAGATGTAAGGGTTCTCGTCCATCAAGCCCATCTAGGGTTCAATTATCATTCTTTATGAAGACTTCAAGATTTTAATAGAGACATCTAGTCTTTTCCCTGAAATCCAGACCTGAATCACTATCTGCTCATTAAATGTTTCCCAATGGATGCCACATCTTTTCCCCAAACTTTGCCTCTATTCTGTATTTTCCTATTTCTATCAAGGGCACTACTAACCTAGTCACAATCTTAGAATCACCCCTGACTTCATCTTATCAAATCATTTGCTAACTCACTGATTCATCACTTTTTCTCTAGTCTCATAGTATTCTGAGTTAGGCCCAGCTTAGGCCAGCCTTGTAGGTCAGGCTTGAAATCAAATTGAAATTAGATTGAAATCAAATGAAAACTTTAGATCATCTAACATTTAATAAAAGGAGGCTTGCTTAATAACAATTTGGAAAGGATATAGAACAGTAATACAACATTAATTCAGTTTTGTGCAGCTTCCCTTCTTCCATATTTTCCAAAGTAGTATACCTGGTAAGAAGTGTGTCAATACTAAGGAATCCATTTGATCACAAAAGATAGTCTTTTGTATTTAGGAAATGAGGAAGCTATACCTGTGGTTCTAGTCTTAATCCTTATGACTAATCAAATCTCAAGGACAAATTAATTATCTTTTAGAGGAAAATTGGCCTTGCCTATATGGCAGGGACCTTATAGAAATTGCTCCCACCACACATGACCATTATCCTAATTCAGGTACTTATCACTTCTTGCCTCAATTATGGCAATAGTGTTTAAATAGATCTCCCAACTATAAGTCTCTTCCCTTTCCATTCAGCTTCTACATAATTACCAAAGTAATATTCCTAAAATACAGGTCCAATTGTGCCCCTTTTTTCTCAAAAAGTTTTGGTGTATTCCTGTGTTCCCTAGAATAAAATAAATCTCAGTTTGGCATTTAAATTCTTTAGAATCTGATGACATTCCATCCTTGGCTAATTACATATCACTTCTTTTAAAATATTTTATATTACAGTTGAACTGGCCTATTTGATATTCTTTTTATATTTCACATTTAATTTTTCATCAATATGTTCTTATACATTCCTTGTGCCTGAGACAGCCTCTCTCTTCACCTCTTATGACCTTTTAGAATTCCTTCAAAATTTTTCAACTCTACTCCTTCAGAAAAGAGGGAGAATAATGTGGATTCTGGGTGGTAGTTGTAACACATTTGCTACATGGGGCCTTTCCTGATTCTCTGAGCTATCAGTGCTTCCCTCAAATTACTTTGCATTTATATTTTGTACACATGGCATTTTAGTGGACAGAAAGCCAATTTTTGAATCAAAAAGATTTAGGTTCAACTCCTGACTCTGACACAGGCTTGCTGTTACTTAACCTCTCAATGTTCTGGACAATTCTCTTAACTCTGACATTTCAGAGAAGGTGTCAATCTGCATTTATAGAAAGTTTTCTCATTTGAAGTTCCCAATTAAATAACAGATCTGGTCTCTATCTCCTGTATTTTATATTTACTTATGTATATATATTTTGTTTTACCTGTTAGAACATAAGTTTCATCAAAGTAGGGATTGTTTCATTTTTGTCTGCATCTACAGATGCAGCACAATGCTTAGTACAGAGTTAACATTTATTAAATTCTTGTTGACTATTATCCTCACATTGTGCTGCTTTAGGTGTTACTGTCTCCATTTTGTGGTCTTTGGGGCGGGGGGGGGGAGAGTTCATAAGTCCATGAATGTATAAATAGAAAAATTGGGATCTAATTTCTTCCTTCTCATTCACAGCCCTAAATTTATAGCTTTGCACAAAAGACTTAAGACTCTCAATATTGTTTTGTACTTGTGGCCAAAGTATACAAATCAGAGAGGTATAATGTCCTTGATGGCTATTCTTTCCATCCTCAGCTATCACCTAGAATAAATATTTTCACCAAGGACCCCATATCTGAGCTTCACATCAATTATTGCATAGTTTTAATTACTCTGTATCACTTGCAAGTGGTGCTCTCCAATGTATTAGCAATGTACAGAATTGTTTATATGTGGAATAAGTGGAATCATAGAATCTTATATTTGGAAGCTACCTTAGAGACTATTCTTGTTTAACTATTTTTGACCAAGCATCTCTTCATGGAATCACTAATAAACAGTCATCCAATATCTGCTGAAAGACTTGTAAGAAGGAGAAACCCACCACCTCCTAAGGCAGTTCAATATACTTTTGCACACTTTTAACTGTTAGGATATTTTTCCTTATATCATTTTAAAAGGAGTAAAAAGTGCTAATTTTATTTTTGATAAATGTGGAGTAATGGGATCTCAGTTTTAAGCTTGTAACTTCCATTTATTACATATGTGATCTTGAGTAAGTGCTTAAAATATAAGAACTCTAAAAGAAAAACTTGAAATGAGAGTCTGTGGCTTAGAATAGAATGTGGAAACATTAGCAAAGCATATATATCTTGAAAAAAAGAATGATATAGATAGAGATACAAAATTCAATGATGAGAATTATGTAAGTTAAATGACAATAACATGGAAAGAACACGTGAAATCTTTATTAAAAAATACTGTTGATCTGGAAAAAGATCCTAAGAAGTATGTAAGAATCATTGATCTCCCAAGAAAATGTGATAAGACAAGCAAAAAATAAGTAACCCCTCTAAATCTTAGTTTTTTCTTCCGTAAAATGAGGCTGTTGGATTAAATGATCTCTGAGGTCTCCTCTAACTTTTTAAGAGCCTGTGTATTTTCCTCTTAATGACATCAAGCCTCTGAACACAGTCTGACAGAATGAAACCACTCTCCAGCTCAAGATAGATTGAAAAAACTTCAGGAAAGCTCAGTCTCACTGAGGTGAAAATAGTGTTCAGCCCAGTTCAGATAGACTCTGGGAAAGCCAGTGAGAAGTTCTTAATCACAACAAATCAGCAACTAAGACCCTCAATCTGGATCAGTAGAAGAACAAATCAATGAGGCAACTTCCAGTCTCAGCTCAGAAGACAAATTCTGGGAAACCAGAATGTTTACTGAAAAGAGCAGGCAATGCTACACCTTGCAAATATAAGAGGCCTCTGTGTTTAAAGCCAAGATCCAGTGCCGCACAGGAAGCTTGGGACAGTGTCTCCTTTGCCCCAGGAATAGATCTCAATCACAAAAGGAAAAACAGAGGACATATCAAAAGAAAAGAAAAGAAAAGAAGCAAGAAACAGAAAAAAAAACCCTTGACTACACAAAGCTACAGGACAGACCAAAACATAAACTCAGATGAGGACAAAATGTCCACAGAAGAAATCTCAAAGAGTGGTATGAATTGATCTTAAACCTAAAGAGTCTTCTTGGAAGTGCTCATAAAAGACAAATAAGAGAGATAGAAGAAAAATGATAAAGGAAATGAGAGTTATGCATGAAAGATTCAACAGCTTGGAAAAAGAAGGAAAAAAAGTTCTGAAGAAAACAACTCCTTAAATAGTAAAAATTAACCAAATGGAAAAAGAGATACAAAAGCTAACTAAAGAAAATCACACATTAAAGACTAAAACAGGGCAAAGGAAAACTAATGACTCTATGAGACAGGAAGAATCAGTTAAACAAACTAAAAAGAATGAACAAATGGAAGAAAATGTGAAATGCTTCATTGGAAAAATAGCCAGTGTAGAAAATAGATCCAGAAGAGACAATTTAAAAATTATTGACCTTCCTGAAAGCTATGACCAAAAAAAGAGCCTGGATAGCATTCTTCAAGAGATCATTAAGGAAAACTGTCCCAATATTCTAGAAACAGAGGGGAAATATTCATTGAAAGAATCCATTGATCTCCTTTGGAAAGAGATTTCACAAAGAAAACCCCAAGTTTTGAAACTCCAGAACTATATTCTCAAGGAAAAAATACAGTAAGTTGTCAGACAAAAACAATTCAAATATCAAGGAGCAACAGTGAGGATTACCAAGGATCTGGCAGTTTCTATAATAAAGGTCTGGAGGGCCTGGAATACCATATTCCAGAAGGCAAAGGACCTAGGGTTACAACCAAGAATTAATTACCCAGTGAGCATCATCTTTCAGGGGAGTCAATGGAGCTTCAATGAAGTAAGAGATTTTTAATCATTTCTAGTGAAAAAACCAGTATTAAACAGAAAATTTAATCTATAAACACAGGACTCAAGAGAAGTTAGAAAGGTAAACAGGGAAAAAAGTATATACATATATATAAAATTTAAAGGATAAACTTGTAATGCTGGAGAAACTGAGGCAAGATAGAAATTAGAGAGTTTTTAGTATTTTATTTGAGAGGGAGAGATTGTGCCGGGGGCAAAACAGGATCCATGTTGCCCTCAGTGCTGAATAAGTCTCAAAATATCCAGCAACGAGTGAAGAATTCCAGGGATTTTTATAGGGCTCCACGGATCAGGAGAAACAAAGGCAGAGGGGGAAGGGTGTAGAGCACAGGTGAGTGGACCATAAATTTGTTTCTGACAGATTGGAGGTGAAGACCATAAATTCTGATAAGAGGGAGAGGCTAGGACCCACTGAGTTTGAGATAGGAGATATGCTTACCTATATCTAAGTAACTCAGCTGCAATTTATGGCTCTATGGAATGCTAATGGTCAGGGCTAGTTATCTTTGTACTTAATTTAATGGTCCAGGAGAAAAACAAAAGATTTTCTTGTTCTCAATTAACACATGGAAGCCAAATGGTTTAAGGAGATATCAATGTATATTTCAGAAAACCCTGGAATATTCTACTCCCTGAGAAAGAAGGACTTAATCACAATAAGTGACAGAGGTTCTCAACAAGAATTTAGACAAACTTATGAATCCAAAAGAGATTTTTAAAAAGGAAAAGAATTTATACATGCAAAAATATTTATAGTTGCTCTTTTCTAAGGGCAAAGAATTGGAAATTGAGGGGATACCCATCAATTGGAGAGTGGCTGAATAAATTGTGGTGTATGATTATGATTGTATGTTATTGTTCTATATGAAATGTTAAACAGGATGCCATCAGAAAAACCTGCTAAGTCTTCCATGAGCTCAAGCAAAGTGAAATGTTGTGTATATATAGTAAAAGCAAAGTTGTGGGATTATCAGCTGTGAATGTCTGCTATTCTCAGCAAAACAATGATCTAAGATTGCTCTGAAGGATTTATGATGAAAAATCCTATCTGTACTCAGAGAAAGAACTGATTGTATCTGAACACAGAGTGAAGCATACTTTTTAAAAACCTTTTTTTTTTCCTTGAGGGTTTTTTTTTTTTTTTTTTGGAGGGAGATACATGTTTCCTTTTGCAACATGACTTTTATGGAAATGTTCTACATAACTTCACATGTGCCTTCTCAATGGGGAGGTGTGTGAAGAGGAAGGAAGAGAATCTAGAACTCAAAGTTTTAAAAACAAATGTAAAAAAATGTTTTACATGTAATTGAGGAAAATTAAAAAAAAAACATGGAAAAAATCTAGGCCAACTGATATAGACAGAGCGGAACTCAAAAGGAGAGAGTATGTTGAATGAAGGTTGCAAAGAGACAATCTGGAAGTGGCAGTGAGGAACAATGAGTATATATACTCCTTGCACTCACTCAGATAGTTATGATTGCATAACTTTTTCTATAACCTTGGTAGGATTAGAGAAAGTGGGTGATGGAAGTATTTTTGAATTGGCTCACTGTTATGAAACAATATTATGAAAGAGTGCTTGGTGAGGCTGGCCAAAATGATGCAGTATATTTTAGAGGGACTCAAGTTTTATGAACATGAAATGGAAACAATGAAATAAAGAAATCTAGGATTAGACAGGGTTTATTAAAATAGAGGAGCATTCCAGAGTTCACAATAGTATGGTAAATAGAAGAGAATATTGGATTTGGAGGTGTAGAATTAGGTATGGAGATAATATCAGGCAAAAAGGCTTTCCCTTCAGAATAAAGTGACTCTATAACCAACAAGAAATTGGATATAAAATCTTAAGGTGGAAGAAGGAAAGACTAGGTGATCAAAACCTTTACCATTCAAGTTACAATAGGGAATAAGCATGCCAGTGGTGCTAGAGCAGTGATTTTAGCTTCTATGATTTGTTACTTCTCACAGTAGACAACTGGGAGGAGGGCACTACAACCTGGTGGCCAGAGATGATAGGGTATTCTATATGGATATCTAAGTCCCTAAGTATTTGTACTTTGGTCAAAATCTTATCCAAAATACGGACATTAGATATACCTAGAAGATATCTCATATGTGGAAGCACCTAGTTTCCATTCTCTTATTCTCTGAATGCAAAATCTGCCACGTATCAATAGTTCCTCAAGAGTCTGAATTTATGGTAAATAAAGTCATAATCTTCAATAGATATGAAAGTGTCTTGGTACAGCTTCATTATCATCTCTGGCTCCCTGAAATTTGTGACCATTGCATGCTCTTGGATTGGATGCATGCTCTTAATATTGGCTTTTAGCTAAGGTATCTTAGCTCTGTATCTTGTGATTACCAGATTCTGAAGAGTAGCAGTGGCAAATGATTGTAGTGATTGGATTCTCAGGGCTTGACTGAACTTACAGCCGGTGTCAATTCTGTAGTTTCATATCAAAACAGGACATATTTAGGAGATACCTTCTGTGTTCAACAATCATTCAGTGTCCAGTCTCCAAGGAGCTAGAAATTTAAGCTTTCTATTATATTTGGCATCCTGAGATTCAGAATATCTAATTAATATTATTCGAATCTCTGATGGATATGAATTTTCTTCACTTCAGGTCCTTTAGTGCCAAGATCTTAGTCTAATGTTGGTAGTGATTCTCAATAGATTGAGAGCTGACCTATTTGGTTAGCCAAGTAGGATTCTGACCTAAACAGAGTTTCTGTTAATACTGGTCCAGCAAGATTCTGAAATGAAAAACGTTGAAGTAAAAAATTTTTTTTCCTTGTTTTTAGAGATGAGTATATTGTAGATTGAATTACTTACTTTCCTGGATTTACAATCCAGGTTGCAGGAAAATATAGAGAGAACAATTCTCTTTTCATAAGTCCTTTGCAGTCCCTGAGAAACCATTCCTACTCCGAGATGTAGAGCTGATGGGAAGTTAGCTGGGCAGTGAATGGTGGATGCCAAAAAATGAAACATCTCCAGAATTATAGGAAGATTCGTTACTCATTTTGAATTCTAACTTGATGATAGATTTCTGCAACACTTGCAAGTTTTGTAATGAAATGCATGTCTAATCAATCAGGAAAACTATAGGTGTTCACATTCTAAGGGACTGCCACAAGATGGCAGTGTTTCCATTTTCCTTCAGAGACAGAGAAACTGAATCTGGACTGGATAGCATCGTTGTGGTTGTATGTGATACAAAGAGAGTGGAGACTGCATTTAATTGGTTGGCAGCAGTTTGATAAAACCTTGTCTTCTTAGAAATAGAAGAGCACTCAGAAAAGAAAGATAATTTCTTTGAAATTGGAAGGCTTAGAAGGTTCTATTCATAAGATAGGAGCCAGAACAGAATCTTCCATCTGGATGGGAGAAAATCAAATGGAGAATGTCCCAGGAGTTTCACTGTTGATCCTGTAGTTTCAGCTATGCTGTGAGTCAAGAGAGAACATTTTCTACAAGGCTGGGAGGGAAGAAACAACAACTTAGTCTTTTTCATCTGGGATGGTTGTGGTAGTGGGGAAGATGGTAGGGATTATTCTGGGATTTCCCATAGAGCCTGTAGAAGATAAATATCAATTCTGGAGGATTCTGGCTGATTGACTCACAGCTTGTCTCTAACGTTTTCTTTTTGAACAGGGATGAGTGGCCAAGATCCTGTGGATCAGAGACCTCCTTTCTTGAGAGTCCAAGAAAATGAGAGCTGCAGTCTGAAATGTATTTATTCTATGACTATCAGAAGTTTTCAATGATATAAACAAAAGCCCGGGAACGAGCTTCAGCCCCTGATGTTAATGCATTAAATGAGAGAGAGAATTATAGTTACAATCAATACTACTATCAAACATAGCTTCCTGCACATGCAAGCCTCTAGGGTTCAAGAATAGGCAACATACTCTTGCAGTATAAGTGACACATGATCTTTCCCTAGATATTTGCACATAAGCCTACGGGCAGATCACTAACCAGGGGCCCTAAGCCAAGGGATAACGTTATTTGATAGTGAGAACATAAATAACTCAGGCTGTTGGATGAGTCATATTTTTAGATAGTCAGGATGTGTGTGTATGTATGCGTATATGTGTACAAATACACATATATGCATACATACATACACATATAGGCACACATATACATGGAGTCAAGAGACTTGGGTACTGCCACTAACATATTGTGTGTCTATACTGCAAAGACAGAAATAAAGGCCCAATTTGTAACAAAATATGCATAGAAGTACATTTTTAATTAGAAAAGAACTGGAGTCAATTTAGAGACTCATAATCTGATGAATGTCTGACAAACTATAATATATTAGATTATGAGCTCCTCCATTAGATTTGGAATTTGAGGGTCTTTTGCCTCTTTTTGTATTCTTGGCATTTAGTTTAATATTTGGCACATAATAGGTGCCTTTTGATTGCTTGATTATGTATATGTAATATTATTGTAGAATAAGAAATGACAAATCAGTGTGATTTAAGGGATCACAATCAGCCTTAAAGTCAATCCTACCTCTGTCCCCCCTTGTCTCATGCTGACTATATGACTATATGACTCTGGGCAAGTAACTTAATTTTTCAGTGCTCCTATGTACTTTCTAAGACTATAAGTTACAGAGTAGATGATGATAGGCATTAATAGAGGGAGCTACCTCCTTGGTAGTTTCTTACACTAATTAAACCACAGGTCCAGGAAAAAACAAAAGGCTATAAAGAAAATGAAAGATTCATACAAATATGAGATTTGTACAAATTGATGCAAGAATGATAGAAGTTAAACCAGAAAAATCCCTCAATGGTTCCCCTTTGCCTTGACTATAAAATATAAAACTTATTGGCCCTTATTTAATGCCTTCTGCAATCTGGCTTCTACCTACTTTTCCAGCCCTTTCGCATACTTCTTCTAGTTATGTATATTTTGTTACAGTTGGACTGAATTATCTGCTGTTCCCAGAGTTTATGTGTCATCTTCTACACAAACCTCCCTTGACTGTCTCTTTCTGCTGCCTTTATTTAGTATTCTGTCTTCAATTTTTCTTGTACAATACTAATTTGTATATTGTATACCCTCAAGAAGCAGCTAGATGGTGTAATGAATAGAGTCTTGGACCTGAAATCAGGAAGGTGAAATCTAATATTGTCTCTGGTATTGCTACTTGTGTGACTTGGTTCAGTCACCTAATCTAGTCATTTATAAAATAGGGATAATAATAGCATCTATGTTGTGACAATAACAAATTAATATATATATAATGCATGTTGCAAAACAAAGTATTCTATAAAATCAATTTATTATTAATATAATTTTCTTCAGTAAAATGTAGCTTCCAAGGTAGGAACTGGTTCATTTCTGTCTTTGTATCCCTAGCACCTAGCATGGTGCCAATTACATAGGAAGAACTTAATAAATATTTGCTGAATTGATTTGCTGGATTAAATATTTATCTTAAAAAAATTGGCCATGGAATTTGACTATTTGATGGTCTATCTCTGCATAGAGAACTGATTATCACACTACTCCTACATCATTAAAAAGTAATTTCATTTCTGTTAAGATACAGTCAGTTTGAGTTTGATGTTAACCATGTCCAGTGCTTCCCTCCTCTCTTCTAGTAAACATTCATGGCATAAAGGCATGTATTTTAATAGCTTGTTTAAATGAGTCAGGTGGCTCTATTTTAATTGCACACCATATCTTTTCATCTTTATCTTTCTTACTTGACATTGATACAGGAATGTTTTCCTCTCTCATAACTAGCTATTGTTTTTTCACTTATAGTAAATTTCTCTCTAAAATGAGTTTCCTGTTCCCCATGTTTAATGGTTCTTGACTTTTGAGAAAGAATTTGTGCTGGAGGAGCCTTCTGGGAAGATGGTGGGATAAGTTGGTAAATTTCAGGCTCTCCCGATTTCCCCCACAAATAGAACAAATTTGCTCCTCAGGATGAAGATAAACTGATGAAAAATCAAGAAGGCTTGGAGCAGAATAGGGTCCTTCCTGTTGCAGCCCAAGGAGATTTGAAGAAAGATCCCGGTCTGGGATTATCTGAAATGTAAACACCTTCAGGATAGCTCCTCAGAAACACCACATGGGGACTCCTCGGGCTAACTGGTTTTGGCTTGGAGTCTCTGCAGGAGCTATAAATACCTTCATGTTCTCGATGGTTTATGGAGTCAGGGTCTGAGTCTGGGAAGATTGAGGGCACCTCAGCTGATTGGGAGCACCAAGTCTGGCTGTGCTGCTGAAACTCAACCCTGGACTAAAAAGAACCAGCACCTGGTGAATGCAGAAGCAGCATGGCAGGGACACTGTTGGCTGTGGGCACTTGCAAGAGGGTGGATCTTGGTTGGGGGTTTGTGGTCAACGGAAAGAGCTGAATGGAAACTTAAGGCACCATTTCCCCATCCCATGATTACAAGTGCTTACACTAATGCATCTTATTTTTTAAAAAGTGAACTGGTAAAAAAGAACCCCAGCATTGAAACATATTATGGGAATAGGGAAGATGAAGGTTTTTTTAAGAGGAGATCACTTTAGGAAAAACAAAACAAAACATAAAACTTTTATTCCAAAGAGTAATATGAAATGGCTCCCTATCCAGAGAGAATTTATGGAAGAACTCAAAAAAGACTTAAAAAATCAAATGAGACTCATCGAGGAATAACTAAAAATGAAAATAAAAACCTTCCAAGAAAAACAAGAAGATTGTGAAAAAAAGTTAACCAATTAGAAAAAGAGGTATAAAGTCTCAAAGATGAAAAATAAATCTTTGAAAATTTGAATTGGACAAGAGAAGGCAGTGAAGCTATGAGAGACTAGGACATAACAAAACAGAATATAAAGAATGAAAATAGAACAGAATGTGAAACATTTTATAAGAAAAATGACATATCTGGAGAACAGATCAAGAAGATATATAAGAATAATTTAACTTCCAGAAAACTCTGACCAAAAAGAGAACCTTGACAAAATAATACAGGAAATAATTCAAAAAAATTGTTCTGGAGTGGTAGAACATGAGGGGAAAATAGAAATAGAAAAAAATCCACCTATCACCACATATTGCAAAATTTTGAACCCTCCCAGATCAAAGAGAAAAATTTGCAAGAAACAAGGAAAAAAACCCAACTTAAATATGCTGTAGCTACAATTAGAATTGCACAAGACTTAGTAGTAGCTATGGTAAAAGACTGCAGATCCTGGAATAATATTTTAGACAATCAAGAGAGCTAGGCCAATATCTAAACAGAAAAATTATTTATAATTTTAAATGAGAAAAGTGGACATTCAACAAACCTGCAGATTTTCAGGATTTTCCATCAACCAAACTTTAATGGAAACCAAAATTTAATGGAAAACTTAACATATAAGAACCAATATGAAAGATCAGTTTTAAAGGAATTTAATATGGTCAAATGGTTTAAACATGGACAAATTATTTGTGTTTTTAATATACGTATATTATATGTTTAAGGTACATATCAACAATAGGATAGCTCAAAAGAAAGATTGGCAGAATTAAGGTAAAAATAGTAATCATGTTATACAAATGAAGTTCAAAGAAAGAATAGACACAGACACATGAGAAGGAGTGGGAGGGCTCATAGTTCTGAAGACCTACTCACATTGGGAATGGATTCAGTTGGCAACACTATATATATATATATATACCATGAAGAGTATAGCACCCTCCAAAATCTATAAAGTAATAAAGGGGAGGGATGGGAGAAAAGGGAAGCAAAAAACAAGTGAGTGAGCCTTGGGTGGGGGGAAGCAAGTTAAGGAGCAACATTTAATTAAAGAGTCAGCAGGGATAGAAAAGATGTGTATGTGGGGTATATGTATGTGTATGAGTGTGTTTATATATGTATATATTTATCTATATATAAATATATCTTTTCTTAACTGTAGCTTGCTTGAGGGTGGGTGGGGGGGATGAAAAGAAGAAAAAAAAATAAAGTAAATAAGGTGTACAGCAGAGAACCAAAGAACAATTTAAAAGAAAACAAAGAAAAATGAACATACATGAATATAATTTCTTCTCCTAATATACATACATACATATATATGTATATATATATATATATATATATATATCAAGAAAGTATATATATAATATATATATACTTTCTTGATCTGGCAATTTGTTGTTATATATTTTGAATTCTCCCTGATATTCTGCTGGACACTTGACAGTGTTTTGCTTTATCTTGCTTTGTATTTCTTTTCTTTTTTCTTACTCTATTTTTTCAAATAAAATTTTTTAAAAAGGAAAAAAAAAACAATTTGTGCTATATAGACATGACCCTTCTGTATGGTTTACAAGCCTTTGACTTTTTTTTTTTTTGGATATCAATCCTTAATCATATTTTCCAATTTTTTGGCCATCTTTTCCTGCTTACTTTTTTTTTTCAGGTTCCTTTACATTATTTTAGTTTGATGGATCCTATAAAGTTCTTATAATTTCTCTGTTTTTTTTTTTATCCTTTGCAACATGTGTTGGCACACAAACATATTTTTTCCTTTTTGTTTTTGCTCATCATGAACACTGCAAAGAAATATATCAATTATCCCATGAGTTGATGTTCCACCCCCCGGATATCCCCACCCCACTGCCACCCTTAGGACATGTGATAAAACAACTCTTTTAGCTCCTTTGATATCTTCTTGAATAATAAATTGTGGGTCATACTTTCATTGTAAATGTGTCTCCCCACTCTAATCCATCCTTCATCAGGCTGTCCAAATTATTTCTCTAAAGCACATATCTGACTATCTTAACGCCACCCCCATCCCCACATCTCCCCTTACCCACCCAAGAAATTCCAATGGCTCCTTAGTACCTGTATGATAAAAAGGTAAACTTTTTGGGAGATTAGTATTGAATAACTTGCACAACCTGCTTTCCATCTACTTTTTTAGCCTTATTTTACATCACTCCTTTTATGGAGTCTGTGGTCCTGCCAGACTGACTTTCTTGCCATTCCTCCGGAACAATATGATAGTAGAGTATTAATCTCCCATTTCTGGTGGTATCTCCAATTTCTGCAATGCACTTCTTACCTGTGCCTCTTAAAATCCCTCATTTGTTTCAAAAGTAAGCACCTTCATGAAGGCTATCTTGAACGTTTCAGCTTCTAGGGCTCCTCTCAGATTACTTTGTATATTTTGTATATATGTATCTATGTGCATGTTTTCTTCCATAATTGAAGGTAAACTCCTTAAGATCCATGAATGTTTCACTTTTGTTTTTGCTTTCTTAGTGTCTAGCATAGAGCTTGACACATTGTAGGCATTTAATAAATGCCTTTTGATTGTTTAGGATACCATTTCTTTAGCTCTTTTTATTCATTTAAAGGATGAATGTTTTCAGTTTTTCTGTAATTTATTGATTTATTGATGATGAGACAAGTAATTCAACTTTTGAATACCCACTGTTAAACTAATGTTTACAGTCTAAAACTAATGAAACAGATATTAAAAGACTAATGCTAAATTGTGACTTCCTAGATATTTGGGTTCTTTGCACCATAAAATCTCTTCATGATCCAGGGCCATTGGTCCCTCTACTTCTCTTTCCAATATATTTTAATCATATAGTGTTTATTGTTATACCATCTCCCTGTAGAACATCATTTGCTCCCCTAACTTAAGTGGCCAATCTTCCATAGTTTTGAGAACTGAAGACTATTGTTGCATTATATTTAAATAAATCTAACAAACTCAACTATATGATATTCAAGGTAACAGAAGCTCTGGGTCACAAAACTGTCTAGGGAACAAACTGAGTATTGTTAATTCTTCTGAACCTTTCTCCTATCATGATATAATATAAACATCATATGTCTATTAGGAAAGGGGAAGGTAAAACCTGAGTAGGCAAGTAGAAAGGAAGAGGAGCAGCAGACAGAATCTTTGGATTCTTAATATTTGGAAGTAAAAGGGAGGCACCAAAGGAGAGTTAGACATAAAGGGGTTGAGGAAAAAGCACCTATTTTTGTAAAGAAAACTGAGGGAAGAGGGTGGGCATGGAAAGCCCAACAAGGCAGAGAAAATCCTTTGAATTAATTAGCTATGGACAAAACTGAGAAGAACATGCCTATACTGTAGGTCCTGAAACTGTGACTTGAAGAAACTGGAAATATCAGTGCTCTAAAGCATATATATGCTTATCCATTGCTAGAAGCTCCTAAGACTACACCTCCTCTGAAAATAGCTGGACTGATTCCTTTGTCCTCCTTTGGTCTCGACTAACCAATTTGATATCTGGGAAAAGGAGAACAAAGGTGATATTTGATTTATCTCTGGCAACTCAAAGTTACCCAAATAATTTTAAACTAAATTATGCAAGACAAACAGAAATTTCATATCTATTATAGTACAAAAGAGTGGACTCACAAATACAGTCATATCTTGGAGGCTATTCAATAAGTAATACTCTTTATAACTTATATTTTGTCTCACTAAAAGAGTTTCACCAGGACCATTAGATCATGGTTTTATTTTAGCTCTCTTCTAATGGTACTTTCATAAGTAATTGGAACTACCAAGGAACATGAACATAAAATATATTTATTGCATATGGCATATGAAAAGAAAAGAAAATGTATACTGGAATGTGATTATAAGAGAAGCAATTATTAACTCCTTCTTCGTGAATGAATTTCTTTTCTTCTAGATTATTGTGTTTTCTTTTTATTTATGACCCCAGTAGGGGAAGTCCACATAGCCTAAATTCTCTAATATCACAGTTTTTGTGGCCAGTGCTGTGGCATATTTATGGAGAGAGTGCTACCCGTGTATTGAAATTGATAATATTTTTTTAAAAAAAGGAACACCCACTTTATCATGGCTTTCAGTTATTCCATTTGTTTGTCTCATTGATGCCATCATCTTTTATTGCCATTATACATTTTTATGTAGAATTTCTGGTTCATGAAACTGGTCCTATCATTCCTTGTTTATATTAGTCACTGCTAACAGGAAGACCAATAACTATCTTCTCTTTTCATTGGCATTGATTCACTTTTCTAACTGTTGCCATTTCTTAGAAGCTCCTTTATCTTCCTCTTGTTTATTTCTCTAACCAATCTCTGCTTAGTCACTTTCTGGAACGTGCACTCTAAGTCCACAGAATTATGGGAAATTTATTTCTTATTACTTATCATGGAAAATTATTATTTCCTATCATGTAATAATGTGTCTTCTTATCTTCTTTTCCTTGGAGGCATACTGAAGAGAAAGGGAAGAAAGCCCAATTTTTTCTGACTTTCAGAAGCTCTTGTGGAAGTATTTTTAGGTTATGAGGACATATTTCTGGGACATAATCACCTTGTCCCCCAACCTTATGTCCTCAGTCCACTGAGGAAGTGACTAATTTTAGTTATCAAACTGTGCATACCCTTTGATCCAGCAGTGTTTCTACTGGGCTTATACCCCAAAGAGATACTAAAGAAAGGAAAGGGACCTGTATATGCCAAAATGTTTGTGGCAGCCCTGTTTGTAGTGGCTAGAAGCTGGAAAATGAATGGATGCCCATCAATTGGAGAATGGTTGAGTAAATTGTGGTATATGAATGTTATGGAATATTATTGTTCTGTAAGAAATGACCAGCAGGATGAATACAGAGAGGACTGGCGAGACTTACATGAACTGATGCTAAGTGACACGAGCAGAACCAGGAGATCATTATATACCTCAACAACGATACTGTTTGAGGATGTATTCTGATGGAAGTGGATCTCTTCGATAAAGAGAGATTTAATTGATCAAAGATGGACAGAAGCAGCTACACCCAAAGAAAGAATACGGGGAAATGAATATAAACTGCTTGCATTTTTGTTTTTCTTCCCGGGTTATTTTTACCTTCTGAATCTAATTCTCCCTGTGCAACAAGAAAACTGTTCGGTTCTGCACACATATATTGTATCTAGGATATACTGTAACCCATTCAACATGTAAAGGACTGCTTGCCATCTAGGGGAGGGGGTGGAGGGAGGGAGGGGAAAAATCGGAGCAGAAGTGAATGCAAGGGATAATGCTGCAAAAAATTACCCTGGCATGGGTTCTATCAATAAAAAGTTATTTTAAAAAATTCTATCACAGACAACTCCTACCTGTGTGACACTGGGCAAGTAACTTTAATCTTTCTCAGCCTCAGTTTCCTCATCCATAGAAATTAAAATAATAATACTAAAAAAAAGGAAGTGACTAATTTTGCCAGTATTATAGAATTTTCATGATTGGCCCATTTCTTCTTCAGTCCTTGGGCACATTCCTTTATAATATTAATAAAGGGAATAAAATAGAAATAGGAAAACTACTCAGTATGTTTTTTTACACATCCTAACTAGGGTAAAACAAACCCAATAAAAATCATGATTCTATGAATAAAACAATTATAGGTGAGCAAGAAAATATATACTTCTACATTGTTTGATGCTTAGTGGTTATACTTTAGGTATTAATCAGTCATTCTCACTGTTTCTCTTCATGTTTTATGCCATTCCATTTGAACAATAGGGGCCAAATCTGACCAACATTTTTGGAAATGTGATTGGAGTAGAGTATAAGATTTTAGTAAGACTTTTATATAAATAATCCATCCTATTACCTATTTTCAAATGGCAGGTTGCCTTAATGTAGTTTTTAAAAATCTCTTCAGGACCTCACATGGTGCTCTAAACATAGCAATTACTTAATAAAATCATCAATGAATGAATTGAATTGAATTGAGTTTCCTCTCTAGTTCATTACCTTGACCATAAGAGGGCTTGGTGATCTTAATTATATTTTAAATGTAAATAATTTCCCATGGTATGTATTGGCACAAAATTTATTCTTCTATTTTTAATATAACTTTTTTTCAGTACAAATTGCTAAAACTCACACTGGGGCAAAGTTCTAATGTATGAAAGAGGAATCCTAAGCAAGTCCACCGTTAAGCTAAGACAGTATTTTAACATTTTCAAAGAAGAATCCTCCCTTCAAAGAGAAATC
Source organism: Antechinus flavipes (assembly GCF_016432865.1). NCBI lineage: Eukaryota > Metazoa > Chordata > Mammalia > Dasyuromorphia > Dasyuridae > Antechinus > Antechinus flavipes. The sequence goes on from NC_067399.1 coordinate 512,509,856, forward strand.
CTCTCATATTCAACTAGCCATGATCTCTGCTCCTGTGCTCTAATATATTTTGTGTGATTCAGTGACATGAGCTATACAGGGACCCTAACACATACCCCTAAGTGGTATAGGAAGGGGCCTTTGTCTGCCTAGTTCTTGGAGGAGACCTTTTGCCCAGACAAAATTGCCCAGACAGGATAACAATTTTGTTATCCTGTTCTGATAACAAAGAGATAGATCAAATTCTAATTATACTTCTAGTTTCCCATCACTTACTAAAACAAAAACAAAAACCAGGTTCTTGCAGCTGGGAAAATGAGGGAAGGGAAGATCACAGAAAAATGGTGATCCTATCAAGTGCCCTTTGGCTATTCTGCTAAATGAAGCAACAAGTTTAAACTTCCAGTAGTTGCAGGTATAAAGAACCCAGAAAAGATGATGGAAACTCCAAAGACTTTGTAACCTTCACAGAGAAATTTCATTAACTATATGAATCTCATGGGAACCCACCTCTCATCTTCTTTCCATGTCTCTGCCATTCGTAGTCTCTCTGCTGAGTTGTTACATGAGCCTTGCACATAAAAGCATGCAACAAATGCATTGATTGATTGAATTCAATGTGCATTTATTCAAATTTATTCCATCAAATGACTTACATAAAGTAATGTAAGTCACACATTAAGTAATTTGATAAATGCATATTAGATTCAATCAATCAAAGCATTTGTTGAATGTCTTTATGTGCAAGGCTCATATGACAACTCAACAGAGAGACTGTTACCTCTATGAATGGCAGAGATATGGAAAGGAGATGATGGTAGGGATCCCATGGGATTCATTTAGCTAATGAAACTTCTCCATTGAGGTTACAATGTCCTTGGGGTTTCCATAATCTCTTCTGGGTTTTTTATATCTTTAACTATTGGTACATCAAACTCCCTGCTTCAGTTAGATAGAGATAGAGAAGCTACCTAATTAGAGAATAAATAATAGAATAGAGAATAGATAGAGAAGCTCAGCACTTGGACAGACAAAGATGAAAGACAATATCCTGATATATTCATGTAAGAAAGGGCAAGTGAAGAAAGATTAATTGCTGTCCTCAACTGCATTACTTACCACAATTTTTCTGTCTATTGAAGAAGTAGCTAGCTATGCTGCTACAACACCAAATTACTCAGAAATCTGAAGCTTTCTTGAACTGTCTATTTCTGCCATAGTTATTTTCTCAGGACCTTTGGCATTTGGTGACAGATATTTGCAATGCTACCTCTTTTTGCAAAGAAAAATTCTTGAATATTGTAGTAGGGATATGGACTGTTATTCTACTGATTTAGGAAACTTCTTTATCCACATAGTTGGATATTTTCTTTATGTTTTATAGTATCAGAGAGTTGCTGAGGACACTGAGAAAATAAGTGATTTGCATGGAGTCACATAACTAGTATGTATCAGGGACTTGAAGCCAGATCTTGCTAGCTTTGAGACCAGCCTACTTTTCACTATACCTACTATCTCTGCATATCTTACTTATTTTTAAATCAGGTTTTTATAGTATCTTTTGTTTCCAGCTTGGAAAGAAAATGGACAATATTCTGGTTCTTAGAGTCTGAAGATCTAGGCTGATATCATCAGAGAGAGGAGTAAGTTTTGTCAAATGAAAGTGCATTTCGTTGCTAAAGTTTTGTAGAAAGATGATGTAGAGATCTTGAATACATTTGGCATGATTTGTGAATATTTTCCCCCTTAGATTCTGTTTGGAGATAAAAGAGAATACAAAAAGTCAATGAATATTGTATAGACTCTCATGGGGGGCAGAAATCAAAATTCATTTACACTTTGTATTTCATAACATCTCCAAGGATCTTATCACAGATGAATTCACTGAAATTTCTTTTGATTTTTCTATCAATCTCCCTTCATTTCCAAAAACTCTTCAATGTTAATTTTAAAAACAAAGGGCATAAAAAAGAACCCTAACAATATTCAGGTATATTCATCTATACTGGCAGATATTATCTCAATCAATTTCTAGGGAAACGATGAAACTAAAAGGAGGATAAGCATAGGCTATATCTGGGGAAGTGTGATGTGACTAATGTAGGTTTGTCATACTTAGAAATCTCATTTCCTGTTGTGTGGTAGGAGTGTCATGGAACTCCAATTATCTACATAAAGTCTCATTGTATGGGGAGTGGGGTTGAGACTTGAGTTTCAAAAAAGAACCAAAAAAGATTTATGTAACATATCACTCTCCAATAAAAGATTTTATGTAACATGTCACTCTCCACTCTAATAAGGGTAATCATTCTCTCCATCTTTCTTGGTAAGGACTACAAACACGGTACAACACAAAGTGTAGGCTCTGGTGAAATAAGTAGCTGATTGTATTTGTCATTAGGGAAGGATGATGGGAAGCAATTTTTTTTTCACTTAATTACTTAAGAATTAAATTGGGACCAGCTCTCTGTGGGCCATATCAGAGGAAGAATGCTTTGTTTTTTCTCTTTCTTTCAGGAGCCAGTATAGCTGATGAGGTCATTCAACTACATTCAGTAATTGAGGAAACTCTGGACAGGAGAGAGAAGCTGTGACTCTGAATTGCGAATATGACATTGGTGACTGTAATTATGCTCTGGCCCGGTTCAAACAGCCTCCCATTAGGGAGATGATTTTCCTTATTCTTCAAGAATCTTATAACTCACAGAACACAGGGAAATATAGATACTCAGTGAACTTCCAGAAATTTGACAAATTCATCAATCTCACCATCTCAACATTACAGCTGAGGGATTCAGCACTGTATTTCTGTGCCCTCTATAAGCGCACAATGATCAGTGTGATAGGAAAAGAAGTACAGAAACAGGGCCTCCAGGGGAAACATGAAAGCCTAGAAAGGAAAGTGCAGGGTTTTTTTTTTTCCCTTACCACAGCTGGGGATGTTAAGAAGAAAGTTATTTCATTCTTTAAAAAAATATCCTCAAAGCTTTGCCTGGAGAGCGAGGTCCAGAAGCCACATTCCCTTAAGAGCATTCTTGCCTTTAAATCTTTCACCTGATAGAGATTATAGGGAACAGTTTGCTGAAATGGAATGAACTCTGGTGATGATTACATTGGACAGACAAGCTAAGGAAATCCAGAATCACGTCTGATTAATAACTAGTATAGCTAGTGATTATAGAACATCTTAAGGTTGCAAAGTGCTTTACACATTATCTCATATGATTAGGAAAACTGAGGCTGAGAGGTTGAACAACTTGCTTAGGGTCCTTTAGCTACTAAATGTCTGAGTCAGACTTTGAATTCAGATTTTCCTGATTCCATATCCAATGTTCTCTGCACTGCTACCTGGGTGTTTCTCATAATGAGTCCTTCATAATAAATTGTTGAATTTTTAGATTTGGGATGACCCTGATAATCACTCTTCTGATTACTCTTCATGATATATCATTTTTCTGCTATGAATGGCTGTCATGAAGTTATGGGATAAGTGATACCAGTGGGACACTTCCTTAGAGATTCCAAACCTTTTCATTTGCTTTACAACCAGAGATGTGCTGGAGTCAGCTCATTTCAGAGTAGATTGCTGAATTTCCAATATGAATATTTATATCTTGAAAATTGGCAGATGCCACAAATCAGGGCTTGACTTACTGTTGTGTTGATTATATATATTTAAGAAGGTAACAGAAAAATTGTTAATAATGTAGATTAAACTTTAAAAACATGTTATGCACACATTTCCCCCTGTAAAACCAGTTAATAAGCATTTATAAATACACTTCTATTTATATATATATTTTTCCCTGGGACATAAACTATAGTAGGTCAGTGTGGAATATATGAGATTCTCAAGATCACAAAATTTAAAATAAGAGGGATGTTGGAAATAATCTAGTGTAGTCTCATTTTACATTTGAGGAAACTGAGTCATATAGATATTAAGTAACTTGATCACGGTCATATAGGTAGTAAATAGCAGAGCTAGAATTTGAACCCAGGTTCTTTTCCTTTAAATTCTGTATTCTATACTGCATTGTCTCCAAATCATTCTGAACTGGAGCATACTCCTGTTCTATATTCTAATTCAATACTGAAATTAGTTTTGCCCAATATGTCACTCCACTATAGATTCCAAATAGGTGGCACAGTTATAGAGTTAGAGGCCTAGATTCAGGAAGACTGAAATCTTTTTGGAAGAGTTCAAATCTTTCTTCCAATACTATATAGTTGTGTGACTTCATTTAGCCTTGGAATCGCAGATTGGCAACATTAGTCAAATTAGACTTTTTTTCCCTTCTTTTTTTTTTTTTTAATATATTTATTTAAAACTAAATACAAAATAAAAAATAGAAAAAGAAAGAAAAGTAAAAAAGAAAAACAAAACAAAACAAAACATTGTCATGTGTCCAGAAGAATATCTGGTAAGATTCAAAATATGTAACAATAAATTTTCATTTCAAGAAAACATATATAATATTAGAAGAGCTTATATTCATGATTGTGCATCTTTGCTTCCTTATAGATTATTCTTTTATTTTCGGCTATGCACTTTTAACTTTATTCCTTTTTCCCTTTTTCATCTCTCACCCCCTTCTCCCCCCCGCACTTTCCCCAAGGAGGCTACAGTTAAGCACAGATACACACATACCTATGCATGTATGTATATATTCACACATGTACAACCACACAAAACTATATACACATATATACATACATATTTCCACACACGTAGACATGTATCTAAAACAATATCAACATGGTTGAAATTATAATGTAGATTTTTCTCTGGATTGAATCTTTAAGTGTGACTTTGAGATCAATGATTACTAGCTCTATTAATTTTTTCTAATAAGTAGAACTAATAAGTTCTACTTCTGATCCTTGTTATTGTGTTTATTCATATCACTTATTTTCTATCCTTGCTAACTCCTACTTTATTCTTTCCCCCCCTTTCATCTCCCTCACTTCCTCCAAGCAGGCTACAATTAAGCATAGATATATTTATGTATACAGATATATGCATATATATTCACATTTCCACACACATATATCTCTCTCTATATATACACATACATATACCTACCTATACAATATACACATATACACATATACATAGATATAAACATATGCACATAGACATGCAACTAAAACAATATTAATATGGCTGAATATATATAGATTACTAGTTTTATTTTTTTTCCTAATAAATACTATTCCTGATCCCTGTTATACTGTTTGTGTATATTTCTTATTTCCTATCCCTGCTAACTCTTTTACTTTAATTTAAATCTTCAACTTGCTTTGCAAGTTCCTCCCACCCATGAATCCCTCCCTTATCTTTTCCCCTTATCCTTTCCCTCTCTCTTTATCCCAGTCCAATTAATCTATATACCCTATCCCACTCCCATTAAGCTACCTATCCTTCTATACCCTACCTTATTCTATACCCTCCCCTCTTATTTCTTTGTAGATTTTGGAGCTATATCCTTCATATTATCCATCCATCTATCTACCTGTCTGTTTGTTTGTCTATGTATCTATCTATCTATCTATATGTATGTATGTATTGTTCCCTATTTAACCCATTCCTGATGTGAGTAGATTTTTAGAACTATCAGCCCTCCTGGCCCATCTAATGCCTATCTATCATTTCTTCTGCACCTCATTTGTATGCTATAATTACTATTTTTGCCTTTTCTTAGACAGTTTTTTTTTTTAGTCTGCTCTGTACCAATCTGTCTTCTGAATTTCTCAATTACTGATGTCAGTCTTAGACATACAATTTATTGTAGTTAGTGTTGTAGTTAGACATATCTTTTATTGTAGTTGCTGAGATATTCCTGTATAATTCTAAGTGTAGCTCTAGCATATTCGAATTTCTTTGCTTCCTTTTTTGATGTGCCTTATTTATTTATTTTAGATATATACATATATCCATATACTTCCCCCTTCCCTCATACACACGTCTTTTCTTCCTGCTGACTCTTTAATTAAATTCTGCTCCATAATTTATCTTGCTATTATTTAATCTCCCCTCATCCCAGGATCCCTCCCTTGTCTTCTTTTCTCATCCTTTCCTTTCCCATCCACCCATCCCTTTTCTCTTATTTATTTATTTATTTTTTAAAATAGATTTTGGAGAGCTCCATACCCTTTATAGTACATATGTAGTGTTGTCTATTAAACCCATTCTCAATGTGAATAGCTTTTCAGATTTATGAGTTTCCCCCCTCCCTCTCATGCCTCTGTGTGTCTATTCTTCTGCACCTCATTTGTATAACATAATTACTATTTTTACCTTAACTCTGCTAATCTTTCTTTTGAGCTACTCTATTATTGATGTGAATCTTAAACTTATAATATACATTTCCTATGTAAAAAAAAAACAAATCTATAAATATCTTGTCCATATTGAGTTCCTTAAAATTGGCTTTCATACGGGCTTTTTATGTTAAATTTTTTGTTAAGTTAGGGTTTGGTCGATAGTAAGTCCTGAAAATGTGTAAGTTCATTGAAGGTTTATTTTTTTTCTCATTCAAAATTATAGATAATTTTGCTGGCTATCATTTTTTGATCTCAGACTAGTTCTTTTGATTGTAATATGATTCCAGGATCTGCAGTCTTTTATTATAACCTCTGATAAGTTTTGTACAATTCTCATTGTAGCTCTAGGATATTTGAATTGTTTTTTTTCTTGTTTCTTGCAAAATTTTCTCTTTGATCTGGGGGTTTCAAAATTTGGCAATTTCTATTTCTACTTTCCCCTCATGTTCTGTCACTCCAGGACAATTTTCTTGGATTATTTACAACATTATTGTGTCAAGGTTCTCTTTTTGGTCAGAGTTTTCTAGCAGTTCAATTATTCTTATATTTCTCTTCTTGATCTACTTGTATTATATTTTACATGTTCTATTTTCTTAATTTTAATAATGTCTTGTTATTTCTTGATCTCCCATAGCTTCACTGGCTTGCCCTTGCCCAATTCAACTTTCAAAGATTTATTTTCTATATCTGAGACTCTGTGCCTCCTTTTCTAGTTGGTTAACTTCCCCCCTCATAATCTCATTTTTCTTCAATGGTTTTTGTTTTTGTTTTTGTTTTTATCTTTTTAGTTTTTCTTTAAAGCTTCTCATTTGATTTTTAAATTCTTTTTAAAAGTACTATAAATTCTCTCTGGGTAGGGAGCCATTTCACATTACTCTTTGGGATAGAAAGCTTTATTATTATTTTTTTTACTAAAATGTCCTCCTGTGAAGATGAATCCCAGCCTTCTCTATTCCCATGATGTGTTTCAATGGGGAGGGTTAATTTTTTTTTTTTTTTTGCTGAGGCAATTAGGATTAAGTGACTTGCTCAGGGTCACACAGCTAAGAAGTATTAAGTGTGTGAGGCCAAATTTAAACTCAGGTCCTCCTAACTTCAGGACTGGTGATCTATCCATTGTGCCACCTAGCTGCCCCTCTTGGTTCACATTTTTAAATGAGGTATTGGTATAAGCACCTCAAATTGTGGGGTGAGGGGATGGTGCCTTAAGCTTCCCTTCAGCTCTCCACTCTGACCAGGAACTCCAAACCAAGAGCTCCACTATCCTTCAAGTGCCCACAGCCAGCAGGGTCCCTACCCTGCTGCTTTTGCATTCATCAGGTGCTAGTTTCTTCTTGCCCAGGGTCACATCTCAGCTGCACAGCTGAATCTAGTATTCCCAATTAGCGAAGATTCACTTCATTTTATAGGACTCAAATGCTGACTTGACAAACAATTTGGGAGATGAAAATCTCTGTGATTTCTGCTGAGGCTCCATCCACATCCAGTTAATCCGAGGAGTACCTATTTGGTGTTTCTATGGAGCTAATCCAGAGGTCTTTGCACTTCAGACAGGTTAATTTCCAGGTTGGGATCTTTCTTCAGATCTTCTTGGATTATATCAGGAAGAGCCCTGTTTTGCCCCAAATCTTGGTTTTTCCATAAGTCTATGTTGGTCCTGAGGTGCAAATTTGTTCTATTTATGGAGGAAATCAGGAGAGTTTGAAATTTACCAACCCATTCCACCTTCTTCCCAGAATCCTCCCTTATTGTTTCTTGTAAAACTTTCTTTTTGGTCTGGGATTATTAAATTTAGCAATAATAGATGCTAAGTGAAATGAGCAGAACCAGGAGATCATTATATATCTCAACAATGATACTGTTTGAGGATGTATTCTGATGGAAGTGGATCTTTTCAATAAAGAGAATTAATTCAGTTTCAATTGATCAAGGGTGGACAGAAGCAGCTACACCCAAAGAAAGAACACTGGGAAATGAATATAAACTGCTTGCATTTTTGTTTTTCTTCACGGGTTATTTATACCTTCTGAATCCAATTCTCCCTGTGCAACAAGAGAGCTGTTCGGTACTGCACACATATATTGTATCTAGGATATACTGTAACCTATTTAACATGTATAGGACTGCTTGCTATCTGGGGGAGGGGGTGGAAGGAGGGAGGGGAAAAATCGGAACAGAAGTGAGTGCAAGGGATAACGCTGTAAAAAATTACCCTGGCATGGGTTCTGTCAATAAAAAGTTATTTAAAAATAAATAAATAAATAAATTTAGCCATAATATTCCTATGTGTTTTCCTTGTAGGATTTCTTTGAAATGATGATTGATGTTTTTTTCCCCCTATTTCTATTTCCCCTTTTATTCTATCACTTCAGGACAATTTTCTTTGATTATTTCTTGTATTATTGTGTCAAGGTTCTTTATTTTTTGGTCACAGCTTTCAGGTAGTCCAATTATTCTCCAGATCTGTGTTTTTTTTATAAGATGTTTCACATCCTGTTCTGTTTGTATTCTTTATAGTTTGTTTTATTATTTCTTGTTCTCTTAGAGCTTCACTGTCTTCCCCTTGCCCTAGTCTAATTTTCAAAGAATTATTTTCTTATTTAAGACTCTGGATCTCCTTTTGTAATTAGTCTACTTTCTTTTTATTAGTTTTATTTTTTTTGGATACTTGTTATTCATGCATTTATTTATTTTATATTTTCCTCATTCTCTCTCATTTGATTTTTTTTTTTTTTTTTTTTTTTTTTTTGCTGAGGAAATTGGGGTTAAGTGATTTTGCCCAGGATCACACAGCTAGGAAATATTACCTGTCTGAGGTTAGATTTGAACTCAGATCCTTCTGATTTCAGGACTAGTGCTCTATCCATTGCACCACCTAGCTGCCCCTCTCATTTGATTTTTAAAATCTTTTTTGAATTCTTCTATAAATTCTTTCTGGGTAAGTAGACAATTAATATTAATTTTTAGGGTAGATGAGACTTTTTTTTTTTTTTTTACTTCACTGTTCTCTTTAGATAAGCCCCAGCTTTCCCTATTCCCATAATAAGTTTCTATGATTGGATTCTTTCTCCTTTGCCTGCTCATTTTTTAAAAATGAGAACTATTAGTGTAAACACCTCTAATAGTGGACTGAGAAGAAGGATGCCTCTAACTTAGTTTTCCCCTTTGACTTGGAATCCCAAATCAAGAACTCCATCTTCCTGCAAGTGCCCACAGCTAGCATCATTCCTGCCCCATTGCTTCTGTATTCATCAAGTGCCTTGGTTCCTTTTTGCTCAGGGATATCCCAGAAACACAGTTAGGCCTGGCATTTCTTATCAGCAGAGTTTCCCTCAGTTTTCTTGGAATCAGACCATTGCCTCCCCAGCCTGTCCAGGTGAAATTTCCTGTGGTTTGTAGGGGGGCTACCTCCAAACCCAAATAGACTCAGTTAGTGGAGTTAGCCTGGTGATGTTTACATTTCATACTAATTAAACCTCGGTTCTGGGAGTCTTTCTTTTTTATTATTATTATTTTTTACTAATAACTTTTTATTGACAGAGCCCATGCCAGGGTAATTTTTTTTTACAACATTATCCCTTGCACTCGTTTCTGTTCCGATTTTTCCCCTCTCTCCCTCCACCCCCTCCCCTAGATGGCAAGCACTCTTATATATGTTAAATATGTTGCAGTATATCCTAGATACAATATATGTTTGCAGAACCGAACAGTTCTCTTGTTGCACAGGGAGAATTGGATTCAGAAGGTAAAAATAACCCAGGAAGAAAAACAAAAATGCAAATAGTTTACATTCATTTCCCTGGGAGTCTTTCTTTGGTCTTCCCAGTTACCTAGGAGGACCCTTGTTCTGCCCAAGTCTTATTTGTTTTTCATTGATCTATGTTTGTCCTGAGGTGCAATTTTGTTTTGTTTGTGAGGAAAATCTGGGGAGTTTGGAATTTTCTGTCCTATTATGCTATCTCCCCAGAATCCTACTTAGAAAGAATTTTAAAAGTCATCTTGTCTAAGTCTCATATTTTACAGTTAAGAAAATTGATTAAATACTTTAAAAATTTTAAAAATTTCTCAAGGTAGTTATTAGTAGTGATAAGAATAAAATCCTATTTTCCTGCCATTCACTATAAGTGTTTTTTTTTAAGAACACTTCAATATTTATATCATGTATGAAAAGAGATTGAGCTCCAGGTATGAGGTTCATGGAGGATTTACTAATGGTAGAGTGAACTCTGTTCTTGTCCATTTTTTAAAAATTAGATTTAATTTCTTTCGATAGGGGAAAGTACTTTGTAAACTATAAAATGCTATACATATGAAATTATTATTTTCCATCATTATTGATGTCATCATCATCATCATCATCATTACCACCACCACCACCGCTGTCATCCTCCTCATCCTCATACCACTAGGGCACTTATTTAATCAGCAAGATTGTCAGATCCCAATTTGCCAGGGTATCAGGGTTCTTTTACAAACTTTTAGTTCCTGTAGCGTTCTTGGGGCATAGAATCCCTTTCATATATCATTATGGCTGCAATTTTCTTACCTTTTTACTGCTATCATTCCTCTCCCATGCCTTCATGATATGGAAAATGAATTGGACCTTGTGAGAGTTACTCTGATCATGGGACTTTTAAGCTTGTAAAGAGCTTTCACAGAAATCTAATTTAATCTCCATGTCACTTTTAAGAACTCATCAGGGTGGAATTGTAATTCTTACTTTATAAATAAAAACTAGGTTGTGTCTCCCCCGAATTCACATAGCTAGAGTAGCTGAGAACTTTTAAGACATTTGAGTAGCTGCCTTTTACCATATTAAAAACAGAAGTATTGTCAAATACCAAGATTTTAAGTCAGAAGATAAGTAGCCATATTATGTAGTTTCACACGGGGGAACAAACAAAAAGGAAAGCCAAGATAGTCAATAAGTCAAAGAACAGAAAAATAAGTTCAGAAAAGAAATCATATAGAATCTGGGAAGGTAGTTAGAACATTATATACAGTAACAGCAATATTGTTTTAAGAATGACTTTAAGCTAGTAAGTCATTTTGACTAGTATAAATAACCAAATAAGGGATGAATGAAAAAGATGCTATCTGCATCCAGAGAAAGATTTAACAAATAGAAATATGTATAGAATAATTTTATATGTGTGTATATACATACATATACATACATACATACATACATATATATGTATACACACACACACACACATATATATATATATATATATTTATGTCTAATGGTAGCCATGTGTAGGATGATGTGGGTGAAGGGAGGGAAGAAAAAAAGTGGATAAAAGAAATTTACATGATAACTTTGTTACATATTTTACAAAGAACAGCAAATTGTACCTAATAGATTTATAATTTCATGTATAATTATTTTTTCATTAAATTATGTTATAGAAATGCTTGTTTTATTCAATAAATTAAAAATAAAGGAAATTTAATTGAAAAAGAAAAGAGGTAAAAGTAATCTCAATGTAGCATTGCTTTGCAACCTTAATTGCTCTTATTTTTCCTCTGTCCTTGGCTGCTTCTGAGTGGTGTCTATTTCACCGTAGTTTCTATTTTTTCTTTAAAAAGTTAAAATACTCTATGTCCAGTACTGGAACCAGCTCTTAAACATTTTGTGTGATATCCTACCTTACCTTTGTATTTTCCCTTCTACTTTCATATTGCTTATCTGTGATTTTTATACACACACACACACACACATACACACACACACATATATACACACACATATATATGTATATATATAGTTTTCAATAAATTTTAAAAATGAATTTATTGGACTAGAATGGAATTCCTCTTCTCCATTCAAATAGACAGCTTCATGGCATCATGAAAAATTGGCTTTAAAGAGTTAACCTGATTTTGCTATAACTACTCTCTCCATTTATCAGACACCAATAAAATTCAGTTCTTTTCAATCCTTTCTTGTATCTTTTTTACTTGGGCTATACCAATGAGTCAAGGACTTGGTCTATATCTGTCCTTGTCCTAATTCTTCCCAAAGGAATGGAGATGTCTTAAAATGGGATTCTAGTCTGCTTGTTTTACTATCTTGATTCTGTATATTTCTGTTTGAAGTTTCATAGGGCTTAGCAGGGGATGAAATTTTGTAAAATAATAAGAAGTGACTGATAAAATCAATGGGAACTAAATTGGAAAATAAACAAGTAATAACAATAGTAATTCAACTTGACATTACTTTCAAGATTAACAAGCTTCTTTTTCTCACTACCACCTGGCAAAGCAGAGAGTGAATTTGTTGGGAGCTAGATTTTTAGTGGAAAGGGGGTGGTTTGATTTAATGTATATACCACCAACTGGAGCTGTTGGGAACCAAAACAATGTGGAGTAGACGTGGATTGGTTTGAGTTAACCTTGCCTCAAGTATATTGACCTAGAATCCAGCTGTGGGTCTTTTGGAGAAGGAATATATAAAATTAGCTCTGGGATTCTGCTGATAGCTGAACTCCAGGGAGCTTTCCTTATGGCTATTTTTATTTACTTTTATCTCTTTATGTACTGCTTTTATTGCCTTGTGAATTGCTTCTACCTGAGGCTTTTTGAATATGTTTCTTTTAAATAAATTACGCTTTTAATCACCAGGGTTTGAATGGTCTAGTGTACCAGATGTGGAACCACAACTGGGATAGTAAATATTATTTCCTCCATTTTGCAAATAAGGAAATTGAGATTTTTGATAGGTTTAAAGGCTTACTTTTTCATGAACAACTAGTTAAAAATGACTAAGACAGATTTGAACCTGTCTCAATTACTTTTTCTATGGCACTAGAAATCACACAATCAATGCCAATGGTTTCTATTTAAAAAAATGTACAAGCAAGGAAGTTCTTCCGGGTATAATGAAATATAAATACATTTTATTGTGTGGCTTTACTGACTAGCATTCATTTTCTCAAAGCTTTAGCAGATGCAGGTACAAAAATAATGATATGAAAGTGTCACTTTACTGTTTCTATTTCCCTTGTTTTGCACATGGTAAACTATTTTACTGGAATTGAAAGTAAGTTAGATGTGCAAAGAAAAATCTTCCTCAAGTATTTGTTCTCTCATTCACAAGAGGAGGCTATTTCCCAGCACAAATCCTTTAGGCTAGACCCTTTCCAACACAGAAGTTTATGTGACATGTTTTTTCAGTGAAAATTTAATTTTTTACTCTGATCACACTCTCTGTCCACTATATTTTGTGGGACCCAGTCTCTTGGTGTCTAGCCTTGGTAGTGCAGCATTTTATTATACAAAGATCCAATTTTTTAAAAAATCAAGACTATAACATCAATTCCAGAATGAACAAAGGAGGTGGGAACCCAATTTTTCCCATTTGGAGCAAAGATACTTTTCTCATTTGTATCTCTTGAGAGGGCAAGATTAGCTCTGAGAGGAAAAAAATGTATATATTTCTCTTTCTATAGGACTCACTATAATTTCTAATTCTGCCATAGTGATTGCAATTTGTTGATCTTTGATCAGAAAAATCAAATTTTAAACTCTAAATGTTATCTGTTGCTAGTTAAGGATGTTCCTTAACTTATTATCACAACAATGTGGTTCTGAACATGCCAAATAAAACAATATATCTTTATCCAGGAAGCACCAAAGGAAATTTAGTGATTCAAATAGAAGGTCAAGTTACCTATTCTGAAGGGACATCATTGATTTTAACTTATAAGTTACTTTCTTACCCTGTTGTTTTAGTATGTCAATAATTTCAGTGAAGCTCTATAATTGTTCCTTAGAATTATAGACTAAATATAGGAGAACTAGAATAGAAATTTTCATACTAACATAAGAAAATCTTTATCCAAACAGGAGACTCAGCTATGTATTACTCTGCTTTAACAGGATGCGTAGGGAGTGTTGACCACATATTTAGAGGTATGAATTTATTGACACTCCAAGTATTAAGTACATGATTCTGCCTATGAAAAAATTAAAAATTAAGAAGCTGTTGAATTCCAGTACAGAGAGAGGCTATTCATTCTTTTTTTTTTTTTTTTTTCCAGGCAATTAGGGTTAAGTGATTGCTGAGGGTCACACAGCTAGGAAGTGTTAAGTGTCTGAGGTAGAATTTGATCTCAGATTTCCCTGATTCCAGGGCTGTGCTCTATCCATTATGCCATCTAGCTGCCCCACTTCATTCATTCTTGATGGATCTTCATAACTTCACCATCTATATAGGAAGTAAGTATCAATCACTAGTCCAGCCCTGAATTTTGGAAACCTCTTTCTACTGTCTGATCTGTAACTTTAAAGATGAAGCTAATGGGTGGGTATATGATTTAGCTTGATGAGGAAATTCATAACACATAATAGATTTCTTCCTTTTTCACCTGTATTCTGCATTAATCAACTAATCAACAATACTTTATTATGTGATTTGTTAAGATGTCAACCACTGTGCTAAGCACTAATTTCATGCAAAGAAAAGCAAAAACAATCCCTGTCCTCAAGGAACCTGCATTCTGAGGAGACAACATGCACATAATTAGATACATACAAGATGGAGAGTAGTCTTAGAGGGAAAGACATCAGTAGCTAGGAACACTGGGAAAGGTCTCCTATAGAAGATGGTATACAACAGGGTTTTGAAGGAAGCCATAGATTCTAATAGGTGGAGGAAAGAAGAGAAAACAACCTAAGTGTGACTGCCGTTTGGAGATAAACTGATGGATATTTGGATGAATAGTAGGCAAAGAGGTAAAGTGGCTCCATATTCACCTGATACCGTGGAAGACATGTGCCAATGCAGATTTTCTTTTACCCATAGGAAGTTGAAATTCTGACATTGGGGAGCAGGTAAGGAAGGACTAGGGCACTGGGGAGAAAGGAAGATGCAAAGAATAATGATGACATTGAGAAGGAAGAGAGTACAGAAGTCATAGGGATGGGAAGGATTGGATTAAAGGTCTATCCTTGACACAGATCCTATTACATGAAATGGCAGAGATGTCTTGAGGATGATGATAAGAAATGAAGACCATCCAAACTAGGGAAAGAAAAGGTTAGCTTGCATGATGCTTATTCATATCTTTTCCATTTTTTTTAACTTTTGAGTTACAGATTCTCTCCCTTAATCCTAGCCCCAGCCCTCATTAAGAAATCATATGTGAAGTTATGTAAAACATTTCCATAAAGGTTATGTTGGAAAAGAAAACATATCTCCCCTATCCTGATAAAAAAAAAAAGCCCTCAAGAAAAACAAAGTTAAAAGAGAGAGAAAGTATGATTCAATCTATATTCAGACACAATCAGTTTCTTCTCTGGATATGGATAGGATTTTTTTGTCATAAGTCTTTCAGAGTAGTTGTGGATCATTCTACTGCTGAGAATAGCCAAGTCATTTACTTGGTTCCCTAGTCACCCTAAAACATTGCTATTACTTTGTATACAGCACATTTCACTTTGCTTGAGTTTATGGAGGACTCTCCAGGTTACTCATATCTTTTGCCCAGTAGGGATTATACAAGATTCTAAGGTGAGTGATGGCAGAAATCTAGAATTCTTAGATTCCTGATCCTATGCTCTGGAAAGGACCTAGTGGGTAGCAATGGAGTACTACCTGATAATTAAAGAAAGCTTGGAGTGAAGGAATGGATCTGGTATGATAGCATAAGCCAGAAATACTTTAAAAAGTAGAAGATTATTAAGGATTTCATCATGCTGTTGACAATACACTAGGCTATTCCCCTCTACCCTTCTTTGTTATATTATAATGAATAAAATATGCCAAGTTAGCAAAAAATAAATTAATTTCTTAGCTTTGAAATTCAAGAAATTGAAATCTTGGGTACTATGATATTGTTGAAGTATCTGTGCTATGAACAGGTACCTCACAGTGTATCTTACCTTTATACCTCTCATTACACATGGCCTCATCCCTGCTAAAAATGCAGGTGTCATCACACCATTCAGGTCTTAAAATCAAATCAAGTGGAAGTCATATACTTAAAATATTACCACAGGGATTCTTAACCTTTTTTAAAGTGTGTATCAAAGACAAGCAGTGTGGTAAAATCTATGAAATCCTTCTCAGGATTATGGTTTCAAATGAATAAAAGAAAGTACATAAGATTACAAAAGGAAATAAATTATATTTGAAATATAGGAATAACAATATTTCTTTGATGCTGGGTTAAGAATCCTTGCACTAAGCTAAGTAAAGAAACTGGTTCCTTCATATACTAACAAAAGGTCAAAATAGGTACATAATTCTGACAGAATGAGTGATATCTAAGCAAATTAGAGGAGCATGAAATATTTTATTGGCCAAACCTATGGATAGGCAAAGAATTCATGAACAAAAAAAAGATAGATAGGATAACAAAAAGTAAAATGAATAGTTTGGATTGTATTAAATTTAAACATTTTTATAGAAACAAAACCGATCAAGTCAAGACCAAAAGGAAAGCAGGAAACTGGGAAAATGTTCTTATGGCAGATTTCTCTGATAAAGACCTCATTTCTCAAATATATAAAGAACTGTACCAAATTTATAAAAGTAACAGCTATTCTCCAGTTCATAAATGGTCAAAGGATATGAATAGGCAGTTTTTACAAGAAGAAATCAAAGCTATCCATAGTCATATGAAAAAAATGATCAAAATCACTATTGATTAAAGAATTGCATATTTTAAAATTTATTTTAAAGCCTTTTTGTTGGAATCTTTACAAACTGTTAAATCATTAGAGTTGAGATGTTTTGGGCCAGAACCTGAAACAAGGTACTAAGTAGAACTAATTGATACAATGCTTGTGTTCACACCTTTACTCATTGGAATTCACAAGTATGGGAGATTCACAACATTAACTGTGTAACTTTGTGAATTCACACCTCCCTTGAAGCTCTTAGGGCCAGAGAGCACTACGGGAGAAGCCCATAATCCCTCTCTCTCGCATCCCACAATCCCTCTCTCAAAGGAGCATAAATAGAGCTTCAGTGGGCCAGTCAAGGAAGTTTTTCAGAGTGAAGAAGCTACGAGTCAGGAGTTCAGCTGAATTTAGATTGAGAGGGGAGAGTCAAGTGAGTTCAGCCAGAAGCCCTCTCTGAGTGGGGAGTTTTACTTCAGAACATTGACTGGAGTTGGAGAGGAGCACTCTGGGAGAATGAGAGCCAGAAGCCCTCTCTCTGAGGCAAGACAGATTCAACTTGGTGCTGGCTCTGGAGGCTGAAGAAAGCAGAGGCAGAAGCAAAGGACAAAGCTGCAAGAGCTCTTGGAACCAAGCAGAGAGAGAGGCCTCTAAGAAAACTAACCGGGCTATATTGGAGGCAAAAAAAGATCTGAACTTTTATCACCTGGCTGCGTTTGGGGTAATTATTGATCTGAACTGATACTAAGGCTTCCTCCAGAAAACCTCCCCTGAGAAACGGGCTCTCTCCCAGAGAGAACCATCATTATATTATTTTAAAGAAGATGAACACCACGCCTTTTATTTTCAAAACATATACACGGGCAATTTTTCAACAATGACTCTTGCATAACCTTGTATTTTAGATTTTCCCCTCCTTCTCCCACCCTCCCCTAGATGGCAAAAAAAATCTCATATATGTTATACATGTTAAAATACATGTTAAATCCAATATGTGTAAACATATTTATACAATTCTCTTGCTGCACAAGAAAAATTATTTCAAAAAGGAAAGTAAATGAATAAGAAAAAATGCAAGCAAACTAACAGAAAGAGTGAGAATGTTATGTTGTGATCCATATTCAGTTCCATAGTCCTCTCTCTGGGTGTAGATGGCTCTCTTCATCACAATATCATTGGAACTAGCATCAATCATCTCATTTTTGGAAGGGGTTACATTCGTCAGAATTGATTGTCGCATAATGTTGATATTCACTTAGCATCAGTTCATGTATGTCTCTCCAAGCCTCTTTAAAATCATCCTCCTGATCGTTTCTTACAGTACAATAATATTCCATAACATTCATATATCATAACTTATTCAACCATTTTCCAGTTGATGGGCATCCATTCAGTTTCCAGTAAGAATTGCATATTTACAACATCACGTGGTATCACACACTTATCATATTGTCTAACATGTTAGGAAAGAATAACAAATGCTAGAGGAAATATAAAAAATTCAGGATTTTAAATACACTGTTGGTGAAATTGTGAATTGATCCAGTCATTCTAAAGAACAACTTGGAATTATGCCTACAGGGTTATAAAACATCCTTTGACTTTGTAATACCACAACTATGTCTGCATTTCAAATAGATTAAAGTAAAAAAGGATGTATGAAAGTATTTATAGTAGTTCTTTTTGTGGTAGCTAACAACTAGAAATTGAGGGGATGCCCATCAATTGGGTAATGGCTGAACTAGTTGTAGTACTACTGTTTCTGATGGAACACTATATTGGGCTATAACAAATAACAAGCAAAGTCATTTCAGAAAAAACTGGAAAGACTTACAGGAACTGTTGCAAAGTGAAGAGAACACATCCAAAGCACGATGTTCAAATGTGAAAAACTTAGCTGTTCTGATAATACAGTGATCCAAGATAATTCTAAAAGATCCATGATGAAAAATATTATCCACTTCCAGAGAGAGAGCACTGATGAACTCTGAATGTAGAATGAAATACTTTTTTTCTTTTTCTTTCTTTTTCCTCTCTAACCTAATATGCAAATATGTTTTTCATGCTTTCACATTTATAATTGTTTTCATATTTCTTGTCTTTTCAAAGAATAAAGGGGTAAGAGAGAGAGAGAATTTGAAGCTCAAAAAAAAAGATTAAAATAAATAAATAATGAATTTGATTTAAAAAAAAGAAACCCGGTTTCCAGTATCAGCTTTGCCATTAAATTCTAAGGGCTCAAAGTTACTTTGGTAGAATCACTTAACTGCTCTGAATTCAAACTTCTCATCTTGAGAATGAAGATATACCTAGTCATAATCACACAGATAATACCTCTATCTCATTTGTTCTTTAGCCAAGTTCATATAGCAAATATCTGAATCTGTAATTATTCTCATACTGAAAAGGATTGCTAGATATGAATTTGATAGATAAAAATCTGCAAGGGAAATCAGTTCATGAGGAATGGAAAACTCATTTTAATGCAATTCTGTAGACACTAATGGAAACAATTCCAATGAAGGGAAAAATGAATAGATTTTGTCTGAAAAAAACTGATGTGGATACATAGGGAAACCAATAAAAGACAGACTCAAGGGCAGGTAGAAGGATGAATAGAAGACCATGGCATGCTTTTATAAAAGAGTATTATAAAAGAGTGCTCAGAATGTGCTGGGACTAGCAATGAAGCTAAAGATAAAAAGGAGTTGTTCTGGAGATATCACTATATCAAATGTCAATTATTTTATTTCATTTGTTGTTGTTGTTGTGACTTCCCTGTAATTTCATTGATGTAGAGAACTACTAATGAGTGAGCTCTTTCTCATATAACAGGTCCTTAACTTGGAGTCTGTGAAGCTCTCATAGAAAAAAAGACATCTTTATTTCAAAATGATTAATTTCCTTTATAATGTTCTGTATTTTATCTTATGCACTAAAAACATTATTCTGAACAGGGATCTATAGGTTTCACTAGACTGCCAAAGGAATCTATGACACACACAAAAAGTCTAAAGACTCCTGCAATTCTAGCAGCACCAATTGGAAACTATTTGGGAGTTTTGAGAAGATAAATGACTTGTTAATATAATGATGACTTACATAGTCATTTTGTGTTAGTACTAGTTGAATAGGAGTCCTTTGGACACTGAGCTCAATTGTTTATCCACTATGTCTTATTACCTTTCACTAGTTAATATTACTAACATTATTTCATATTTAGAACAAAACTTGTGATTTAGTCATCAGAGAGAAATCTTAATAGAAAAATTGTCACATAGTTGTGGTCTGACTAATATTAGAGTGCTGCCTATGGGCACCAAAAGATTAAGTTATTTGTTCAAGATCACATAACCAGAGTGTCTTAAGAGGAAGCCCTTGAACTTAGGTTTCCCAAACTCTAAAATCAGCTTCTAGTCTTTATGCTCTGCAGATTCTTATTTCATGACCACCATCAACATCATCATTGTCATCACTGATACCACAACCACCATCATCTTTGTTGTCATTATTATCATCACCCAAGTTTTTAAGAGGTTCTGATGGTTTTTGTGATATCTCTTGAGGTAAGGAGGATGGTTGTAATAGTTGCAAAAACTGGGAAGTATTCCAGAGTGCCAACTATACTTATATTCTGCCTGGGCTGTGCCATAAAAGAGATTGTTCTGTTTAAATTTAATTCACAATTTTATTAATCCTTCTCTTTGTGGAGGCAAGATGTTAATTTTCTTGCTCTAAGCATGTAGATAGCTTCCCTATATTACAGATTATTGAATTATGCTTTTTGTTCCTGTATATTTAGTTCTATTTTGAGTAATGTGTCTTGACCACAGTGTTATAATTAGCACAATTATTGGAAAAAGAATCAATGTAGTCCTCTTTCTTCAAGGAACAGCTCAATTTCTAATTCTTCCATATGGCATTCTTCAATGTCCTCAAGTATTGATGATTTCTCCCTTCTCAAATTCCTGGAGCACTTCTTGGATCTTACTTTTCCTCCTTTCCTTGTATTTGCTTTATATTGTATTTACTTATGCCATGACCATCTGGGGTAATATAAGTTCCTTGAAGTCAAGAACTCATTTGTTTTTATCTTTGTCCCTCCCAGTGCTTAATAGAGTTATTTGCACATATCTCATATGCTCAATAACTGATAGGTATGCAAAATCAGTCTCTTCATCAACAACCTACATCTCAATATTTCTTTAAGATAGCTTAAGGTTTAGAGAGCCTAAGTGACTTGCCCATAATGACAAAGCTTCTAAATGATAAAGATGAGATTTGAATCCAGGTTTCTTGAATCCAAGTTAAATACTATATTCACATTTGCTCCCTAGGCAGATGACTGCTTAGGCATGGTGATGAGTTTGGCTGGTAACTGCTTCTCTTTTTCTTTTTAGGTTAAAATAACTTTATCACAAAACTTTTTTAATCTTCAAAATGCATCAATACTGTTGAATATAAATGTGTTATAGTGCAGTCTATGGCAAGAAAATAAGCAGTATCATCAGTTAAATAAATAGCTTCTAGAAGAACATGGATCCTTAGCAATAGGCAATCACAAAAAATAAATATTACTATGTCAGAGACTTCATCTGCTGTCTCCTGTAGTATTTCTTATTTTAATACAGGTGCATTTCTATTATGTTCCAATCTCTTCCCCAAATTTGTAACATGGTAACATATTTCATATATGAAAATTTAAAAATATAAATGCAGATATGTAAATATACATCTATATCTGTGTATACACACACATATATATATGTATGCACACATAAATAATCTCTATTTTCAGTAAAAGTGAAGCATCTAGATTTATGACTTCACTGGTATTAGAAACTTCGTTGGTTTGTGGAAGTTCTTTGCACTGTTGCAGATCAAAATTCATTAGTGACCTATAGACGTAATTGCCTAGAGGTCTGAGAAATCAAATTACTTGCTCATAGCTACAATGCGTATTTAAAAAAAGACGTGAACCTAGCTTTCCCCTGATTTTCAGGCTCATCTTTTATCTGTACTAGATACTCTCTCCTCACCTCTTTCA
Organism: Antechinus flavipes; assembly: GCF_016432865.1. NCBI lineage: Eukaryota > Metazoa > Chordata > Mammalia > Dasyuromorphia > Dasyuridae > Antechinus > Antechinus flavipes. Next base: position 512,531,838 of record NC_067399.1, read on the forward strand.
TAATTTGCTAATTTACTATTTTCCCCATACCTGTATATCTAGATTATTGAAACCCATTAAATGATAGATACTGTGTGTTGCAAACACCACTCTAAGAGAGAAAGCAGCTCCAAGACCAAATACTTTATGCTGGAATCACTTGCTGATCTTTGCAACTCCATGATAACTTAAAGATCTTCTCTTCTTAATCTGTGAAACCTAGGAAACTGTATGGAACTCTGGACCTCTTGGATGCTACTTAGCCTTCCAAGTCTTTCTACATAGTCCAAAACCCTAACATAAAACCTACATTAAAATTTCATTATCTTCCTAGAAGTTTCTTCAACCCAGTCCTGAGCTATACCATTGGCACAAGATTTGACAGGAAAATGTATCTAAAGGAAAATTTCAAATGAGCAAACACTCTGGGCCCACATATTCTGAAAAATATAGTCCTATTTAGATGTGCCTGTTATACAACTACCATTATGTTATTATATATCTTTTGATTAGCAACTGGTTCGACTGGTTTTGATACCATTAAAAAATTCCTTGATTATAGATATCTTCAAATAATATCCATAAATTGAGATGTAATAGAGTTACAACTAGCCTCAAGATGGCAGTAACTCCAAGATTATTTCAGATCATGAATTTTTATAGCTTATCTATATTTGGAAGAAATAATCCAATTGAAAAGGAAAAATAAGACTTGCCTCCAGTTGGTTGGCAGTCATTGAGATTCTTGTATTTGCTGGAACAAAAGACAAAGTAATCAGTAAAAACAGTTCCTTTGATTGGGATTCTCAGTCAGCCTGCTGGGTTTGAGAGCTGATTGCTCAGTGAAACTAGGAAATGGTACCTCCTATGACAATCTCATCAGTGCTCCTGTGGCTTCAGCTGGGCTTTGAACTGAGTATTTCTGGAATAGGTTTGGATGAAATTATCTATAGAATAGAAGCTCAGTTTGGCTCCTCTAGGAATCTCTCTGGTGACTGAAAGTAAAATGTAAATTTTTGGAACGAATAATCTGATGATCGATATCCTATTTGTTCCTCAACAGGGGAAAGTGGTCAAGACCAGGTGGAGCAGAATCCTTCATCTTTACACATTCAGGAGGGAAAGATCATCACATTGACTTGTAGATACTCAGTGGGAACTTTTAAAAGCTTGGGGTAACACATGCATAATCCTGGAGAAGACCCTGAATTTTTGTTTCCTATGTTTTCAGAGAAGGTTGAAAAGATAAAGAGAAAAGTAAAAGCAATGCTGGCTAAGAATAAATGGCATAGCTACTTGGGAATTTCAGCCCAAGGACTCTGGCACCCATCTCTACTGTACGAGAACGTTGTTCCCTTAGATACATGTATTCTGGATGTAAATCTTGTAACTTGGGCTCTAGCATCCAGGACAGATGCATGCTTTATTCTTTCTTTTTTAAAAGGTAAATGTCTACTTCAAAGGAGGTTACAGAATTGAGAAGTTGTTATGAATCAAACTTTCTAGGACAGTTAAAAAGAAGAGAAAAAGGAGATTCAGATTTCTATTGCAGTGGAAAGATTACTGCCTCTCAAATAAGAGGACTTGGATTTCATTCCCAGATTTGCTGCTTACTACCTCTGTAATCTTGAACAATTCATTTAATTTTTCTGGGCCTTAGTTTAGTCAATGGGAGGGTGGGCTATTCTCTGAACACAGTGGAAATATATATACCTAAGAACATATGAGGAGCACACATGGGCATAAACTCATGTATCCCATTCATGTAAATCTATGTCTCAGTTTCCTAATATATGTTGAAACTATCAGGCTCAGAAAGAATAGGTCACACACCTGTGAAGTGAATGGGACTTTAACATAGATCTTTGGATTTAAAATCATTGCATTCCAGTAAGCTCAACCAAGGCTTGCTGTTTCTTCACTCACTAGGAATGTAGGTTGCCCAATCAATTGCTTAATGTTCTTCTAAATTCTTTAATAACAGATACTTTGGGATTCTTTACTAACATAAATATAAATCTATATAAAATCTCATGATGATATGATCTCATTCTGGCTCTTTCTTACATTTCAGTTTCCTCTCCTGCCTTCTCAATTGTTAGGATGTCAAATTGTCTTACTTAACCCTGACAATTTCTTCTCTGTTTCTTCTCCTTTTAAGTCCAAAAAGAGCATGAAATAAAACATGAAGTACTTTCCCTTGATGATCCCGCCCCCATCTTCTCTCAATGAAAAAGCACAGTCTTATTCCTTGATAGAAAATGGAAAAATAATTAATGTGATAGAAGTGCCCTTGTTTATATGAAGCATGAATTGATATCCCTCCAAAGGGGAAAAATGGTCATTCTCAAGGTTATCATTTGTTCAATTTCTTTCCTTATCTAAGGCATAAAAACTCAGGCAATGGGAAATTGATGTCTGAGATTTTAATAGAATTTTCATTGATCTAAAAGACATCTTTTCTGATTAGGGTTTCCAGTTGTTCTCATGGATGGGGAGATAGAGAGGAGTAGCATTTTATTTGAATTTATATCTTTTTAAACCTTAACCAGTATATTTTAAAAAATCATTCTAACTATAGTTGTTTTTGTTTTAGGGTCCATCAGAAAGAAGAGAAAGAATAGGAATTTTTTAAGCAGGGGAAGAGTAGGATAGGTTAGGGGTTTTCATGGAAAACCATGAAAAATTCTAGTCCAATATGGATAATGAAGTGAATATAGTATGGAGAGTTATGACAATATATAGCCAAGAATGGTGCAATGGTAAAAGAATAAAAATGAAGTCAGGAGATATGGGTATGAGTCTTTGTCACTAGATAGTCAAAGAACTGAACTTCTAGGAGTAGGTTTTCTCTCTGGTAAAATAGGGAATACTTATATTACTGATCTCCACAGATATTGTGAAGAAATTACATGTTAACCCATAAAGTATTATACAAATGTGTGTTATTATCTGTGTCATTAGGCAAGGTCAGTTAGTCCCAGACTTTCCTATAATCTTGGGCCTATCCCACAACTAGCTCACATGGATTGAGATCTTAGGTTCTTGAATAGAAGAGTAAATTAAGGAAAATTAGATTTCTCTATCTTCTCACCCACCTTTGCTATTTGAGTGGATATTCTGAATTCTAGAATGTTCATAAAATATCTTTTCTCACTTTCCTTTTATGTTAATTTATTCAATAAACTTCCTTCTAGAGTCTTGACTGGATGATTATAAATCTAGCCATATTGAATGGTTTTTTTTTTTTAAACAAAAACCACAGAAAAACTACCAAAGATACAAATGCAAAAAAAGGAAAGGATTTTCTTGACAGAAGAAATCCTGTAACTGCTAAATTTCAGGTTTTCTTCTCACAAAGAATACAAGCAAAGGAAAAAATCTTGGCACTTCAGGAACCCTAAGCATGTTCACCAAACGCCTAAATTAGAATGTTATAGAAAATTAGAAGTAGGAGACTTAGGACTTTCTACCCTTTTGTGAGATCTGTCTATCTGTATTTTTATGCACCTATACTCTTTTTTCATATTTTATTAAGAGAGCCAATTATGAAAAGTGGCATGTTGAGGTAAAAGATAAAATGACTGAGAGAACAAAGGTTTGAACTTCTGAGTATTTATTAATCAATGCATACCAGTTGCCTTACAAATTGGGAACAGGACCCTTCCTCAGCTTAGCACCATACCCTAAATACAGGGTAAGACATTTTCATATATTAAAAATAATTAAACAAATAAGACCAATTAATTAAAAAGAAACAATACAACATTAGATAATCTGATTTCTAATTGGATAAAGGGTTAGAGGAGGAGACTGAAAAGATGCAATTTCCTGAATTTAGAAAAAGAGGTATTCCATTCCTCCCAAATGTCTGAAAACAATTAAAGGATCACAGAAGCAATAACTGATTGATCGGTTTAGGGCCAGTTTTCAGATGAGACATATGGGTTGCTTGATATGTACAATTGTGAAAAAACTCCTTGCATCAATCTTTGAATCTGGTTAGGTTTCTGGTCAACATAATGTAAGGCTTTAGTTAAGGGTCTCTAAGCAGCAGTAGAGATGGTCCAACTTCCCACTCAGGGCTGGATTCAAATAATGTATTAAGATTTTCTCCCAATTACCACAATTGAATAAATTTTTTTTTTCACAAGCTAGAAGTTAGACTGAACTCATAATTGAATAGAAAGGGAACTAAACTGCCTCTAGATTTGCATCACAAGATAGTGTGATGTCTGTATGTCTACCTCTCTCTCTCTCTCTCTGTCACTTTGTCCATCTTTGGTTCACTCATTTCTCATGATTTGCTATTTTAATCCCCTCAATTCCCCAGTATATTTTCATTTTCATAAATTCCACTCCTATTCATAATTATTCTTATTTTTTTAGTCTACATTGAACTACAGAGGAATGTTAGTTAATGAAAGTAAAATAAAGAAATTTTTATGGGATAGAGAAGTGAGTGAGAAAGAGATATATTTTTATGACATTTCTATAGTTTTTAAAGCACTTCCTCATAAACTATTTTTCTTGATTTTGGATGTTAGGTAGTGTAGGTGGTAGAGTAAAAAGAATGCATATTTTATAATTAGAAGACCTGAATTTGGTTTTGATGTTTATACTTTGGGTAAGACATCTTTTGAGCCTAATTCCCCATATGAAAAATGAATATACACAGACCCACAAGTCCTTGCATTAATCTTAGGATTTGGCATAAATATTCCTTGATTCACAGGGTTTTGAGAGGAAACAACTAAAGAACCATAAAACATTTCTTGACCCCACACATCCCTAGACTACATATTCTTTTTGGAGCTATGGTAAGGAACTATGAAACATAGAATGTGGCATAAGTGATGTGCTATTTTTATTGTTATCTCCATTTTGCAGACTGAAAAAATAAGGTGAAATAATTTCTTTAAGTCCTAACAACTTCACTGGCAGAATTCTGGGTTCTCATTTGAAGACAATTTCTTTCCGTTAGACCATACTCAGTCCACTTCACTCTCTTACACACCCTACTCTCTGCCTCCCATCTCCATGCAATCTCTTTCTACATTGATATTTGTAGGGCAAAATGGATAAGCACAAGTTCACCCACGACTTAGTTTAGGATTTCTTTTTACTAAGGACCACAAATCATCTGTGTCTTCTTAGCTGTCCATTGCTTCTTTAATAAACGTTTTGGTGACTGAGTCCTTGGTACAGAGAACAAACAAAAGTGGGTGAGAGGCTGGAGTATATGTAGGTATTGCCACTCAGATTCCTGCTGCATCTCATACTCAAGTGCTGGGGATAAAGTCCATCTTCCTTCCTCTATTACTTCCAATATGACATACAGGAGACTGTTCTATGGGGGTTCTGAATTTCTTTCCAGGCTCCTCCAACTAGAGAAAATAATTTTTAATAACTAGGGAGACTGATAGTCTTTGGATTGTATTAAACTTAATATTCTTTATCTTGAGTTACCAGGATTTATAAGAACACAAGAGTTTATTTGTCTATATTTATTTACAACTATAGAGATCCAGAACAAAGTCTCTCAGTCCTGAACCTTGGTGTTCATTGAAAGGGTTTTAGTGAAAATATGCTACAATTACTCTGTGATTGAAGAAACATGTTTCTCCTGGTTTATTCACAACCCAGGATCTATTGTATGTAAAGAATCATTATTTTTGGTGCACATTCCACTCAGAAGGAACAATGCAGAATCACAGCAGGGCAGCTCTTATCTGCTCATCCACCAAGTACAAGAGACTGAGGATGATGGGTAATACTGTGCTGAGACACTCAATGACAGGGACTGTCAAAGATGCTAAACACATTTAGATAGCCTTGGAAAAATGAAGAAAGATAAGCTGCGACTGTTTCAAGATGGTTTCACACTGGATGGGGTTGTTGCCTTGTCAACTTTTGGAATGATGAGTGAATTTAAAGCTTTTTTTTTTTCCAAATTGAGCCTAAATTCATGGGGTAAGATAAAAAAGCCCAGATTGAGCAATAAAATGGTATCTCTCTCAATAATGGAGAGAGACACGATGGTCAGTTTTTAATTAAATTTTATTTAAAAAGTGACAACTCTGATAGACGAGTATTTTTGAAAAATGTTTAGTTTTAAAACAAAGGAAATAGGAAAGTCTTGTTTAATCTTGTGCAGGTAAAAGATAACTAGAGAAGACAAAAATATTATGAAAAAATTGTGGAGATTTATAGAATGTGAAACAGAGAAGGAAAACAAGAAAGACAACTAAACTTTGAAGCTATATAAAATTTGGGGCATTTGTTATTGATGAGGAGAGAGCCTTACCGCCTTAGAGGAGTGCAGTTACTTGTGCTCTAAACATGATAATGTGGATCCAACATGCAAATGTTGGATGTCATGCAGTAATAACAATGAAGGTAGAGTCTAATGATAGTAGATGATAATTATCTTCGATGTTGTAGACTTGACAAACAATAGAGACAGCTGCTTCTTACCAACACCCACATCTGTCTTCTGAGGCTTGCCAAAATTAATGACCACCACCCACTTTTCTTGATTAACATGAGCATAAATTATACCACAAGGAAGACTTTGGAGAGGTTATTAAATATTATGAAGTCCTGAGCAAGAAATTGAAGATGTACCAAGTGTGTGTGGCATTTTCATCATTTGTATCAGTTGATGATAAAACAGACTTGAAGAATGAACAGCTGAAGAAAAAGATAATGTCAGAGAATGAGATTTGGCTTCTTTCATTATATAGGAATGTTGGGCTTCTGATTGTGGATAAAATAATGCCTACAAAATTCCAGAAAAAAAATCATTTGCCTGGAGCCTGGCAATCTACTCAGAAAGCTTTTAAACTAAAAATGAGGAAGAGAGAAAAAGGCTCACAAAAATCTGCAGAGTCTGCTATCATAGAGAATATTAGGTATGATATAAGGAATGCCAAAAGGGAGGCTTACTAATTGACACCAACTATAAGACACAGGACCTTAGGTGTCTATGTGAATTTTCTCAGAAAGTGAGCAATTCACAAAATGAATGAGAAATTCTGCTGCAAAAAAGCACTGATTGGAAAAAGTTTCATGCTAGATTTGATAAGTTTGAGATCCCAGATACTTCACTAGTATCACAAGGGACAAAAGATTCACCTTTTTATGGATGATAGTTGGATTTCCAAGTTCAGTGTTACTAGGTCCTTTTATTGATCCCTTTCATGGTGTAGTTTCTTATGTCTTCGCTTACGTCCTCATTTTGGTTAAATTAAATGATAGACAAATGCGTTAATATTAATATGATCTAAGTACAGGCACTGAATTTCTTCAAGCTAATTATATTTTTCTTTGGTTACTGCAATTCTTTTCGCTGTCTCAAATCTCTCACTGCTACAATCCATTCTACACGCTTAGGCGATGATCTGACTATGTAGCACCCTTATTCAGCCAGTTCTAGTGGGTTCCTATTCTAATATTAAAATATATAATATTAAATTCTTAAATTCTATCCTAGGGCCAAATAGAAACAGTTTGACCTCACTCTGTCTTTCTAGACTCACTGGACATTACTCTATGATCCATCCAAATTGACTTTCTCTCCATTTCTCACTCAGGACATATTATCTTCTGTCTTTGTGGAACACACACCCACACACCCACACCCCCCCCCACACACATATACTTATAAACTTTATATTTATGCTGTATATATTTCTATATGTACTTGCCTCAAATTTTAGAATGTAAGTTCATTGTGAGTAGGGATTGGTTTATTCTTTTTTTTTTTTAAAAGAATATGTTGTGTTTAAATATTTAACATGTTTTCTTTTTTAAAATATTTATTTTTAATTTGTGGAATAAAAGAAGAATTTCTATAGCATAGTACAATAAAAAGATAATTGCACATAAAAATGCAAATTCACTATATGTAATGTGTAATTCCTTTTAAATAAACAGCAAAGTTATCATTATCAATTTCCTTCTCCCCCCTTTTTTCTTCCTTCTCACCCTCCCCTTTGCCTTAGTGATGGCTACTATTATAGATATATGCATATATATGTATTATTCTATACATCTATTTATACATTTACTTATTTATTCTTTATTTATAAATATGTATTTATTATTCTATACATCTATTTATTATTCTCTACCTCTACTTATCAGTTCTTTCTTCAGATGCAGATAGCATCTTTCTTCAAATGTCCTTTATAGTTAATTTGGGTATTTATAATAGTCAAAATAATTTATTAAGTCAAAGTCACTCTTTAAACAATATTACTGTTACTCTATACAATATTTTCTTGGTTCTACTCATTTTGCTCTTCATTATTTAAAGCAAATCTTTCCATGTTTTTCTGAGATCATTGAGCTCATCATCTCTTAAAGCACAGTAGTAGTTCATCCCAATCACATACCAGTTTGTTCAGCTTCCCTAACTGATGGGTGAACCTGCAATCTCCAGTTCTTTGCCATCACAGAATTGCTATAACTAGTTGAATCTTCAGTGCCTCATACAATTCTTGGTCCATAACAAGTACTAGATATATGATTGGTTGATTGAAGGGCTCCTAAATGTTGGTGAGCTCATCTTCATAGTTACCAGAAGAACTGGGTTTAGGATTACGTGAAATCCCTGTACATAGGCTCCAATCTGATGAGTGTAATGGAAATTTCCGTTACTAGATCCCTCAGGTAATTGCCTGTATTTCTTTGTATGGACTCCAGAGGGCAGCGGTGTTCAAGCTGAATGACTTATAAAGGATGAGAAGTCACAAAACGCTCGCTTGGTAGGAGCTACCTGTCTTCGTCCAGGTGCCCAGACTGAGACTGTTACTGCTGCTATTGCAGTGACTACTGAGAAGGATTAAAAGCCAGAAAGCCACCAGATTTTATGAAATAGGGCCACTTGCACATGGTCCCCTGTCCTGTGATAACCCGGAGCCCCAGAGAGCCCGTGTCTTTTTTCATCCAGAATCCCCTTTCTCTGGATTCAGAATTTCCACGTGACACTTTTCCCACCTCTGGGTATTGCGGGAGTTAGCTTCCTTGCTGCTCAGCCATGACGTTCTTCTTTGCCCTAGTGACTTTGATGCTCTTCTCAATGAGTGAGTAACAGTCTATTTCACTGTTATCGATCTCATTTACTAAGAAAACCGCCTGCAGCGGACGTCTGTGCCCATTGATTGAGTACTGCCTTGATTTTACAGGGGGAACACGAGCACAGACAGTGACCCAACCCGAAGATCGGGTCACCGTGTTGGAAGGGGATCCCCTGGAGTTGAGCTGCAATGCCTCGTATACTGGAAGTCCTACTTTCTTCTGGTATGTTCAATATCCCCAAAGAAATCTCCAGATGCTCCTGAAATATCTCTCAGGAAACAGGCTGGTTAGAGGCGGCAAAGGTTTTGAAGCAGAATTTAACAAGAACAGTAAGTCCTTCAACCTAAGGAAACTGTCTGTCGAAGCGAGCGATGTGGCTGTGTACTTCTGTGCTGTGAGTGACACAGTGACGGGAACCGTCAGAGGAGCTGCACATGAAATGCTGCGATCGGATGGACAATGATCCTGCCACGAGGGGGCGATGCTGATCCAAGAGCTAGTGTCCTTTTTTTGATTGCTTTTTTGCTTTTAAAACTGTTTTATTGTTGACTTTTGTCTTTGAGCCCCAAGTCCCTTCTCAGTACCTTTTCCCAACTCAGTATCTCCACCCAGACAATATAGGGCCCACTTCGCTCCCCCCAGTGATTACACTTGTAGTTTCTGAATAATCTCAGAGCCTGCAGTCAGTGATTGCTTTCCAATGCATTCTTATTCACTCCCAGGACTGATAGAAGCAACCCTGGCTATCATCAGGCCTAATTCTGGGCGTGGGGGTTAGGAACGGGCCCAAAGCAATCCATGCAGTAAACGGCTAAACTGGAATTCATTCAATAGTTTAGTCAATCAAAGACAAAGATTCTGAGTCAGGATGATCTGAGTTCAATTTCTTAACTAATTGTTAACTATCAAGTTACTTAACCTGGGCCAGACTGTTTCCTCATCTATAAAGCAGCGATAATAGCACCTGCTTCATAGGGTTGTTGCGAAGATTAAATAAGGTAACACATGTAAAATACCGTCTAACCCTTAAAAGGCTACATAATTGGTAGGTATCATCATCAGTATTAATATTACTATTCTTTTATGTGTATATGAACCCTTTTAGCAGTCTAGTATGGTGAAGCCTCTGGACTCCTTCTTATAATAGTTTTAAATTTAGAAAATAAAATAGCTAGGATTACAAAAGAAATGAATTATGTTAAAATAAAATAATCAGAATATTAAAGAAATAAATTCACGAGCCCTAGGTTCTGAAACCCTCATCTAATAAATGTCAGGCACCATGCTAGGTGGGGAATATAAAATAAAAGTAAAATTGTCCTTGACTGCAATAAATTAATATTCCATTGGGGAAACAACAACAACAACACACACACACATTTTAAATGCTAATTAGAGGAATTTGCATTTGATTCTATAGGCAATAGGAGCCACAAGAATGTACTGAGCATTCACACTCAGTTCATTTAACTAAATCCAGCAATTTTGGATATTCCTCCAGGAATATTTATCTTGTAAATACTTCCCTAAATCAGGACAGCCTCTCTCAGAATATTTACTTCTTAATCTGTCTCTACTGCCATCAATCAAATAATAATTAACAATAGGACAACAATAGGAGAAGGAAATATAGTACTTACTATGTGCTGAACTTTTGAGACCTCTTTGACAGCAAGGAGGTCAAATCAGTTAATAGTTAAAGAAATTAATTCAGACTATTCATTGAAAGGACAAATACCGAAGCTTAAATACTTTAGTATGATGGAAGTCTTTGGAAAAGCCTTTGGGAAAGGCCCTAATGTAGGCAAGATTGAAGGCAAAATGAGAAGGAGTAGAAGAGCATGAGATGGATAGTGTCATGGAAACAATGCACATGAGCTTGGATAGACTTTGGAGGTTGGTTAGTGGATGGCCTGGTGTACTGTGGTTCATGGAGTCACAAAGAGTTGGAAATGCCTGAATGACTAAACAATACCAGAAATTCACACCAGGTACTATTTTACAAAAATCTTATTTAGTCCTCACAACACTCTAGAGGAATAGATGCTGGTTTTAACCTCATTTTATAGTTGAGAAAACTGAGAGTGTCGCACAAATATTAAGTGTCTGATGTTGGATTAGAAGTGGTCTTCATGATTCACACTCTAAATAATATGTACTGTCCCAGACAATGAGGATACAAAAACCAAAATGAAGCCATTCCTGCCTTAGGCGTCTTGTATTCTTTTGGAGGAGAAAATAAATACCTATATAAGTAGATTCAGAATAAATAAAATATATACAAAGTAGTTTGGGAGTGGAATGGACCACAACTGGGGGATCAGGAAAGTCTCCATGTAGAAGAAGAACTGAGTTTTGATGAGGAGGAGAAAGGATGTTTCAGATGTGGTGAGTGGATAGGACAAAGACTTGGAGATGAGAGATGGAATAGCATATATGACAAACAGTAATATTAACTTGGGTCAACCATAGAGTGCAGGGAGGGAAATCTTTTATGATAAGGGTGGAATTATAGTTTGGTGCCAGATAATGAAGAGCTTTAAACGCCAAACAGAAAAGATTATATATCATAATAAACACAATAGGATGCCATTGGAGTTTATTAAGAGAGGAGTGACATGGTAAGACCTGGACCTAAGGAAGTAACGTAGGGTTATTTATTTGGAAGATAGATTCAAGAGTTGAAGCAGGGAAACCAATTAGAAGGTAATTAATTAACCAATTAGAAGAGATTAATTTATTGAGCAAATAGACAAGATATAGGCATAAAATTCACAAGCACAGAAGAAACAATAACATATAACTAAGACACATGTTAATATGTTAATATATAATAAAACAATATATAATATATACATAAATAAAAATATTATTATATATGAGATAAAAGATTTTTCAACTTCTCCAGAAGCTGTCTTATTTGTATCTCTTCTGTCTTCATTAAATCTTATTCTATTCCCTTAACAAAAGTGTTTTCTGAGAATCTGAGCTTGTTGCCTACTTTTCTATCTCTAAACTTTTTTCTCATTCACTCCCATACTTTCAAGTACCACTTTAAACAGATGACTGCTGATCTGTAACTCTCTCCTTGATCCCTTCTAAACTACAAACCCCATTTTCAGCTGACTACAGGATACCTCAATCTAGGTACTTCAAATTCAATATGTCTAAAATAAAGTTTATTACATTTTCCTCCAAAGTTATTTCTCCTTTTGACTTTTCTATTTCAGTGACAACAGTATTTTTTGTCTATGGTGTTTTGAAGCCTTAGAATATTTGCCTCTTCTGTCTCCCATCCCTCTCATATTTATTTAATTAGTTCCCAAATCCTTTCAATTCTTCCTTTATAATATCTCTCACAACTATTCTTTTATCTCTATCACCAATGCAGTCACCTAGTACTGTTAGATGGAAGAGTAAATATTCTTTTGGGCCTGGCATCAGGAAGATCCAAACTCTAATTTGACCTAAGACACTTATTAATTGTACCATCCTTGGACAAGTTAATTCATTTCTGTCTGCCTCAGTTTCCTCAGATATTTAATAGAGTAATAGTAGCACATACCTCCCAGGGTTGATGTTAAAAGAATGAGATAATGTTTGCAAAGTGTTTAGCACAGTGCCGAGAACATGGGTAGTGTACATATTAAATAGTTGTTTCCCACCCTGCCTGACATCTCATGCAATAAACTTTAATAATTCTTCCAGCTTTCATTCTCTCCACCTCTAATCCATAGGTTATAACACTAACAGAATAGTACTTTTACAAAGCTAAATAAATATTGTTAATAATAATGATGATAATATTAAATATTTAAAATTATTTTCTTTAGAACTCACTTTTCATATATACATATACATACATGCATGAATAAATATATATGCAAATGCATGTATATTCTATATCTATTTATGTATTATAATTAAAATTAAGGTAAACTGGGGCACAAAGTTATGAGCACAATCAATTTAGTAGTATTTACTTTTTAAAATTTATTTACCAATATTTATTTACCAAATATATTATACCAAAATAAATATTATTTATTTACCAATAAATAGGATCTCAACAAAGCTAAGACCCTGAATCAAGTTTGAGGAATACAGAAAATAAGGTTAGTATCATAGAAAGAAGAAAATATGATTGGATGGAAACTTGGGAATGAGGGCTAACAATAATATTGTTCTTCCTTCCTGTGACAAAAAAAATGTTCATTTTTCAAGTCTAGCAGCATCTGCAAGGACAGAGATTATAAACCAAAATTCTTTGGATAATAAACTAGACATCCTTAAAGGACAGGGTAATGGTATAAAGATACTAGAGCAGATTCCCTGGAGTCTGTTTACCTGCCTCCTTCAAGAGCAACAGATTTGCTCTATACAAGGACAGAACAGTAATTAGCAAGAAACTGGATTTTAAAATTTAACTCATTAGAAGACAGCTGAATTTTTGAACTAAGTTCAGAGACAAAGAATCATGAATTAAGAAACCATAGGACAAAAATCAATGAATTATAAATAGAATGAAATTGAAAAGACACAGATATATGTTTTTATGTATATACTTGCTGTTGAATTGTTTCACTCATGACATTTTGTGACCACATTTGGGGTTTTTTGGCAAAGATATTGGAGTGGTTTGCCATGTTATTTTCCATTTATTTTACAGATGAAAAAACTGAGGTAAATCAGGGTTTGGTGTGTTGTCCACGTTAGCTATTAAGCACCTGAGGCTGGATTTAAGCTCAGGAAAATATAGATCTTTGTGATTCCTGGATCTTTCTAGATTCAGGCCCAAGGATCTATTCACTGTACCACCTAGCTCATACATACATACATACATACATACATACATACATACACACATCTAGAGACAGAGAAGCTGAGATAGAAACAGAGGAGATACACATACATATAGAGACAGAAATGGAGGAAGATAGACACACACATAGAGGGGAAAGAGAGGGGGGGCAGAGAAACAGAGAAAGAGACAGAGGTAGAAAAGGAGAGAGAGAGAGAGAGAGAGAGAGAGAGAGAGAGAGAGAGAGAGAGAGAGAGAGAGAGAGAGAGAGAGAGAGAGAGAGAGAGAGAGAAAGAGAGAGAGAGAGAGAGAAAGGCCCCAAATGTAGATACATTTCCATATTTTTTACCTTATTTATTACTTCTTGATAGTAAACACCTGGTAATGAAGTGGTAGCATATTCAATCAAATTTCTCACTCTAAAATATTGCTTTTAATGAGAGCTAGAAAAGGGTATCTGCAACAAACAAAAAGTAAACTAAAATAAATTTGAAAATATCATTTATTTTACTTTGTCTCTTTCTTTTTAGGGGATTTGGACTAATGCTGTGATTTCATTGATAAAGGGAACATCTAAGTGAGGAAATTCAAAAAGAGTTAAAGGAAAGTAAAAGACTAATGCAGATTCATTTCCTTTTTTTTCCCCTGAGGCAATTAGGGTTAAGTGACTTGCCCAGGGTCACATAGCCAGGAAGTATTAAGTATCTGAGACCAGATTTGAACTCAGATGCTCCTGACTTCAGGATTGGTGGTCTATCCACTGTACCACTTAGCTGCCCCCAGATTCATTTTTTATTTGCAATTTATAATCTTTATGAGTTGCTCAGAGTAGAGGTATCATTAAAAAAAAAAAAAGGGAAATGGGGGCCATTCAGCTGTACACAAGGACCTTGCTGGCTGCATATTGATTTAGAAAACCACACATTAACATTCATCTTTGCCCTAATATATTTTTATTTAGTTAGTTAAATATTTAATAATTACATTTTAATCCGCCTGGGCCCATGCTTGACATCTCTGACTTACAATATTGAGAAGTTAAATGACAATGGTAAGTAACTTAATCTCTGGGCCTTGGTTTCTCCCACAATAAAATGAGAGAGGAAATTGAATTATGATTCCTAAGACTACTCTCAGCTCCTAAACTATCATCTAGAACCTAACTGATAATGTTGAAATAGCAATTCTTAATTTAAATATGTGAAATACATAAAGAGAACACACATGTGAAAAATTCACAATGGCGTTCTCTTTGCCAAAAGTTACCTTTATTTATAAGAAGTTACAGATAAAACATAGAGGCAAAATAGACACCAGGATTGGTAAATATGAAATAGTATTTGGAGATCTTATAGTTTGCAAGGAAAGGGTTACTACTAATTAACAAGGGAAAAGACAAGTCCCCTAGTGGAATTCACAATTAGGAAAAAGGCAATGTGCCATGAAGTGGAAGTACTCTATTAACTGAAAGGCTAAAGCCATAGGGGAGTTTGGCACCCTAAGAGTTAGTTATATCAAGGAGAAAGATACCAGGAGGCAGAATGCCATGACAGGTTAATCCCAAAAGGAATTCAGCAAAGATGGCATAGCTATGGATAGATTTATGGGGGAAATTTAACCTCCAGTGTTTGATGTCATAATTTACCTCACTGATTGGATCCAGTAAGGTGAGGTTTCCCAAGATCTCCACAGGGATAGAACTGTAAGGTTCTATCACAGAAGAGAGGGAATCCTGCCAGTTCCCTTCCTGCTTGCCTCAAGGAGCATTGCAGTCTAACAAGTACTTCAGGCTTTCTTTAACAATATTCACCTGTAGCTAGGACTTCATCACCACCTCTTTTAAGGATATATAAACTGAGACCCCATCACTTTTAAGTGTCTTTGGTCTAAGAGATATGGCCAAATGACCATCCTTTTATTAATAACTTGCTCACTAATCTCATTAAAAATGATTAAATTACCCAGAAACTATATCTCTCAAACTTTTTCAGGTATCACATTACTCAGCTTGGTTTAGTCCAGATATATTTCCCATCTTCATTTTCTTCAACACCATTTCTATTTCTTCCAACAGCAAATCTAGAGCTATAATGGCAGAATCCAAATGGTAGCTCTTACTATAATAATAACAACTAGTATTTACATAGTGCTTACTATGTGTCAGGCACAATGCTAAGTGCCTTTCAATTATTATCTCATTTGATCTGAATGACAAACCTGTGAGATAAGTGCTATTATCACCTGCATTTTGCAGTTGAGGAAACTGAGGCAGATTTCGCTCAAGGTGTATCAGAGTGATACAGCTAATATCTGAAACTAAATTTGAATTCAGGTACTTCTAGGCCTTGCAACATATCCACTGTGCCTCCTAGAGGGCCACTACACCTTCTACTACCTATGGTGGCTGAACTCCATGCTTGCTGAGAGATCAAAAGAACTGCTATCCATTTTCTTCCCATTTTCATTTTTCCTTAACCACAGGCATTTTTGTTTCTTGCTTTTTTTCTCCTCCTCCTTCTCCTTTTCTCCTTTCTCTTCCTTCCTCTTTCCCTTTCATCCTCATTTCTTTACCTCCTCCTTCTTCCTCCTTCCAAAATTCAATGTTATTTTAAGTTTTGTTCAAAATTCTCTCCCTTCCATATTTCTTTTCTCCACCCACTGAGAAAGCAAACACCAACTAAATAAAAAACTTGTTACAACTATGAAGTCAAGCAAAATAAATTTCTTAATTATCTTATTCCAAAAAATATGCTTCAGTCTGCTATTTATCCAGAGGTGGGATAAATCATGTTACCCACCTCTGGATAAATAAATAATGGACACTGTATATATAAATAGCATTCCTAATCATTCAAAGTTATGTTTACAGTACTTTTATCATTGTCTACATTATCCTCCTGATTCTGCCTTCTTTGCTTTGAATCAGTTCATACAAATCTTCCCACATTTTTTTGAAACTATTCCTTCTTAATTTCTTCCAGCATAGTAGCATTTCTTCACATACATATATCATAATCTGTTTAAACATTCCCAATTGATGGATATCAATTCAGTTTCCAATTCTTTGCAATCATGAAAAGAGCTGTTATAAATAATTTTGTAGAAATGGATGCTTTTTCTCTCTCATATTTCTTTCATTTTTTCATAGCTCTTTCATTTTTCTTCTCTCCCCCATCCTTAAAAAAAGACAAAAATGTCTGTTATCCCTTTACAAGTGTCATCTTGCAACTCTTTTCCCTTTTACATACAACTTTCCAAACTGGGTCATTTATTTTTTCTGCTTCCATTTTCTTGACTACATATGTCATAGATTCTTATATTTTGGCTTTCAGCCACCTGACTGAAATTGCTCTAAGATTAACAGAACTTTTCTTAACTACTCAAAGCAATCACCTGACTTTTAACAATATCAAGCATTCTTTTCCTCTGCAGTGCTCTCTTCCCTCTGTTTCTGTGATACCATCCCTTATTAGTTCTGTCTTTACCTATCTGTTGGTGTTCCCCAATATTCTGTCCTGAGACCTGTAGTTTCTACACACTTTCTCTTTCTTAATCCCAGCAGTTTCTAAGGATTTGAATGTAGGTTTTGCTTATAGATTACATAAATTTAAATTTTGGCTAGGTGACTCAATGGTTAGAGTGCTGGGACTAGAGTCAGAAAGATAGGAATTCAAAGTCTACCTCAGACATTTACTAGCAACTGGGTAATCCTGGATCATGGGTAAATCATGTAACCTTTTTCTGCCTTGGTTTCTTCATTTATAAAATAGGGAAAAATAATAACATCTATTTCTCAGGGTTATTGTGAGGATCAAATGAGATATTTGTAAAACAATTTGCAAACCCTAAGCACTATATAAATGTCCTAGATATGCTGCTCTAGATGTCCTATTTGCATTTCAGGTTCAACATGCCCAAAGAACTCATTCCATTCCCAATTCCCTCTAAACTTTACCCTCCTCCAAAATTTTCTTTTTCTAATGAAGGCTTCACCAGTCTCTTAATCAAACAGGCTTGAATTTTTGGAGTGATTTTTAAAACATTTTTTCCTCTTTCTCATCTTCTAAGGACACACAATCAGGTGCTAACTTTTGTTCAGTTTACTTCCTGGATCTGTCCCTACCTCTCCATTCATTATGTCCCCTAGCCCAATTCCCTCTTCACTTGTCTTCTGTACTTTTAACACAGGTTCTTGCTTAGTATTTCTCCTTTCTCCAATTCTCAACAATAGATGAGGTCACCACCCAATAAAAAATATTCAATGGATCTCTATTTTCTCTAGAATAAAATGCAAACCTTGTAACCTGACATTTAAAAGTCTTATATAATATTGATGAGGTTCGGATCTCCTTGATTCCTGGTCAGGGAACCAAATGATGAAGTTCAGCACAGGGCAAAACCCCTTCTGGGAACTCCTTCTGGTTGGTGCAGATCCTTCATAAAAGAATTTACAAACCAGAAAAGTTAGACTGGCAAAAATAAGTTTATTGGCACTGAGAAGGCAGCTTTCGCTAGGAGGCTGACTTCCTCAGTGGCAAGGTCCTGACAGAAAAGTAAAGGTCTAGCAGAGTAATCCTGGCAGAAAAATAAACAAGGGGAGTAGAGAAATCCTGGCTGAAAGATAAAGAGGTGTTAAAGCTGAGAAAAGGATGTCTTCTCACCAGGCAGGGGGTCCTTGCAGGCAGCTATGCCAAGGAGAGGTCCCTTGGCCTGGCATGATCCTGCTTTGGCCCTCTGCAAAGTCTTATCAGGGAAATGGAGTCTGACACTGAGAGGAGAGAATGCCTTCTCAGTGGGCAGGGTCCTCCCAGCAGAGCAAGCTGCTTTGGACCTTCTGCCAGGTTATGAGAAGTAGGTAAGTGAAAGGTATTGTCCTGCTTTGGACCTCTGCAAAGAAATGAGAGAGCAAATGCCTATTTTATCTTGGCTGGGAGCTGCGGGCAGTTTGAGTTGAAATCAGACCGAGATCTTTGAAACTGAATAGAAGTTTCAACTGAATGAGATTCTTGTCCCAGGCCTGGATTTCCAGTAGAATGGAACGGCTTATTGGGAGTGGTTCTGAGTCATGTTTCAGCTCAATAGAGGTAGATTGAAATCTAGATTTCCAGCTAAATGAGACCACTTTAGTTCAAGCTAAGTAGGAGTGGTCCTGGACTCAACTAGTCCTACCAAGATAACAGAATGAAACTACTTTATCTAGATTCTCTGGGGTGAGTCTTTTGCAGAGGCAAGAGTTCAAGGATAATTCCTCTCCTGCTTGAGAACTTCACCTCATGGTTCCCTCCCTAAGTGAGAACAGTATCAGGGTTCCCTCATCAATATGAAATCCATCTACTTCTCTAGATTATTTTCATATTATTTCTCTTGCATACTCCAATGTATTGGGGTGAAATGGATCTTTTATCTATTCCTCAAATTTGATATACTACCTCCCACCTCGTCATCTACTTATGGAGTTCCTGTAATAAGCTTCACCCTCACTTTTTTCTCTTCAAATCCCCTAGCTTCCTCATAGGTTCTGCTCAGAACCTAAACATAGGTTTACTGACCTATGTGGTCTTTCCTATTTTTCCTATTACTTTCAATCTTTTATGCTTGCTCTTTCCTCGAATTGCTTTGTATTTATTTGTTCATTTACATATTGCCTTCCCTCCCTCTATTTCCTAAATACAAGCTCCTCCAAGACAAACTCTATTTCCATACACAAGGAATTTTTGCATTTGTGTCTCTAGTACTTAGCACAGCATGAAGTTTAATGAATGTTTGTTGAATAGTATTGTTGAATGTTAAAAAAATACTTGTCTCTAAGTTGAACTTCAGTTTCTTACCTGGGAGTATATAAGCCCTAGAAAAATTTTTTCACCTTCTTAGTGTATAATTTTTTTTCTTAAAATAAGTTTTATTAATATCTTTTGTTTTTACATTGCTTAAATTTCTCCAGTATCCCTCTCCTTGTTCACAGAAAACTAACCCTTGTAAGGAAAAATTTTTTAAAAGGAGGAAAAGAAAAAAAATCAGAAAAACTGGTCAAGTACATTAAAAAAAAAAAAACTAACAATGTCATATTCTAATTCTGTGGACCCCTCTCTCCCTAACTTGCAAATTATTTGGAATGAGGGAGAGTGTTCTTTTAGAATAAATCAAGCTTATTCTTTGTAATTTTGCAACTTTTATTTTGATCATTTTGTTGGTTTTCCCCCCATTTGCATTGTTCTGAATAATGTTCTTTTGGCTTTATTTATTTCCTTTTGCATAGATGCACATGTCTTTCTATGTTTCCCTATTATTCACCATATTCATAGTTTCATATGGCACTGTATTATTCCATTATATCCCTGACCACAACTAATGGGCTTCAACGTTTCCTCCGATGCCTTTACTACCATAAGAAGTGGCAGTATCATTTGTTCTCCCATGGATCAACAGGATAGGGCTGTAGTCTTTAGTTCTGAGAAATCTTAGAAAATCTTCTATCACATCCTGCATTAGTACCCTTGCACGGCAGCAGATCTTATTAATACTCCTGTCAGGTTAACAAATGCAATCCAAAAAACATTAAGTACTCACTATATTCAAAGCAAAATGCTAGGATGCAAAGACCAGCATGAATCACAGGTCCTTTCCTCATAGAAGTGACAATGTAGGAAGGACTAAAATGAATACAAAAATTATCAAATTCAAGAAAATTTGAGGACAGAGAGTCCATTAAAGACTGGAAAGTTCACCAGTTACTCTTATGTGTCTCTTTTTCCTATGTGTATTACTGTGAGATCTCTATCTTGGTGATAACTGTGGTTTTATATCAGCATTTCTTGGTGTCATTGCATGGATTCCTTTGGTGAGCATATCCTGGATGATTTAATCTGCTTTATTTTTTGAACTACAACCCTGAGGTTTTGTTGTCCTGATAGATGAGTCAGCTAATTGAAACATATTTGACCCACTATATGGAGATTGTTCCATCTTATCTGTTTATCCATCCCAGCCATCTCTTTGCCATTAAGTATTTGTTCTTCCTCTAAATCTCAACCTCTACTAACTACCTCTTGCTCTGGAAATGATAATCAGATCAACATAACCACTGTTTTAGGAAGGGAAATGCTAATTGACTTCCCTTGGCTCCAAACTCCATCTCAGTTGATATACCAGCAATTCAAATATCCTTACCTGGTCACTACTTCATATATGTGTTGTATTCCCCTATTAGGACAGTGTGTGGGAAAAGGTGAAGAACTTACAAGCACATATTGATCAGAGACTGTTAGCTAAAGTAGATCACGCCTATAGGCCTCTGTTTCGACTTCTCCAGAGTCATGTGATTTTAGATAAGGCCTGGACTACATTCCATTGTCCAATGTGGCTGAAGAAGCTGTACATCACCATGTCTACTACATTCCACTGACCATCTAGGGAACAGTAAACTTATGTGACCAATCACAACATAGAGGGCAGGATTTTGGAGGTTCTTTGTCTGAAATGTATAAAAGCTGATGGCATTTTCAAGGCTCTGGTCCTATCCTGCTGTGAAATTTGACTCGCAGACCAGGATGGAGTCTGCTTCTCGAGATTCTAATAAATAAATCTGCTTTCTATGAGTGATCTCAGTAGTAGTCAAATTGGGTACTTCTTTTTGTCCCAAACAATAGGAATATTCTTGCTATTGGAGTTGTCCCCTCAGTCACAACACTTAATGCAAAGATCTTATTAAATATATTTACTTATTCATGCAGGGTGCTCCTAAGAAAGATTATGATTATAATGGGATTCTTTTTTTTTTTTTGGTAATATGCAGCTAGCTTATTAAGCTATTTTTGAAAATTTGATGATTTCTGCCAAAGTTCAAATAAAAAAAATAAACAAACAATGACAACTAAGACTTATTCTTAGCAATGGTTTGTCAGGGATTCTTAAATGGTTCCAAATGGTTCCAAAAGTAGCCAAAAAGACTACTTTATGGAGAACTCACACAGGACAAGCACTCTCAAGATTGTAAAAATGATACAACACTCTCATGGTTTCTCTTAAAATTGTAGAATTGATTTATGACATAGGAGACCTGGCACAGGACCACCCAGTATGGCATGCCCTCATCCGAAGGTGCTGTGCTCTAAGATCAAAACAGAATTAAATTAGCTCAGAAGAAGCACGGGATACACAAAGACATATCCACTCCAAATGTTCATAGAGACTTTTTGTGTCTGACTTGTGACAGAGCATTCCGAGTTTGTATTGGTTTGATCAGCCACAGTCAGACACACAAAATTGCCTCTAAATAATGATGTCATTTTGGTCCTCTTCAAGAATTAAGGACAACAACAAGTAATCCAGTTACTACTCACTTTGCAGCTAGTCTTAGCTCTTCAAGTGTCTTCTAGTCATATAGTAGGACATGCTGGTGTAGCCACTATGGTAATTTTACTATCTTCCCTGTTATTGCCCATCTCTCCCTATCAAGAACAGAGATCTTCCGGACTGAAATAAGCAGAAACACCCCCCCCCCCATCTTCCCCCAGTAGTTTTGAACAAAACTGTTGTTTGGAGTCAACCCTCACCTCAGATATCTGTTGTTAACGAGCTCTAGACCTTGCTTCATCCCAACTAATTACCTACCAGCCCATCAACATTTTAGGTCCTATTTTTGCCTTGTTCATTACTTTGTTTGTTCTAATAATTTTCCTGAGAATGTGTACCTGTGAAGATTTTCTTTCTTTTACATTTGTTTTATTGTTGTTTACTTTCTTTGGCATATTTCTTGCTGTTTTCAGTTGATGAGGCTTAAAACTGGGTTTAGACTTTAAAAAGTTACAGAGAAGTAAACATTCTTTGAAGAAGTGACTAATTCAATTTCACACAGCAGAGCCATAATATAAAACCAAGTTTGGTGACTACAAATCTAAAGCTCTATTATTATGCCTTGTCATCTCTAAGATTGTTGGAATCCAACTCCTGTAGTGAATTAAGGGTGTGAAAACATTCCGGGGCCAAGCGGAGAAGTTCAGATTATGAACTCTTCAGAGTTTATTGATCAGAGAGACAAATATATATACTTCAAATGCTCATAGGCTTGATACAAAGTACATTCTTTGCAGTTTTTACAGTTTTCTCTAACAAACAAGATCTACTGAGATGTAAATGATTAAGACCTGGATCTTGGTTACTTAGAGATGCAAATAGTTGAGATATACATCAGGATAAAGTTTATACCGTTGTCTCAAGTATCTTTCTCCCAAATGCATTTAGTCTCTATTGTGAGCTGTTTTTTCCTGTACTAAGTTCAAAGGCTTGACTTTAATCCAAAAAGTAGTGCTTGCATTTTGCTTCAGTTGCTAGATTATTAATTTATTATATTGACAAGCAATCTCTGCTATTTCAATAAGAAAAGGAAATTTTGGTGAGCCAAGTTACTGTAAGATTCAAGACCTGGAATGGATTCTTACCTCTTGGCCCTCTACATAACATAACTATTTCACTCCTCTTTGGGTTCTAAAATGTTCAGTCCTGATCCAATGCTTGCTCACCCTGGAATATTCTTATATTCCTTTAGTCTTCTCTCCCTGAAAGATCCTCTTGTCTAAGAGGCCCCCTCCTCTAACTGGTGAGTTCCTCCCAGTACTTCCATTTGAAGTAATGCCTAGGCCAACTCCTTTCCTGCCTCTGTTCCTATCTCTTTGGACTTCTCCATTATGTCCCTTTGTGGCAATTTTTTTTTCTCTCCTTCACCTTTCTGAGCTTAAATAAATTGTTTTTGACTCCATGATCCTAAATTATTGATCCTTTTCTATACTCAGGTACTTTATCTGTAAAAGGAAGGGAAATATCTAAAGTTCCTTCCAATTATATTATTCTTATTGGAATAGTAAGAAAATAGTCAACAGACATTTATTAAGTGCCTTCTATGTGGCAGGCACTCTGCCAAGTACTGTGGATACAAAGATAGGCGAAAGCCCCAATGCTTCCCTCAAAGATTTCACAGTCTAATGTGGAAGATAACACACACACTTTACACACACACACACACACACACACACACACACACACACACACACACACTATCTACAAGATACAGCAGAAATACTCAACAGAAAGAAGGGACTAGAATTAAGGGGATTGCAGAAAGCTTGCTGTGGAAGGTTAAAGTTTTAATTGGGAAGGAAATCAGGAAAGCTGGGAGAAGCTGATGAGGAAGGAAAGCGTTTCAGGCCCAGTGAAGAGCCCGTGAAAATACCCAGAATTGAGAAAAGCATTGGAAAGATCATTTTAGGCTTTTACAGAACATACCTCCAGCAACTCTGTGTTTGGCCTGAAGAGGGCAATGCTTCCATCTTCATAGAAATTGGAGCAGATCACCTTGACTGTGTACTTGTGAAAGGCAGTATGACTGACAGGGAGAGCTGTGCTAAGTAACAGAAAGGACTCTGATTGGCCAGGCAGGAAGTATGTTTTCTGAAGCACCAAAAGAAGTAGGATAGGAACCAGGGGTTATGTCTGAGGAACTCATTCAGCATCTAAGCCCACAGGGTTCCTTCTGAATCTTTGTGGCGAAAAAGAATGGAGAAGTTCTTAGGATTTTCATTATTGATCCTGTGGCTTCAGTTAAGTTGTAAGTGGGGGCGATGGGGTGTTGATTGTGGTGCTGTGAATAAGGTATTGGGTCATAGTGTGATATAAAGGAAAGAGTGTTGGATCTGGAGTAAGGGAGGGGTATAGCTTTGATTTCCTGTTAGATCCTGGCAAGTCACTTAACTTTTGGGGACCTCGGTTACCTCATCTCAAAAATGAGAGAATTGTAAAAAATGCTTAATGGAACACAAACAGGGCAGTTTGTTACTGCCTTACTAAATAATTCAATATACATTTTAAAAAAACTGTACATTAATCCAAGTTCATGGATTCATAAATAGTATTCATTTTTGTTCTTTGTATATTGAAATATTTATGGTTTTGTTGATTATCAAATCCATAATAAAAAATTAAAGCCAAATTGTTGGACTAATTTGCCTCTAAAATTCTTTTATACTTATAAATCTGTGATCCTATGATATTTAAAAGACCCAGGGAACAATTTTTACAAAGCTAAGATTTGGGGGTGGGAGCTCAGTATGCCTTATTTAAAGTTTTTTCTTGAATACAAAGCATATATGAATTCTGAAGAGTAATAGCTTAACTTTGTCTTTTTCTCCCAGGGGTGACCAGCCAAAGTAAAATAGAGCAAAGTCCTCCAACTTTCATGGTCCAAGAAGGAGGGAATGTCACTGTGAGCTGCATTTATACAGATAGTGCTTTTAATTATTTTTTCTGGTATCATCAGTTTCATGGGAAAGGTCCTCGGTTGTTAATACAAATGTTTTCGAATGTAGTTTCAACACAAAATGGAAGATTCACAATTCACCTCAACAAAGGGGCTAGAAACTTCTCCTTGCACATCTCTGACTCCCGACCAGAAGACTCAGGCACTCACTTCTGTGCAGCGAGTGCACAGTGCCTTCTAGACACCTGCAGCCTGTCACAAATCCTGCAGTGGGGTCTCTAGTCACACCTCCTACCAGGGGACTTAGCATCTTTGAGCACATTTTCCCAATCTGCAAATGAAAGCAAATGAGCAATTCTCCTAATAGGATTTTATGAGAATCATAGTGTTCATGAAAATATTTTAAAGGATTCTTAACAAGTTCTTAAAAGCATTTAGTGGAAATCCTATTCATAACCTCAGAAATCAATTCAAAAACCAACTCCCTCAAGAAGCCTTCCCTAATCCTCATCCCCACCACTAGATTCCACAATCTCCCCAGGATTTCTTCTTCTTTAGAACTTTTATTATACTATTGGGTAGTACCTTGAGGGAGGGGATCAAGATTTATTAAGGTTTTCATTTGCACCTAGAATAAAGTTTTGAAGATAAGATTTTAAAATGTTTGTTTGTTGAATGTGTAAGGGATTGAGTGATTCACTCTTCTCCCTTCTGTGGTTGCAGAAAGCAAAGAGTAGATAATAGACACGGAGAAGTTAAGGTGATTCTTTTATAAAGTATGAATACCTTTCTGATTGAATCCAAGAAGGAAAACTTAAGATTGACTAATCAAACAAATTAGATAGCCCTCTTAGGGGAAGGGGTGAAGCTCTTTAAATAGCTAAACTCTGAGGAGCTTAACAAAGTCCAAGCAAGGGAAAATGTGTGTGTGTGTGAGTGTGTGTGTGTGTGTGTGTGTGTGTGTGTGTGTGTGTGTGTGTGAAGGAGACAGTAGGAGAAGAGTATTTCTAATTACACTCTTCTTCACTGATGCATGAATAAGTCAATATTTGGGATAGCCAACTAATTTTTGTGTCTGGTAGCATATTTGCTCTTTGACCTTTTATGGCATGGTTGGAAATATAAAAAGACAGGTAGTAACTAATCTAGTTTATTTTGACATCTCTTTCTATTATAATGATCTTCCCTCAGTCATGTTATTATGGAGACCATCTTAATGTATCCATGGCATAACTAACATTTGGCTATAATTCTAATGAAAAGCTCCTGTATTTGGGGTGAAGAGACTAGGGTATTACTTTAGTTTTACAGTTTAAGGTTGAGCAAGTGACAAGCCATATTGTGCCTCCATTATCTGTGCAATGGATATCATAATCCATATTCTTTCTAGTGATACAAGATAATATATATGTATTTAGTTGTCTTTCACCATCTCTTAGGGACCCTGAAATCTAAACAAGCTCAGTTATGCCACATCTCAAATATGTTTTTAGACAAAACCATATATCACAGTGTTTCTCCTCACTTTATATATGTATATTTGGTCCAGGGTCCACACTAGCCCTGAAACTTACACTTATGGATATTGTTCCCCTAATAGTATGAGGAGCATATAATGGGAAGACATAAAAAGTAATTAACATGGTGACAGCCTTTAAACCTTCTATGTACTCAACCTTTATATTCATAGAAAGCACATATTCATCATAATCCCTGCCTCCTTCCATGCTCTAGTATACTCTACATCTTGTTTGTTCTTAATCCTGAAAATGTACATCAGAACTCTGCCTACTAACTTGCTTCTCTGAAAATACTTAAAATAATATAAATCACTGTCTTTTGTGAAAAAAAAAAAAACAGAATGGCCTACCACTTCCTTCAGTAGGTAATATATTCATGTATGTGTATATAATAGTTATGTATATTGTACATATAGTAATATGTATATATCTATGTTCATATACCTTTCTATAGAGAATTTAACATCTTTGTTGGGCACTGTAGGCGAACGATGGATTGATCTCAGAAATAAAAAGAAGACAATGTCGGATAAAATATGGGAAACTACGCAAAGCTTTCCATTGTAATATATATGTTGCCCATGCAAGTTATGACTATGTCCATCTGGTTTTGTCTAAATGTAGCTCAAGGGAAGCATGAATAGATATCTCTAGAATGATTACTTCTAGGAAGGGACCAGATTAGAGCCACAATGCTGACCCGCTCATAATGAGGTGGAGTAGAATTATATGCTTTTTAAAGAAAGCCATTGTAAGTTAATATAAAATATTGTATCATTGAGGACTGGCTTATTATTGTTTTTGTATTCACAGAATCTCATATAGTACCAAGCTTATAAAAGACATTTAATAACTGCTTCTTGAACTTATAGTAGTTAACTACAATAGCAAATTATTTCTTTTTCAGGAAATTGCCTCTAAGGTAGTGGAAAGAGAGAAAGTCCCTTTGCTTCCTGTGAACAGAAGCTGTTAATAGGATAATTGGATCATAGGATTGAAGGTTTGAAGGGACCTTGAGCATCATTAGGTACAATGGCTTCAAACTTTTTTGAGCATAAGGACCCTTTTGTAGGTCAAAACATTTGAAGACCTCCACAGGGTAGTTGTCGTAATGTTATCATAGGGAATTGTGGTGTAGTACAATATAGAGGGTAAGACTTGGAGTCAGGGAAATTCAAGTTCAAATTTTGAACATTTACGAGCTGGGCTATTTTGGGCAAGTCACCTAGACCTTCTCATCCACAGTTTCTTCATTTGTGAAATGGGGATAATAAAATCACTTATCTAACAGGATAGAAGTGAGAAACAAATTATAAGTAAAGTGTTTTGTAGACTTTAAAATGTCATATAAATGCTAGCTATTATTTATAGGGACAGATATAGCTATATGTTAATATGTACATATTATTTATTTAATTCTACCTTTTTTTGTATTTGTTAATTGAGAAAATACATAATAAGGCTGGATGTGGTTTCTCACACCTTTAGTGTTGGCTGTGGGAGAATTGAGGATGTTTGATCACTTCTGCTTTGGAGTTCTAACTTGCAATAGGGCTAAAATCAATTGATCATTTAAATTAAGTCCAGCACTAGTGTGATCCTGCCTTCCCCCATTTCCACCCCCCCAAATGAAATTGGCTCATGTAGGAAACAAAGAAGGTGCTAAGACAATTTCAATAGACTTGGGATAGAAAATGCCATCCTCATCCAGAGGGAGAACTATGGAGACTGAATGCATATTAAAGCATACTGTTATTACCTTTTTTGTTTGTTTGTTTGCTTGCTTTTTCTTTCTTGTACTAATTTTTTTTTTGGTCCAGATTTTTCTTTCCTAAAATGATTAATATGGAGATATGTTTAAAATGATTGTACATGTATAGCCCATATTGGATTGTTTTCTGTCCTGAGGAAGAGGGAAGTAAGGGAGAGAAGGAAATAATATTTGAACTCAAAAATCTTACAAAAATGAATGTTGGGGGCAGTGTGATGGTGCAATGGATAGAACACCAGCTCTGGAGTCAGGAGGACCTGAAATCAAATCCAGCCTCAGACACTTAATGCTTACTAACTGTGTAATCATGGGCAAGTGATCCAATTGCCTTGCCAAAAAGAAATCAATGAATCAATAAATGAATGAATATGAATGTTGAAAAATATCTTTACATGTTTTTGGAAAATAATATAATATTGAGAAAAATGAACCCTATATGGGGAAAAAATAATTCCATAGTCTCAAAGGGTTCTAAAGCCCAGAGTTTAGGAACCATTGCTCTAACCAACTCTTCCTAAGGAAAATGATGGTAAGAGAGTTTGTGACTTGTCCAAAGTTGCATAATTATTAAATGGCAGAGGAAGAATTTTAACTCATGTCTTTTGATTCCAAACCCAGTGTTTTTGCAATTATACTGATTAATCTGAATGTTGATGACATAAAGTGGTCTTTTTTATAAAAAGGAGCAATGGGGCTATGTTGTTTAAAAAATTGTTTAATAGCCTTGAAGTGAAGTTTATAGTCATCTCTAGTGAATTGTCTCCTTGGATGTCATATACAAAGTATATTATGAACATAAGGATTATATTTGTCATAGGTAGATGTTGTATGTGCATATGTGTGTGGGGAGGTAGGACAGGATGTCTTCTTTAGAACATGCCCTTGAAGTTGAACTGGACCTTCAAGTTATTTATTTCTTGTTTCTTAACTTTCCTGCCTCAGAAGTGCGTTTTGACACTTTTTTCCCAAATTGATCCAATGCCACTGGTTTTCTGGTTGTTCCTCAAACTGGTCATTCCTTCTCCAGACTTCAGGCATTTTCACTGAATAATCCCTATGCTTGTAATACACTGCCATCTTGTCTTTGCCTTCTGGCTTGTTTTACTTCTTTCAAGACATAACTAATATTGCATCATCCACTAGAAGCCTTTCTTGAACTCTTTTAATGATATTACTTCCCTTTAATTGTTTAGCTCTAGTTTATCCTGTGTTTATGCATATATATACATATATATATATATATATGTATTTCACATTGTTTTCTAGATTGTCTCCTGTATTAGATTGTGAGCTTCTCATTGAGAGCTAGAACTGTTTTATGACATTCTTTGAATTTCCAACATTTAGCATAGTGCCTGGCATATAATAGACATATAATGAATGATTATTAAGTAACTAACTGCATTAAGTCCTTGCTGAAACTCTGTAGACAAATATTTTGTTTTCTTATACAAATGGCTATGTACTTAGAAGGCATCTAAGATTGGAAACTAGGATTGGAATCAGGAAGACCTGAATTCAATTCCAGCCTCAAACAGTAGCTGGGTCATCGAGTCATTTAACCTCTCTTTGCCTCAGTTTCCTCCTTAGTAAAATGGA
This sequence comes from Antechinus flavipes, assembly GCF_016432865.1. NCBI lineage: Eukaryota > Metazoa > Chordata > Mammalia > Dasyuromorphia > Dasyuridae > Antechinus > Antechinus flavipes. Next base: position 512,561,840 of record NC_067399.1, read on the forward strand.
GATAATATTAGCATCTACCTTCTGTGATTGTTGTGGGAATCAAATGACTTAATATTTACAAGGTACCTAGCATATGTGTCTGGCACATAGTAGATGCTATTATTATTGTTTATTATTTCCAAATGCCTTAAGAGTAAGTCAAGACTTTATTTCTCTCTGTTCAATACTGAGATTGTTGCCTTTGGTTCAAAAAGATAAATATGCAAAAATATCTTTGTTTAAAGATTTAATAGCCAGGAACCCAATAAAAGCAGCAAAGGATAAGTAAATACACCAGCCATTTTAGAGAATCAGAAAGGTCTGAAAGTTCTAATTCCTCTATATCGTAGAAGAGTTGGATTTTCCTTCCTTCCTTCCTTCCTTCCTTCCTTCCTTCCTTCCTTCCTTCCTTCCTTCCTTCCTTCCTTCCTTCCTTCCTTCCTTCCTTCCTTCTTTCCTTCCTTCCTTCCTTCCTTCTTTCCTTCCTTCCTTCCTTCCTTCCTTCCTTCCTTCCTTCCTTCCTTCCTTCCTTCCTTCCTTCCTTCCTTCCTTCCTTCCTTCCTTCTTTCCTTCCTTCTTTCTTTCCTTCCTTCTTCTTTCCTTCCTTCTTTCCTTCCTTCCTTCCTTTCTTCTTTCCTCCCTCCCTCTCTGTCTTCTTCCTGCCTTCACTCTCTTCTTTCTTTCCTTCCTAAGTGGGGATTTCTCTAGTTCTGCTTGCTATTTGGAGCAGAGTGAATCAATTCCTTTTGAATTTTGAATATGGCAATTCAAGGCCATATAAATTACTTTGGAGCTTCACTTAGCAACCCTGGATGGGCAGGATAGAGCTTTTGTTCTGCAATGGGTGACACTGTGAGTAGAGTGCTGGACTTGAAGTCAGGAAAGCCTGAGTTCAAATTCAGCCTCAGACTCTGACTAGCTTGTGTGATCCTATATAAGGTACTTGACCTCTACCTGCCTCAATTTCCTCAACAATAAAATGGAAATAATAATAGCATCTTCCTTACAGGTTATTGCTGCTATATTATCAGGCTAACTGCTCTTTTTAAATAATAGCTGACTAGTTTGGTTTGCTTTGCCTAGAGAACCAACCTGAACTATTTGCTGTCAGCTCTGTGCGGAGTGGATAGTGCCCTATCCAGGTGAGGAAATAACATGTTGGTCTGATTTATATAGCTTAGAGATAACAAGCCTTATGTTTCTCTGACTTAATTGGAACACTATTCACATTGAGAAATAACACTTTTAAATGTTCCTTTAAGGGTGGTTGTAAGTTGAAAGAGCTTATAAATAAATGCTGTGTTTGAATGTAGCAAAGGGAGGATTGTCCAGTAGGAGAGCAGAGAGGACTAGTGGACAAGCACTCAGCATTTTCATGTGGAGATGTTTCTGAATAGACTAAATACATAAAAGTCTGCAGTATAGAATTGTGAGTTACTTGGAGCACATGAGTTTTCCTTGCTCCTATACTCACCTGCAATTCTTATAAACAGATGCTCAGTCTTTTTCACAAAATCTAAATGCTTTGAAAGGTTAATGCAAACTGGGTTTATATGTAGATAGTGATGTATATTATTATTATTATATGCTTGCTTTAATATATGAACATCTATGATATTGTGATTAATATTGCTTTTGCCTTTGTGCTCACATATTTTTCTAGATGTATTTCTTAAATTGGATCTTTGGAGGGAATGTCAGAGTCTTGTTTGGTACTGATTTATATTGTCTGGGATATTATAGCTGCTTTCTGCATGTATTGAGGACTGCATTCTTCAAATATTTCAGGGAAGCTCAGGGAAGGTATGTGCAGATTTCTAGAGTTCTCTAAACAGTTTGAGCTAGGGTAAAATCTGATTCCTAAGATCCTGTTCTGAGCTTTACCAGTTTTCAACTCTATCGTGGGTCTGGGAAATACAATTTTCAGTTTGTCCCTGGTTGGAATGCCAGTAGACTATTGCTATTTTTAGGTACTATAAATTTTATGGAAGGCTCCACAAGTTCAAACCAACAGAATTTCAGGCACGCTATTGGACTGAGCTTCCTGCCTTGGTCATTCACATTTCTCCCTCCTTATTATTCTACCTGTCTGATCTTTCCTTCTGGTTCTTTTGCTAGATCTTCTCTATGCTAACCAAGCCTGTTTCATAGGTCCTTTTCTCTACTTTTACATTTTTCACTTTACTTTTCACTTTATATCATTAGCATTTATAGTTTCAACCATTTTTTATGTGTAGATGACTTTTAGATCTATTTATTTAGTCCTAACCTCTTATCTAACCTCTAGGCTTGCATTTTCAACTTGCAATTTCAAACATTTTGAACTGGATGTCCTATAAACATCTTAAATTCAACATGTCAAAAACTCAACTAGTTATTTTTTCTCCCCAAATCACCTCTTCCTAGCTTACCTAATACTGTCAAGGCTGTCACTGTCTTCCCAGTTACCCAGGCTCACAAACGAGGTATCACCCTCAACTTCTCACTATCTTTCACCCTCTCTGACCCATATCCATCAGTTGTGAAGTCCTGCAATTTCTATCTTCATAATATTTTTTACATGTGCCTCCTCTCTATTGATATCTATCACTATGGTACAAGCTCTCATCACTATCAATCTGAACTACTACAAAAACCTGCTTTTAGATCTCCTTGCTTCAAGTATCTCCCCACTCCTCTCTATACTACTGCCAAATTGATCTTCAAATTCAGGTATAAACATGTCACATGTTTCCCTGTACTCAATAAATTCCAGTGGCTTTCTACTGAATAGAATATGATTTTCTTTTTTTTCCTTTTTTTGCTTTATAAAGCTCTTTATAACCTAGTTCCTTTCTATGTTTTCAGACTTTTGATCTCTCTTTTCTCATCATATATTCTGTAATCTTACTTCTTGAAACTGACACTTCATTTCTGGACTCTGACTGTTATTTCTGACTATTCCTCAGGTCTACAACTCCCTCTTCATCCTCACCCCTTAGTCTCCCTAGCTTCCTTCAAGTCTCAGCTAAAGTTTTATTTTTTGCAAGAAGCTTTTCCTGATTCCCCTTAGTGTTGTGAGAATTGGATGAGAGTTTAGTTTCTACAGAGTAATGAAAATTGAATTACAGAGAAGTGAAACAAATTAGAAAATTGAAACCTAAGAAATGGCAGGCCAGGATGTGAAACAAAGAAATAAAAATAAAAGAAAGAGGAAAATGCAATCAAGATGGAAGATTCAAATTTAGAAAAATAAAAGAATAATGTAATCTGGGTGGAAATTTAGAATAAGAATTAAAAGTATTTACACATTTTACACATGTATATGTGGGGGTAAATATAATACTGTGATCAGAGGAGGAGACTTAGACTCAAGTGGGGGAACAAGACTAGACCTCAGCCAACAGGGAATGAAGGGAAGGATTGATCTACTTCCAAATAAGGTGAATACCAAGGGAGGAAAAATGATGTAACCAAAGGAAGAGATTTAGACTCAACATGGGGGGATTATGAACTCCTGATTGGTTGTGACCTCAGGCACTCAGTTTATGGGACTTCAAGAGAGAGACTTACATTTGGGGTATAAAAAAGAGAATATAAATTGATTCTAGTGTTCCTATCTTATAGGATATCTAAGGCTGCAGTTGTGAAGTTAAAGACTTATAATTTCTCCCTTCCCAAGTCCAATGGAGTTATTTCTCACAATGCTCATGTCTTTTCTCTATTGATTATTTCTAACTTATCCTTTGTATCTTATTTGTATGTAGGTATTAAAATATAGTCTCCTCCATTAGATTGTAAGGCTGTTGAGAGCAAGGTTTGTCATTTAACTTTTTTTATATCCCTGCTAATTGGTCTGCTTCAACTTCCTGATTTCAGTCAATTACAATCTGGTGACTGAAATTTTCTTTGTGTACAGATCTAATCATGTGACTTCCTTGTCCCAGAGTCATCTTGTTGCCTCAAGGATAAATTATAAACTCCTTTTTACTTTATACACACACACACACACACACACACACACACATATATTATATACAACTTGCTCCCCCATCCAACTTATTTTTCTAGTCTTACTAGATATTATCCGCTCTCTCTTTCATCTAGCCAAACTTTCTGCTACTCATACACAACATTCCACCTCTAGTCTTCACTTTGTTTCACTTTCCATCCCACATGCTTGGAATTCATTCCCTCCTTACCCTAGCCTCCTAAAGTCCCTCCTACTTAAAACTTTTCCCAATTCACTCAAATACTAAAGTCCTCCTTTCAAATTATTTTGTATTTATCTATTTTGCACATATTTATATAGGTTTACTTTATATTTATTCCATATCAATTTTAAAATACATTTTTATAGATATATTTTGTTTTTATGTTGGCTAAATATCCCCTTTACCACTTTTTCTCTCTCATCCCAGTCATGCTATAGAAAAAATAAACTTTAAAAATGAGAAAGAAGAGAAACAATTCATGAAAACTGATCAATTCATAAAAAAAATTGAAGATTATATTCAATGCTCTACATTCTTGGACCCTTATCCCTCACTCCAACCCCTCACTTCTACAAAGGAACAAAGGGAGGTGTTCTTTCATATCTCTTCTTTGGGACAAAGCTTATTCTTTGTAATTTCACAATTTTTTTTTATTGTTTTGTGATTGTTGTTTTTTTAATTTACATTGTTGTAGCTACTGTGTATATTGTTTTCGTGTCTCTGTTTATTTTGCTTTGCTGCAGTTTATATGCCTTTCCATGCCTTCCTCTATGAATCATGCTAATTTCTTACAGTACAGTAATAATATCTCATTAAAGTTATGTACAACAATTTATTTAGCTGTTCTCTTATTGATGGGAATCTACTTTGTTTACAATTCTTTATTAGTACAAGAAGTACTGCTTGGCATATTTTGATGTATGTGGAGCTTTTCTTTTTGTCAGTCACTTTCTCTCTATTTCCTAGCAATGGATTTTGTGGATCAAAGTGATGTTTTAGTCTCTTTATTTGTATAATTTCCAATTGTTCTCCAAAATAGTTGTACCAGTTCTCTGTTCTATCAAAAATTCTGATAAATATGAATGTGTGTATATAAATGCATAATACATATATGCACATATATATTTTAATCCCTAATTTCTCTTCTTTTTCCTCCTTTTTTCCTCTTCCTTTTCCTCCTCCTTCACCTTTTCCTCCTCTTTTGTTTGTCTGTTTCTGTTTCTCTCTATGTCTATCTGTCTGTCTCTCTCCTTCATTGAAGAAATTACATCCTTCTTTGGACTTATATCCCCAGCACTTATATAGTGTCTGATGTATATTAGGTGCTTGATAAATATTTGTTGATTATTTAGTAGCATAATGGTATTATTTTGTGTAAATACAATCAAATTTATTAGTATAGTTTGATTTATCAATTGCTTCCTTTTTCTCATTTCTTTTTAGCCTGCAATGTCTTAATGCTTAGAAACTCTAGTGTCAACAAAGCAAGTCAACAAACATTTATTAAACACTATGTGCCTAGCAATATACTTAGCCTTGGTAATACAAATAGAAGGAGTAAGAAAGTAGTCCCTCCTCTCAAAATGCTTACTTTCTAAAGAGGGAAAAGAAAACAGAAAAGAAAGCTGAAAGGGGGGAAAGCTTGGGATGGGAAAGTATCTTGGTGGGGCATGGTAGGAACCCTGGAGGTTAAGGAGTGGAGATTGGAGAAGAATGAAGCTCTGACAGATCTGGACATTTAATTAAGAGGAAATTTCTTGAGGAATTGTACATTCAGAGAAATGGGCTGCAAGTACAGAGAATATTCCCAGTGTCAGAAAGGTCACCATGGCATAAACTTCCAGGTTGAGGATATTTTTGTGGGAAGGTGGAGATGAACAGAGACTTGAGAATGGAACATGGAGAGAAATGACCTTTCAATGGGTGATATCCCACAAGGATTATGAGACTACAATGAACATATAGAAACAACACACAACAGTATGGTAGGATTCTACTGCTTGTCACATATGACCTTTTGGACAATCATTTTGGTCAATACTTTTTTATGTAAAATAATAGATCTAAATTAGATAATCTCTGGGATCCTTCTTGCTCTGAAGTTTATGGAACCTATGGCTTGTGCCTTACATTACTTAACTGAGTAGATTATTGGCCTAAACAGTTTAAATTAGTCCAGCAGAACTGAGAAGAGAAGGCCTTGATGACAAAAAATAAGTTTTATATCCTATGAAATCTGTTTACTGCAAAGTGAATTATAACCTGGCACTAGGGGAAGGTTAGAGAGTCCCACTTTGCTTTATCTTAATGCATTTGTATGACCTGTCAGGAGAGATAGTTTATTCTCAGGATGGAGTGATATGAAAAATTAAACCTTGTGAAAAAAAGGAATGGAGAGCTCATTCCTAATCAGATTTTCACACAACAACAAAAGTAATAACAATGACAGGAACAATAATAACAAAAACAATAACAATAATAACAACAACAACAATAGTCTCAATAACATCTACTAGTAAGAGGTTACTTTAAGGTTTGTAGCACAACCAACACACACATCATTTTATCCTTATAACAGACTTGTGGATTAAGTACTAGAATTATTATTACTGTCATTTTTCAAATGATGAAGCTGAAGCGAGAACCTAAATGTAACTTACCCAATGTCACAGGCTAGTGTTTGAATTATATTGAATATATATTAAATTATGACTTAGCCAAAATACATTTCAAGAACCTATTGTTCCTAAACATATTGCTATTGTTTTTTCTAATATAAATTATTTTATTCATGTGAAAAAGGGGACTAGAGAACACAATGATAAATTACTTATTTGGACAATTATTGCTACAATGCTCAATTTGAATTGAAAATATGTTTTTTATTTCATTAATAATCTATAAATTAAAAAAAGAACATATCTTAGTGTAAGGAACTTTACACAAGTAGTTGTGGCTTTGATTATAAGGTGGCCATTTTCTTCTATCCTTTCACAGAAATGGAAGAGGATAAGATCAGAATCTGAGTGAATGGGAATGGAGAAACAGAGCTTATCTATTATTTACAGTCAATCTGATTTAATTTGGGATCCAAGTCATGAGATGGAATCATTGATCTAAAGCTCAAACTTAAAACTGATCAAGTCCATCTCTGCCCTTTTACAGAAAAAAAAAAAAAAACTGGCTCAGGGAAATAAAGTAACTTGTTCAGGCTTACAGAAGTAAACAGCTAAACCAGAATTTGAACCCAATCCTCTTACTCCAAATTAAATATTCATTCCACTAAACCAGATGATGTCTCCAAGCTTTGGAAAGGTAGTTTAGTGAATGGATAGGTGAGAGGCCAAAACTCTAAGCCAGCCAGATGGTACAGTGGGTAGAATGCTGGACTTGGGATCATAAAGGCTTGAGTTCAAATTCTGCCTCAGATATTTAATAGCTCCAACCTCAGTTTACTCAACTGTAAAGTGTAGTTATAATAATAGCACCTATCCCCCAGGATTGTTGTGAGAATCAAGATATTATTTATTAGGTAGTACAGTGCCTGGCATAATATAAGCATTATATAAATGCTAGATATTAGTATTATTATTATTAAATCTGAGGCACATACAAAAATATCAGCTAAAACATGGATGTGTATCTTTCAGAATGTCCCTAGAACCCCAAGAGACAGAGAAACTGTATCTAGTGACTGAACCCATGACTTAGGTTTCAAATGGAATGTTATTCTACCTGAATGAGCAGCAAAATGGAGAAATTTCTGGAAACCTCATTAGCAGTTGAAAGCTTTAAGCTGGTCTTATGAGTTGGAGGGTTTCTAGAAGGCAGGAAAAAGACATTCTCCCATAAGTCTAAAGGGGAAGAGACATGAACTCTATTTGCCTTATTTGGGGGATCCTTGTGGTGACCATGGGAAACAAAGATAAATTCTGGAGAATATTAACCTGAATACAAGCAGCCATTATTTGGCATTCATTTGCTTAAGAGAATTTGAGCATCACAGATGGGAGCAGAAACCTTAACCTGCAAATCCAACAAGGTTAGGCAGCACTAATGAGCTGTAATAACAGCTTGAGTGTAAGAAATCAGTCGTGTTTTGAGGAAAATTCTTATATTCTCAAAAGTGATCAAAGAGCAAAATAAAATGACTAGGCGACTCATAGCCATACTTTAAGAATAGTAAGTGCCTGCTAATAATGTTTAACAACTGGATTTCTATAACAAAGAAAGAAAAGTATTCAATCTTAAATTTCATCTATATTGCTTAACATTTTTCTCATCATTAAAAAAAATCCAGATAATCAACAAAATAGTGTATGTTAGTCCTGATTTGTAGTATTTGCTGATTTCTGAGGTGTAATTACTGACACTGAAAATTTAACCACAGCTCTTGAGAGCCAGTTTAAGCAACCTCAGATATATCCCTGAGAACAGTTATCACAATGGTAAAAGTGCTGGACCAGGAGTCAGGAAAACTTGTCTCCAAATCTCACTGACATTTGGTGAATGAGCATGTTTTAGTCAGTAAAACTCAGTTTACTTACCATTAGAATATGGATAACAATATCTATGATTCTAATAGTATTTTTATGAAGAACAAACAAGATAATATTCTTTGACAACTTTAAAATGTTGTATAACATTTTAATTTAATTTAATCATTTAATCATTTATATGATTTTTAAAAAAATATTCATTTAAAACTTAAATACAAAATAAAAAAATGAAAGAGAAAAGAAAAAACAAAAGAAAAATATTGTCATGTGCACAGCAGAACAGGAGAGGATTCAAAATATGTAACAATAAATTTCCATTTCAAGAAAGAGTATATATTAAATGCTATACATTATATTCAGAACTGTTTTCTATGTCTTTTCTATACTTCAGATTTTCTTTTGAAGATTTTCTTTTGTTTTCTGCTGTGTACTTTTAATTTTTTTCTTTTTTTCCTTTTTCCTCTTGAACACACATTACATACATGTACATATACAAAAATATGCATATATACATACATACACATACATATACACAAATACTTATAATCATACATATACACATCCATATACATCTGAATAAGTTGTACTATGCTTGTTTGTCCTTTGTTTCTCTGAAGGTGGCTAACATCATCTTTCTTAGGTCTATAGTCTATAGTTTAGAATAGTCTAAAAGAATATTAATATGGCTGACAAATAATGTAGATTTCTCTCTTTTTTGATTGAATCTTTTTTAACTTTGACTTTATTCAAGATCAAGGATTACTACCCCTATTAACTCCCCTTTAAATGTCTGTTATTATTCATATTTGCAATATAGTTGACTAAATTACAGATGGTATAGGTAAAAGCTTTGGATACATCTATCACAATGATTACATTGTTGTTACTACTGTTGTTGTTACTAGAAGAATACATATGTAGTTTAAAGGGATTATTAAGTACATGGCACCCTAAGTAGGTCTTGGGCCAAAATATAAAGGATACAAATCTTGTCTTTTCCAGTTTTTTACTTTGAATTTCTTCTCTAAAAAATCCCAAACTCTTATCTATTGCTGCCCTATATCCCACCTTCCCTCTCTTTCCTACCCACTTCTAGCTTTTAGAATTGAGTTGAGAAAAGGGATTGTAAGGTAAAAAAAGCTCAAAGAAAGCTTGGACGTGCTTTTTACCTAAAGCATAAACTGATTGAGAGCAGAAACCACACTTGAAGTAAATTTGTATGATTTTGAAAACTGTAGCATATCTTTTTATATAGATGACCTTTATATTTGGATACTCAGCACTTATCACAGCACTTATTTATTAAACATAGTTTAATAAATGCTTGTTGATTTTTGATACTTGTCTGCTCAGTTGAATCTCTTTTCCCCAGTCACTATCTTATTCACAAGAGACCAATAGTTTGCACAGATATATCATGATTTATTAGATCATTGGCACAAATTCATTCTATTCTAAATATTTAGTTTTCTTTGAGAAAAAAAGACAAACAATTGATAGACTCTTTCTTCATTCAAAAATGTGATAAACCATAGAGAAGAAAGAAGCCTTCAAGTCCTCAGCAGAGCTGACCAAGAACCTGAGACTGAAACAAAAGAATTTTCTGTGTCTCTTCTGGAGAAAAACTCACCAGTCTCCTTTCTACTCAATTAACCATGAACTTTATTGCAGGCTAAGTGCTTGTGATCTATTTAATATTCAGTGAATAGTCATTTCACTCAAAGCTTTAATAGTTTCCTTTTATCAGACCTTCAGTATTTTTGTCCTAGTTCATTGGAGATTATTTTACATGTAACCAATTTTAAAATAGCCATTTTTTTTCTTTTTTAGGAAGGACAATATTCAATGACCCAGATAGAAAGTCATCTCATGCTTGCTGAAGGGATACCACTGACTTTGAATTGTACTTACAATGCCAGTTACTCTGTTTTTCTTTTCTAGTATGTAGAGTATCTTCCATGGATCTGTGAAGCTGCTTTTGAGAAGCACAACAGGAAGCCAGAAAGATGGCAGCAATGGTTTTCAGGCCCATCACATTAAGGAGGAACTTTCCTTTCACCTGAAGAAGACATCTGTCCAAAAGGGGGACACAGCAGGGTGCTTTATAGCAAAGATGAGGACTGTAAGGAGAAATGAACCTGTGGGTTACAGGAGGGATCCTTGGGAGATAGAGCATCACTTTCTCCTCAGATGAACCTTGCTTTGTGACTTCTCCAGGGAACTAGAAAACCCCAGATGAATCCTGGGAGTCCTTTAGAGTCCCTAGAGAATTGTAGTTACTGAAAATGAGAAATAGGGTATGGGAGAATCTAAGAGAAACAGGAACCTCATGACTTGAATATAAGCCTCAATTTGCCCTGTGGTTATTCCTTCTCTGTGTCTCAGGGGAAATGGTCATAGGAAATATCTTGTGGTCTCTCTGGAAACTGAAGGAATTGAGTTAAATTATAACTATAATTAGGTAGAACACAGAAAGAAATTTACATTATGGTAAATCACTAAACAGAAAGACTGTGACCTATTTCTTCAATGCCTGCCAACTTTATATCATTGAGGGGTAGGAACCTTAGTCAACACTTCAGTAATTTTATTCTCAGGGTCTTGAGGTCAACATCATTCATCCTCTGTAATTTTCCCTTCCTTTTCTTAAAACTGTTCAGATTGGGAAAGGTCTATGAATAAAGGCTCATGCCTTGATGGGAGTCTCCTTTCTAAAAATTCATGGAATTATCTAATCAGGATGGTAAATTTATAGAAAACTCTGCTTATTTCCAGTTCCATTTTTCCTTAGTTCTGTTTTCTTGCTATCACCTCAGCACTATGTTTATAGATCTTAAACATATCTTGAACACAGAGATTGCTAAGCCTTTTTGCTTGATCCATTATTTCAGCCCCACATTGAGACTATCTAATATTACTTATACAAGTGATTTGATATGATCCCTGTCATTATCACTCTGTAATTAATTACTGATTTTTGTTTTCATTCTTACCAGTATAAATTTGGCCTTCAGGACCTGAATAAGTCCCTGGAAAAGGACTTTTTTTTAAAACTTATTTTCATATATTTATGTAATGGTGTGCTGTTAAATATTTAACAACCAATTCTCAAAATAAAAATTACCCATGATGCATTTTTCTACATCATGCATTGCTGTCATTTTCACCATTGCTTTATTAAGTATAGATAACCACAAAGCAATTAATCAACCCTTGATTCATAGCATTTGCCCATTTCTGAGGTATAAATGCTCACATTGAAAATTTTATAATCAGTCCTAGTAAGCCAGTTTGAGCTGCCTTCATTATGACCCTGTATTTACCTAAGAAAGAAAAAGTGAATGGAAGACTAATTTCTGATCTCAACCTAACTAGTTGTCATAGTCTCCCTCTCTTGCACAGCACCTTGATATAGAAAATCTAGATAGCTGCTGTAGAGACAATGAGTTTTATCCCAACACCTGTTGCTTCTAGGGAAAACCTCTGATTGGTGAGATATTTGCTATTTTGTCCTTCTGTTTCAAGGGGAAATTTCTATAGGTACTAATCAAATAAAGTAAGACATCAAGTTTTTACATTATGTGTTTTTCCTCCTACTTTTCATTAAGAATATGGCAACTCAGAAGATTCTGAGAGTCGCGATAATTTGTTTCCTATCATTAGATAGAAGTGCAACCTTATTAAATATAAAACATGTTCCATTCCAATGGGAATCTGTATGGTCAAGTGGAATAAATTTATCTTTCATTATGAAAATCGAAGAGTAACATAGTAGAAAGAGTGTTGGTTTTGGAGTGAGGAAGATTTGGCCACAAAATTAGCCACAGATACTTAACAGCTGTGTGATATAGACTAGTGGCTTAGTCTTATCCATTCTTGTTTTTTTCATATGTAAAATGGGGGAAATAATAATATCTATCTCCCAAGGTTATTATGTGGATTAAATGAGATAATATTTATAAAATGCATTGCATACTTTAAAGCACTTATAAATGAACTTATTAACAATTATTAGTGACATTAAATTTTGAGTAGACAAGAACATAAGCATGAGATGAATGAGAATTGGATCTTAAAAGGGAAAAATATTCATAGTGCGTTGTTTTTTATTGCCTCTTCTCAATTTCTATCTCAGGTTAATTGATTGAACAAATCCAATGGTTGATCTATTAATCTTTCTCTATTTCTCTTCAATATTAAAGTGTATTCATGTTTGCTGACAGATTTAAACATAGAATTCAGTTTCCAAAGCAAACCAATATGACTAAATGGAGCATTGGGATGGGTAAGATTTTTCCAGACTATATAGGAATATGGTGTGAGTAATGTAAATTTGTCTCAACTGGAAACTCCATTTCCTGTTATGAATGTGTACAATCAGAAAGTCCCAGAGACTCCATGATTATCAGATACAGAAAGTAAAATTAAGGTTTGAGCTTTAGGACAGAGCCTTTTTGACTAATATGTTTCTCCCCGTCTGCTGTGGGAATTTGTAGTGTCTGTCTTCATGGGTAAGATCCACCATGGTCGTGGAGGCTGAGGTATATTTTAAGGTGTGGGGACTTAGAGGGAGAGAGAAGAAAAGGAGGGAGCATCATTGGTTAGTTTTTGTCAAGAATTGATGACAGTCAGTGGGAAGGAATAAAATTATGATTCTTTCACCAGATTTCCCTAGTCCTAAATTGCAATGTTTCTACAATGCCATTTGTGATGTCAGATGACCAATTCTTATGTCTTATTTTTCCTGTAGGGAATAGTACAGGCAAAACAGTTATTTAGCTGCAATCATCAATGACAGGGCAAGAAGAGGAGGCTGTGACCCTGAGCTACAAATATGACACCAGTGAAAGTAATTATATTCTTTCCCAGTACAAACAGCTTTCCAGCAGAGCGATGATTATCCTTATTCGTCAGGATTCTTATAACCAATGGAATGCAAGCAAGGATCGATATTTGGTGAACTTTCAGAAAATAAACAGATTCATCACTTTCACCAGTTTGGCCTCCCAGCTGCAAGACTCAGTGATGGATTTCTGTGTTCTCAGCATAAGAAGGAACAAAACAGAAAGATTAGTGCACACCATTCCACTGTCACTTGCTGCATAAGTCTCATGAGGAGATCTGCAAAAGTAGGCAGAAAGGAGTTGAGCCTGCAGCACCACAGCAGGATGGAGTTGGTGTGAAGGTTATTTCACTCTAAAATATGCCTTACCATAAGTGGACTCAGCCGGCAAGTGTAGAAACCATATTCCTTAAGAGTACTCATTCTCAAATCATTCATTTATCATCAATCATATGAGCACTTTGAAGAATTTGTGATCTCATTAATGTAGGTATTTGCTTTCTATGAGAGTCTCATTCACGATCTTTCCAGAGGCATTTCAACCAACTTCTTTCAGATTTTCTTTTAGATCTCTGGCCATTGGTTGAGTGCTAATAGAGTTATAAACTGTCTATTTTGTATTCCTTGCTTTCCTTATACCAATGATTCAATGCACTAACTGAACACCAAAGGAGCCATGACTTCAACTAAAAGGGGTAGGACCGGCAGCATGGTACAGAGTAAGAACACTGAATTTGAAGTCAGAAAGAAGTCAAGAAGTCAAGAAATAAAAAGCAAATAAATAAAAAAGTGAAAATACTATGCTCTGATCTGCATTCAATCTCTGTAGTTCTCTCTCTTGAGTGCAGATGGCATTTTTTTTTATCCTAAATCTATTGGAATTGTTTTGAATCACTGTATTGGTAAGAAGAGCTAAGTCTATCATAGCTGATCATTACATAATCTTGCTGCTACTGTATACAATGTTGTCCTGGTTCTGCTCACTTCACTCAGCATCAGTTCTAATAAGTCTTTCCAGGCTTTTTTGGAATCAGTCTGCCCCTCATTTCTTCTAGAAGAATAATATCCCATTACACTCATATACCATTACTTATTCAATAATGCCCAAATGATGGGCATCTAGTCAATTTCCAATTCCTTGCCACTACAAAAAAGCTGCTACATTTTTTCATTTATGGGTCCTTTCCCCTCTTTAATGATGCACAGTCTTATAACCCTTTGAGCATAATTTTAAATTGCTCTTCAGAATGGTTGAATAATTTCCCAACTCTATTAACAAGGTATTAGTGTTCCAATTTTCCCATATCCCCTCCAAAATTCATCATTTTATTTTCCTGTCATCTTAGCCAATCTGATAGGTGTGAGGTGATACCTCGGAGTTGTTTTAATTTGCATTTCTCTAATCAGTAGTGATTTAGGACATTTTTTACAGGGTGGTTTTCATTCCATTCCCAACCTCTCTCTCCCCTTGCTATTCTGGAGTTTGTCTCTAATATCACTTTTCTGTCCCCTTTGACATTTCCATATTTATTTCTTCCTATGGCTGGCCTTCCATGTGTGGACATCTCAAAGAGGAAAGAATGTATATCTATATATCTATACAATAAGATATATATGTACCATGTAGATCATACTCATATGTATATGCGTATCATATTTATCACATATATGTATGCATATGTACACATGTGATAAACTATATATATACACATACACACACATATAAAATGTACTCAACTTAAACACTTGCAGCAGTTGTTTGTAAACAAATTTCCACTCCTCTTACTCCATTCCTCTTAGTGACTCTAGTCACTCTCTCTCTTATAATCACTGGAGTGTCAGTAAGAAAGTTCCCAGATCCTCCTCAGTCCCATCCCAAATTACACATCTTTTCCATTTTTCTGTAGGAAAGAGTGAACAGCTCTGGATGAGAAGGCATAGATGCATATCTACTAAATTATCTTTTCTTCTCTTCTGACTTTCCCTGAGAGATTTTCCAGGTCTTCCCTTCTCCCACATTCATAGCATCTTATATTGACTTTTCACTTAATTGAAATGGCTATTTTCAAAGTTACCAGTGGTATCATATAATTGCTAAGCTGACAACTTTTTTTTTTCAAATTTCTTCACTGTTGCAGCATTTAACATTGTTATCAAGCTAATATGATGGATGTCATATTTATAGCTCAGTATCACTGTTGAGGACTGTATTCATGTAAGACAGATAATATATTATAAGTAAATTTGTAAAACCTGTATATGTGCCAATTTAAAGTGATATGTCTACACAATTTATAAATTGAAAATGATATTTCTACAGTTTATAAAATTAAATACTTACATATTGGGTGTTATACTTATTCTCTTTCCTTCTCTTTTGGGATTCAAACCTACTAGTGTTATCACTGGGTCAAAGAATATTTAAATTTAAAAATTTGGGGGCCTAATTCCAAATTGCTTTACAGAATGACTGCTATCTACAACTTTACCAACTGTGTATTAATGTTCCTATTTTCTGATTGCCTCTCCAATATTTGTCATTTTTTTGTTGGCTTAGCCAATCTGATATATATGAAGTAGAATTTCAGAGCTACTTTAATTTGTATTTTTCTAATTACTAACCACTTGGAGCATTTTTAAATGACTTTTGATAGGTTGAATTTCTTATGTAGGGAAAAAAACTTCTTTGTCTACTTATAAGTTAGGGAATGGATCTTCTTTTTATAGATTTGAATCAATTACTTGTATGTCTTGGAAATGAGACCTTTATTATCTAAAATTAATACATAGATTTTTTTCCCCTTCCTTGGTTTTCTCATAGATCTTTTGTCTTATAGAGAATCATAAAGACAGTTTCAGGGGTCTCTAGTTTGCAGAATCTCTTTTATTTGTCCTATTGAAAATTAAGAAAAAACCTGTCCCTCTTTAAAGTCTTCTAGAACCTTTCCCATTCTCTACACTTTCCCAATAGACTAGTCAATAAGTATTTATTTTGTGGATATTCTGTGACAGATAATGCTAATTGCAGAAATTTTACTAGATTTAAATCCTGCTTTGAACACTTGACAGTGATGTATGTGTTCATGTGACCATGTTTACATTTGAAAGCTTCATTTTCTTCAACTATAAAATAATAATAATGTTATTTGTACTGCCTATTCATAGATTTATAAGGAAACTTTTGCAAGCCTTAGGTACATGTAAATGTGAGTGAGTTTTTAACTTATTAAATGTCATTAAATGATCAAATATGACAATAATTTTTTTCACTCTCACAAGGCTTCAGTTCCTATGTTTGTTTGACATTTCCTGTTCTTAAGGTCCTATGGATCAAATGAAAACCTAGTAAAAGCAGTCTATTTAGGTCTAATAAGGGAACATGGAACAAAATAAAATAATTATAATGCTACACACAGTAAATACATAAATGAAATGTAAATAGAATGCTATATGAGGAACAAATTGAAAGAGGAAAGAGGGGGATCATGGGAAATATCATGAAAGAGGTTTAAGTCAGACTTAAAGCAATTCTTTCTTCTCGGTCAGAAATAGGTCCAGACTAACATTTCCTGTTATTTCCTCTTCTTTCTAGGAAATAAAATCAATTTCAACTTGAAAATTATTCAATTTAGGGAATTTATCAAATGTTCTGCTTAAGAAGAATAAGATTTCCAGTGGATATACAGGTAGGTGCAATCTACCATGCCTGTATTTAGTCATCAGATGACTTTTGTGTTCTTTGTCAGAAACCCATTATTTATGTCATTCATTTGATCAGGTAGTCCATAGCATATTCCTATGAAGAAATTACTACTGTTGCTCTTGCCTTTAATCTTCTCAGAAATTTTCACAGCACTTGGCTCATCTGCCTCATGATTTTTTATTCATGTTTGGTTTTTTTTTGGCAAACAGTGCCATTCTGACCTTTCTCTCAGATGAACTTTTCTTGAATTAGATTCATTCTTCAATTTCTGCTTCCAGTCATGAGTCTCATCCCATCAGATCTTTGTGAGAGACCTATAAAACTATATTTGCCTTCTTACAATAAAATCTCAAGTTCACCCTTTCTAGACCTCTGTTCTCTGTTTTGGTTTAGAGATATATGAATAAGTTTTGTCCTCAATCCACTTTTTAGTTATTGCCTTCTATGAAATATTTGGCACCTTCTCTACTGCTATTTTTTCAGTCATACCTAATATGGGCTTTGTCATAACTAGATTTATGGTTTTGTCAGGACATTTTTCTCCTCCGCCCCCTTTCCTGCCATTATTTGTGTGTGTGTATATGTGTGTGTGTGTGTGTGTGTTTGCATTTGTGTGTGTCTGAAAGAGAAAAGACAAAGAGACAGACAGAAATATAGGCAGAGAGAGAAAGAGATAGGCTCAAGACAGAGTTGGAAATAGAGGCAGAGAAACGAGAAAGATGCAAACATCATGAAAGAAAGAGAGGAAGAGAGGGATAGAAAAGAAATTTGTATGCTACATTGACCATGTGCACTATATGGTTTTAATCATTGCAGAAAGGAATAAACCCTGAATATAGAAGTCATTTCTCTAAAGGTAATCACTTTGACGATCTGAGAGTTAAAGGTGTATATGTCAGTAAAAGGAATACAAGGGAGCTAGATGGCAATCAAGAATAATAGGTAAAATGTTCCACTCTTATTAAAAAAAAAACAATAGCAGTTAGGAAGGAGCTAAAGGGATATTTTATAGAAACATAAATTTATTTAGAGGTCATCAAATCTAACTCTGTCATGTTACTGCTGAGGAAATTGAAGCCCAGATAGTTGAAGTGACCTTCCTAAAGTTATGCAGCTAGTGAGTATCTGAGGCTAGATTGAGATTCAGGTCTTGCTGCTCCAAGTGGAGTGTTCTACAACTTAGCAGCATTAGATACTTGAAGAGGGAGAGTGAAAGTATAAGACTCAGCTCTAGGTTTCCTAGTGCAAACTAAAAACAAAGGGAACACACACCGGCCCATAGGGTAGAACAGTGGCATTGGTTTTTACCTTAGGCCCTGGCATGTAGTACTGCACTCTTAATTTTCAATGTAATGCTTTCCTAATTATATTGACAATCCTTTAGAGAAAACTAAGCTCTTGCTCATCATTTTCATGTAGAGGGTCTTGAGACTGACTTTTTGAGAGGGAGGGCAGCTACAGATTCCTCTTAGAGTCCTAGGAGTATCCTTGAGGGGTTGAGAATATTTTCTTTCAGTGTTACCAGCTTGTGCCCCCCGTTCTAGTGCGTTTTCTCTCATGATTAGCTACCTGTAATTAAGGCACCTAATGTTACACTTAACCAATTAACATCAATTAGCTTTTAAAAAGGGAAATTTACTTTGAAGGTATAAGAAGTACATTTTCCTCCAAGTATCTGAGGCATACTCTTCATTATACCACCTCAATCTCCAAATTTAACACATGCTCTGAACATATGCTCTACCAAATTACTTAATGCTTAGTTATTGGGCTAGTCTCTATTTCAGATACCATTAGATTCTCAAGATCAATCCTTAAATCCTTAAAGATTCTTGAAAATCTTTGCTTGGGGTCTTGCTCTAGGCTTACTGGAGTTTGTATCTTTTGATGACTCTCCATCCTGTAATTTTGAAAATCATAAAAATCATAGTTAACTCCAATTTGCCCTCACCTTAAACAGGAAAGAACTGTCTGGAATAAAAGCAAAGTAAGGCCATATGCCCTTCACTTCATGACGTCTCCAGGTAGAACAGGGCCTGAAGTGTCTCTTCAACCTAGAGGCCCAAGACAACAGCCTCGTTGCTCAAGCGTTTGCCATACAGAAAAAGGGGGAAAGCCTCTTTTTAGCTATTAGTGACTTTTGAATGTACATCTGGTTCTGGCTTAACACCCAATAAAAAGTATCTTTTCAAGTCAAGCAATTTGGAAGAAATACTTTTCAAGCATACCTAGGGATTGCAGAAATAGAGCAAACAGTTTATAGAGACTGAGTTTATTGGCCAATCCTCCGTTACACCTGTATTTTAAGTCCATTACTCCAGAGCATCTGTAATATCATTTATTTGATTATTCCTTCTAATCATGGAAAGTGTAACCTATTCATAGGAATAAACCTAATATTTAGACTTACAAATACAATTAAAAGTTATTAATGCTATATAAGTCTCAGCTCTTCATGAAGTTTTAAATACACATGTAAAGCAGTACATTTCCCATTTGGCCTGTATGTGAGTGCCTTTGTGTATCTAAACAAGGATTTACAACCTACTATAAAATGTCTTTTTTTTCTACTGCTAGTAAGGGCTTTTGTGATCCTGGTTATATGTGTGAATCATTCTTATCTATCCATTATCCATTTTGTATCAAATATAAATTGTTATTTTCCCTGCCCCAGCAAGTCCAGATTTATCTTCTCTGAGCAGTGATAGATATTTATACCTGAAACGGTCTAAAAAATTCATGTAATGCAAGCCTCTTATTTTGGAGTTTCATTTTTACTATAAGGTTCTATTTTTTTGTCTTTTATTTACCCTGTTACATTCTTCTGCTCATTTACTATTTTTTTTAACCCTGATTTCAAGTGTACTTTAATCAAGATGCTTAGACTTGGTGTTGGAAGGACATGAATTTGAATACTGTCTCAGATGTTTGATTCCTTCTGTAATCCTGATCAACTCACTTAAATTCTGACTTTATCTGCAAAATGAAGCCATTGAATTCAATGACTTCTAAGGTCTCTTCCAGATCTAAATTTATGATCTTACTCAACTTTTAACCTTTACTTCCTGACTTCCTTTTCATTTATTTTTAATCACTTTGCTAAACCTTGGGGATTAAAAAAGAAGCAGTTTCTGCTTTCAATGAGTTTATAATGTAATGGAGGAGACAATAGGCAAACACATACATAGTATTATATATTACATGCAGGATAAATAGGAAAAATCAACAGAGAGAAGACATGAAAATTAATCTGATCTGGTAAGAAAACATTTTAGAAAGAATTTCCCTTTTTCAGTTTTCTTATAACTTCTTAAACTAGGCTCTGTTGGATTCTTATCTGATCCCGTAATGCATTCTGACTGACCCAGCACCCAAACCATTATCAGAGATTCACACTTGAAGGGACTTTAAATTTGGAGCCTTGTGTTGGGCGAGAACCCCCCCGGCTTAGGAAGAATTTTCATCTTGAATAAGCTTATCCTCTTTGGGCAGGATGTAAAATATACTTTGGTAAATGTTGCTGGATATCATCTATCTGGCCACAAGATGGCAGCAATAACCTTTTAAAAATCTAGTCAGAGGGAGGCAAATTAGAACTGGTGCTGGTTTCTAATAGGCTGTTTCAGGAGAAAATTTTCTCTTTGTTTTCTGGAGCCAAAGAAGAAAGACTAGAAGAGGAGGTGGAGATCAGTGATACTTGAGAAATCTTAGTCTTAATCAAGACACCCAAGAATTGTAGGAAGCATGGACAAATATTTTGCAATTTCCTTCATGATACTGTGTTTTCATTTGGATTGTAAGTGGATGGGGTGAAGGCTCAGTCTGGTTCATCTGAGAATCCCTGCGGGTATTATTGGTGGTTAATGTAAAGATGTGATGTGACAACAATTGCTTGTGTCTGACATTGTCTTTTTTTTTAGCAGGGGCCAGCAACCAAGATGTTGAGAAGCAGAGTGTCCTGTCCTTAAGGGTCCTAGCAGGAGAAAGTGTCGCTCTGAACTGTAGTTATAAAGTGGGAGATCTCAGAAACTTACAGTGGTACAGACAGTATCCTGGGAAAGACCCCAGAGCCCTGTTTATGCTTTTTTCATCTGGGGATGGGAAGTGGAAAGGAAGATTAAAAGCCTCATTAGATAAGAAGGAAGCTTTCAGCTCCCTGCACATCAATGACACTCGACCTGAAGACTCTGCCACCTACTTCTGCGCCGTTGACACACAGCGTTTCTCCAGGCATCTGCAGCCTGTATACAAAGCTTGCCAATGGGCCGTTGACATCAGGGCAGAGGGATTTGCTACAACGATTCTCCCCTTAAAAGAGGACTGTTGAGATAGGCAGCTTTTAAATTAAATTCTCTGGGATTGAAAGGCAGCTAGAATTTTAAAAGTTTTGAATTATTCATTCTCCTTACTATAGCCCCTGTATCCAAACTATTCCTAATAAAAAACACCCTGAGCTAAACCATTGATTGGATCCACACTGGTCTATTTACTCACTCTTTCTCTCTTTCTTTCTTTCTGTGTCTTCTGTCTCTCTCTCCTTGTATCCATCCCTCTCTCCCTCCTTCCCTTTTCCTCTCTTTCTCTTTCTCCTCTCTTCCTCTGTTTCCCCCTCTCCTTTTCCCTCTATTTTTCTCAGTTTCCATCTCCATCTGTCTCTGTCTCTCTTAGATAAGCTTCAGGATAGCATTTCAGTCAGTCAGTTTGTAAGTATTTAATAAGCACGGTCTTTGCCTCCAAGGAACTCACATTCTAATGGAGGAGACAAGATGAAAATTACTAAGTATATACATGATAGATATGTATCCACACACACACACATATGTGTGTGTGTATACATCTATATGTCATGGATGGAAAGAGAAGACAGCATCTGGGGGATTGGAAAGGATCTGTAGAAGGTGGGATATGTATGGAATCTTTAAGGAAACTAAGGTGGAAGTGAGGAGAGATAGCATTTCAAGAACTGGAATAGCCAATGAAAAAAGCATGGAGATGGGAGATAAAGTTGAATAAAATATAAGTAGGCAGAAAGAAAAAAAATATTATCAAGAACTTTAAATGCCTATCAGAGGGGTTTACTTTTATCCTGGAAGTAACAGGGAGACACTGAAGGTCTCTGAACATGGGAGTCACATGATTAGATCTCTAGTTTTGAACTAGAATTGTGACTATATGAGTGGAGAGAAAGGACCCTCTATGAGAGTTAGAAATGACAAAACTTGGAAATGGAATGCAACATCCAAACTTTGTTTGGTAGATCTAATTATGGACTACATTTATGACCCTGGAGCTTTTCAAATCTAAAAAGCAGGATCTTATTAGTGGAAGCTAAACTATAGCTTGGTTGAAATGTCTTCCAAGTCTGCTCCTCTGCTCAGATGCTTTTTATAGCTCAGAGATTTTACTTACTTTTTGTGATCTCTCCATCTTGAATTAACAGTCTATGTAACAAGAGATCTAAAGCTTTTCAACCTAGTCTTATTAGTCCACCTGTTGGGACTAGAGCCACAGGACTCAGTCAATTCAAGGCAGATTTTAGGTGCTTTCTGTTGCTTACCTGTATTTGTCCTGTTCAGCTTCATTGTGTTAATATTACAGGATGATGGAGGTAATTAAGTGGTATTCATGATTTCTGACTGTTCATCTTAATCTTGGAATATTCTTGTAGACTTTTTTTGTCTGATTTGTGACAGAGCATTCTGAGCTTATATTGGTCTTATCAGCCACAGTTGAACACAATATACTTTGACTCTAATGTAATGAGGCTATTTTAGACCTCTTTAAGAATGAAGGACAAAAACCAATCAACCTTGTGATCTCAATGCTGCTGAATAAATTTTTTGAGCTTCAGTTTCCTCTTCCATAAAATAAGTTTAATAATCCTTACAGTCAGTTGTTGTGAAGAAAGTGCTTTGTAAATGTCGAAGTGCTCAATAAATCTGACTTACTGTGGTATAGTGATAGGAACACTATTCTCAGGGTCCAGAAGACTTGGGATTGAATTTTGATTCAGATGTTAGTTTTGTGACTCCAAGCAAGTCACTTTCCCTGAGCCTTATAATCCTCATCTGTAAAAAAGGGAGGTTGGATGTGATAACCTCAAAGATGTCTTTCAAATTTGAATCTAGAATCCTGTACGCTTTATTGTCCTTTGGAAGCCTGCACACAATACAGCTCCAGAATAACTCATTGTACTTTGTGAAGAAATGAACAGAAGAGTGGAGAAGAAATAGGAAAACCCACTAGGTTTTGAATTATAAGATAAGATCTCAGAAGGACAATGGAATCCATAATCATATATATTCATTCCAATTTTATGATTCTGTCTCCTTATCTCAAGTTGCAGCCCTGCATGATAAAGCCTTAGCATTCCAAGGAATGTCCTAGGAACCAAAAGAGCTCATGGGATTAGAAACTCCTATTTTGGCCAAAATAACCTGTTGCCCATGAATAATGGTGGAAAAGAGGCTCTTCAACAACCATGGATGGGGATCAACTCTAAAGAATTCAGCTGGCCCGTTGGATGAACTTGTACTTTGAACTTCTACTGACTTGCATTGTTATTGATGTACACCTGTGGAACTGCTGTGCTTTGCTTTTCTATAGTAGCCAGTGTCATTTTGAAAAAATGTTACACATGTAGGGAGGACTGCAATTTTGTCTGCTCATGGGATGTAAAGCAAAGTACCCCAGCTCCACCAAACGTATGTGATACTCTTCAATCTTGCTCCCAGGATGATTTTTTGAAATAACCAGGGGCAATGTAGAATGGAAATGAATTCCTTTACTATACCTCCACTCAAGGCCTTTATGGTTTTGCTAAGGGGAATCCTAAAAATGACTTAAAGAGAACCAGGCTCCAGATTTAGGAGTTAAAAGGTTTCTGGGGATGATAATTTGGATAAGAATTTAGATGAAGAGAATCTAAGCATCAATCAGCAAGAGAAAAAGATGTCCAAAGACAGAGAGCTTTTCAAATTAGCTGACTGGCTCTGATCTATATCTCAAAAGACCTGAAATAGCCTGAGGCTATGGGCTTTTCAGAGCTGGGGTCCTAGAAGCTGTGTAGTAGCAGCTGAACAAAGAGGCTGTGTGTGGGTGTGTGGGGAGGTTGTGGAGGTGATGGTGATGAGGGCAGATGGTAACAGAATAGCAGCAGAGACTCCTCCAGAGAGCAGCATGCTATCACCAGCGGCCACTGCCAGCACTGGAGAGAGGAGTTTCCCATTCAAGTATATTGGTCATGAGGGGTCTTCTCTCTATATATTTTAAGAACTTTTTTTTAATTTTAAGAATGCTCATTAGCCATATGCGTTCTTTACAGATGTGCCCCTCTATATGTGCTTCTTGTTTATGTATGTTCCCTGTGTGGGTCCCTTCTCTATTGAGACCCATTTGTGGTGTGTATTAATCTCTGGGAGAGTGTCCTCTTATGTGAATGGTGGAGAATCATTCTTATCACTAACTTTGTTATGCTGTTTTATTGATCATATTTAGCTTTGTGAACGAGTCCTGGAAAGCAACTTGGAATTATTTCCCAAAGTCATTAGATTTTGCATGCTTTTGACCCTATGATGCTGCTATTAGACCAATGCCCCAAAGAGATCAAAGACAGAAGAAAAAGATTAAATCGTACAACAATATTCATAATAACCTTTTTAGTAGCAAAAATTGGGAACTAAAGGGTGTCCACCTAAGTAGGAATGGTTAAAGAGATTTTGACATAAGAATGTAATGAAATATTATTGCACCATGAGAAATAATTAAATGAACAATTGCAGAGGATATTGAGAAGATCTCTATGAACTAATACAAAGTGAGTTGAGCAAAATCAGGAAAAATGTATAGAATAACAATGCCATTATGAAGAAAAACACTTTTGAAAAAATTTAGAACATTAATCAGTACAATGACCAACCAAGCAATGGTTCCAGAGACCAAAGATGAAGCACGATACCCACTCCTTGTCAGAGGAAAGATGGCATCAAAATACAGAATGAGACGTACATTTTTGAATTTGGCCAATGAGGGAATTTGCTTTTTCCTTTTTTTTCTTCTTCTTGGTAAAGGTGACCAGAAGAGTGAGAAAATAAATGAATATTAATTGAAAAATCATGACATTTTAACAATTAGCTTTGAACTAACATGTCCTTTGGTTAGTTTAAAAAAAAACACATCACATTGATTAAATCTAATGACCTATGGTTTTGAATGAATGTTGAATAAACCAATGATTCCAACTTAGAATAGCTTTCTGAAAACTCATGTGTGAAGGAGGAGGCTTGGGTACTAAACATGTTTATTCCTTCTAGAAACTTCCCTCACTCCTTAGCACAGAACTTGGTATGTGGTAGTTGCTTAAGATGCTTGATGAATGAATATATGAATGTATTTCTTCTTTCTCTGAGGATGAACTTGGCCACTAGGAGAGTTGGCCCATCTGTAGTTTAGTAGGTAAGACTATAGGTACAGGAATTTTTGGAAGATATTGCAGGTTTGGTTTCAGACCACAACACTAAAATAAGAATAAAAAAAAATAACATGAATTTTTTTGGTTTCTCAGTACATATAAAACTTATATTTATATTATGCCATACACACTATTAAACGTACAGTATTTGATTGGTTGTTTTTCATTCTCAAAAAGGACCAAAATGACGTCACCACGTCAGAGTTGAGCTACAATGTGTCCAATTGGCTGATCAGAGCAATGTGAGCTTGGGATACTCTGCCACGAGTAAAGAGTCCCTATGAACACCTGGGGCTTCTCTAACTGCGCTTCTCACATTTCTTCTGAGCTTTGCTTAAAGAGCACAGCATGTCCTCTGAGGAAGGCTCGCTGCTGGGCACTCCTGTGCCAGTGTCCTGAGCACTTACCCTGTCTGAGTCTCTAATAAAATCGTCTTTTTGGCAATCATACATTTGGCATTGAACAATGTGGCCAGTCTAATGGAGTTGTGCTTTCTGCAGTAGCGTTTAAATGCTTGGCAGCTTAGTTCGAGGAAGGACCTCACTGTCTGCTATTTTATCCCTCCAGGTGATCTTCAGAATTTTCCTAAAACAATTCAAATGGAAGCAATTCATTTTCTCTCAATATATCCACCTTAATCAAAAGATACTTTATTGCCCAAAAAAATGCTAACCATAATCTGAGCTGTCAGTGAATAGTAATCTTTCTACAGGTGGAGATTCTTGCCTTGCTATTGGTGCCCTGATCAGGATGGAGGTAGCTGAAGGTTGGGTAGGGGCGGGGAGCAATGGCAGTTCCCTAAAATAAAACAACAATGAAGTTTGCCGCATTGGTTGACTCTCCCTTTTACTTGAACACTTTGAGGCCATGTGGGATTATTATTTGATTTAATTTCAATATTGTTGTGTCTCAGGGAATGGAGAGGTCTGAGGAGAGGGAGAGAGATGGGGGTTGCAGAATACATACAACATTTCTCGATTAAGTTTATCATCTTACATGAGTACAGTTTAGTGTCTACAGAACAACTACAACAGTAAATCAAAGATCACAGATCACCATAACAGACATCATAATAATGAAAAATTTTGAAATATTGCTAGAATTACCAACATGTGACAGAAACATGATGCGAGTATATGTTGTTGGAAAAAGAACAATAAAAACTGCATGATGTGGGGTTGCCACAAACTTCCAATTTATTAAAAAAAACACAAACATAATACCTGTGAAGTACGATAGTGTAAAGCTCAGTAAAGCAAAATACAATAAAATATAGTTAATAACTCTGAGAGTGATTCCTGTCTAGAGCTGATCTCTAAAAATGAGCAAACCAATATTCTAGAAGATTGACTAAGATTTCGCATTTCTCTCCCTTTTCTATATGGGATAAGGGGATATGATGGCCCAATGCTTCAGGTGCTTGACAGAAACCCATTCATTCACTGTCTCTCAGATGTGATTTCCTCAGTGTCCAGGCTCATAAGTTACAAGCCATTGCTGTATAACCTACAATATTAGGATCAGACCTCTGGAGAAGAGAAGGACCTCAGAGGCCATCTAATTCAACCTACCTCATTTCAATGAAAAAGAAACTGGAGTCTTGCAAGGGGCAGTGATGTAGCCAGTGCATTTACCATTAAACTATTCTCCACTTCAACATTGTGCCTCTTAATTCATGTTAACCATGTAACTCATGTAAACCAGTGTATGTGTTGCTTTATCAACAAAACTCAAGCTTGCATTATCATTGTTTACTTTTGTAGCACGGTGGCTAGAGTTAGCTTGGAACCAGGATGACCTAGTCTGAGGTCCTCCCTCTAAAACATACTAGCTGTATGAGCTGAGTCTTTCACCCTTTTAGTGGTTTAGGCCAGTGATGTCAAACTCATATAGAAATGGAGCCACAAAAATACATTTGGGTAGCATATTGACTCAGAAAGCCGCATATTCACGGTATCTATGTTCTGTTATTCTAGTCCAAGTAGATACAACATTAAGCCTGGAACCAGGAATACCTGGTCTCAAATCTAGTCTCAGATCCTAGATCAGTCACTTAATCCTGTTTGCCTCAGTTTTCTCACCTGGAAAGTGAGCTAAAGAAGGAGATGGCAAATACTCCAATGTCCTTGCCAAGAAAATCCCAAATAGGATTAGATATAATTGCAATGACTGAACAACAAGAACAAAAATATTTTGTTGTATTTTTATTTATTTTTTAAAACATTTTCCAATTATATTTTATCTGGAATCCTTGGGAGTGTTGAAGGCCACAAAACAGCCCACCAGTGTCTCCTGTTTGATAGCTCTGTTCTAGGCAATTCTTTAATACTAAAAGCTGTAGAGAAGATGTTGATCTGCTTGTGGGGATGAAATTTTCCTATCTAGCACCGCTACTTAAGATTTTTAATATTCTCCCCTTCTCCCACATTCCCCTTGTCCCCAGTTGAGTCAGTGTGGTTGGGAGTAAAAGTATTATTCTTAATTTGGAGATGAAACTGAGGTTTAGAGGAGTTAAGGGTTAACATTACTTAAATTCAGGACCATTGTTACTTCTGTGACAAAAGGAAGCTTTTTTGTCATTCAAATGAACTTTTTTATTTCTAAGTTATCTGATGGTTAAAGTCTGCTCAGTTGTACTTTTTGTCATCACAGAATTTGAGAGAGTTGTCAAAGGACCTGGAGACAATCTAATCCAATCCATAAAGAAGTCTCAGTTTATTGGTTTGAAACTTCTATTCATCCACTGCCCAGGGTTTTGTCCTCCAAGGTCACAACAAAGAACAAATCTACTACCATCCCTTTTGAATGCTGTTATCGTCTTCTCTCCATTTTTATCTCTCTCTTTCTCTGTTTGTTTGTCTCCAATTCTGTCTTTCCTCTTGTTCCCTGTCTCTAATCTTTCTATCTTTGTGTTTTTCTCTTTGTTTCTATCTCTCTGCCTATCTCTCTCTCCCTCCTTCCATCTCTTCTTCTCCTCTTCCTCCTCTTCCTCCTTTTCTTCTTCTTCTTCCTTCTTCTCCTCTTCTTCCTCCTCCTTCTCATCTTCTTCTTCCTCCTCCTTCTCCTCCTTCTCTTCTGCCTCCTCCTCTTCCTTCTCCTCCTGATGGGGGTGAACCCTGAAACTGTCCTCCTTGACTTTTGGGGTGAGCTCTGAAACTCTCCTCTGATAGAGACCTACCCTTCAGGGCAGTTAAGTGGTTTTATTAAGATTAGCCCAGGACCACTTCCTACTTAGCTCAAGGGTAAGTAGTCTCATTCAGCTGGAGATCTGGACCTTATATAACTTAAATGGTCTCATTCAATTAGAAATCTAGGCCTGGGGGCAATGACAACATTGAAGGAATCTCATTTAGTAGAAACTCCAGTCTCAGATTTCTTATAAAAGACAATTTTAAATTCATATCTTTGCAGAAGTCCGAAGTAGGAATATGCTTTTGCCAAGGAACTTCTCCTTTTGGCAGAGCTGCCAACCAGGACTCTTGCTCACTGTGAAGACATTCTCTTCCCAGTGCTAACCTTTATTTCCCTAAAGGACTTTGCCACTCAGAAGTTTGCCTTCCTAGCAAAGTTGACTTCTCAGTGCGAATAAACTTCCCTTTTGCCATTCAAGCTTTTCAGGTTCTTGAAGTCTTTCACATAGGACCTACTTCAATCAGAGGGGATTCCCACAACTCTCTGCACTCCCATTAACCGAATCACTCCTTCTTCTCTTCTTCCTCCTCCTTCTCCTCTTCTTCCTTCTTCTCCTTCTCCTCCTCTTCTTTCTCCTTTTCCTCTTCCTCCTTCTCCTTTTCCTCCTCTTCTTCTTTCTCTTTCTCCTCTTCCTTCTCTTCCTCCCTCTTTTCCCCCTCCCCCTTTTCTCCTTCTCCTTTCCTCCTCCTCCTCCTCTTCCTCCTCCTCCTCCTCCTCTTTCTTCTTCTTCTTCTTCTTCTTCTTCTTCTTCTTCTTCTTCTTCTATTTCTTCTTCTTCTTCTTCTTCTCTTGCTTTCACTTTCCCTCTTGTTCTCTCTCTCTTTCTTCTTCTTCTTGTTTTTTTTTTTTCTTGTTGTTTTTGTTCTTCTTTTGCTCTTGCTTTCACTCTCCTTCTTGTTCTCTCTCTCTTGACACTCTTTCTCTTGTCTTTTCTAACCTAACAATTAACACTCTTTTCATATGGCCCTTCACCATCATGTTTATCCTCTTCTTGGCATTTTCCAGGTTATCAATACCTTCTTAAATTGTGATGTCTTAAACTAAACACAATAATCTAAACGATATCTCACAAGGGTTGTTGTTTGTTCTTTGTTCCTAAAGGGGACCATGACATCAGGGAGGGATTACCATGATAAGCAAGTGAATTGGATTTAAGTGAGGGAGGACTATGCAAGGTCACCAGCCTCACTTTCTTCTCTGGAGCCATCTGGGTTCAGTGCCTTGATAAAGCTAAAGACAACTGGATATGGCCCAGGATGCAATGAGAGACCTTGGTCTTTTTGTAGTAAGGTCTTTCCCAGGTCTCAGTTTGTTTGAGGCAACAACACACATTCAGTTATTAAAATCTAGGGGTAAGAATTGAGGAACAGATGACTAGTTTGAATTCACAAAAGAATCAATCTGTCAAAGGAAGCTAGTGTGTGGGACAACTTTGCTAAGTTAAACTCTTTGGGAAGATTAAGAAGAAAAAGGCAATGAAACCAAAGATCAGTTTCTTTTTAAAACAATTACTTCTTATCTTTTACCCTGGGCTTCGCTTGATAAGGTCTGTAACCAAGTTATAGATCAGTTATCTTATTTCCTCCTCCTCTTTTACTCAGCCAGGGTGTTACTCAAATTTGCTGGAGCCATGCCATAAAAAGGTCATTGAAGAAATTGGTTGGTTGGTTGTTGTCCTTTATTCTCAGAGAGAACCAAAACGAAGCCACTATATTAGAATTAAGTTGTTATGTGCATGATTGTGGTTTATCAGACCAATACAAGCTTGGATTCTCTACTACAAATTGAGCCCCAATAGTCCATATAATGTCCATATGGACTATTGAAGAAGCCAAAGTATATCTAGAGTTGTATCCCCAATACCTGAATCATAGTTAGTGCTTATAAATGCTTATTTGAGGGAGAGAGATATAGAGAAATAGAGATTGAATAATAGTGTTCATCACAGCAGTCAAATAAGAATCTAATGACAATCTCTTGTGTCTTCTGTGACTTTCTGAACAGTTTAATGTCCCAGTGTCTAGAACAGTTTTCAGTACTGAATCATACAGGAAGGAAAGGGTCCACTTTGAACTGAAATTTCTCTGCCATTTTGTCCAATTAGATTGGTACCAATGGAAACCAATGAAGACTTTATCTTCCTGATAATGTTAGTTAAGGGGTGAGAGATCAAGTGGCAAGGGAAATTAATTTCTCAGTTGACTTAAAAAAGTATAACAAGGCCTGATTCATGAAAAACTCAGCCAAATATTTCTATACAACAGAAACAGCACTTCCTGGACAAGCCTTTCTAGTTGCACTTTCTGTCAAGGATGAAGTGATTCCCATAATGAGGTTGAAGACCTGAATAATATGGCTTTGCCTGATAAGAAAATAATGTAAGCAGGTCCTATTAAATTCAGTCATTGGGCTGATTTAAAGACAATCCTTTGCTCCTATGAAAATATATTCCAAATCCAATCTTAGTGATCATTATAGAACAGAGTACAAGACTGAGGCTGGAAAGGACTGGGTTCCATTCAAATTTTACCAATAACTCACTGAAGGATGTGGAGCAAGTAAACATAGTGTTCCAGTCTGCATCAGTAGAATGGGATAACCATCCAGAATCCTACATAAAATAATCTGGCACAGGATAATCTGCTCCATATCTTCTGGGCACATTATTTGTTGCTGGGGCTCTTAAAGCCTGCCCATTATCTGACCCAGGCACTGTGATACCATAGCATCACTGTTAAACAGGGTCAAGATTCATTTCAATGATTTTGAAGGGAAGAGGGAGACAAAGTGCCTTTGTGATTCCATATTTAAATAATTCATTTTCTACCAAATAATGTTGCCATTACATAGCTGCCAGCAAGCACTGTTGACTCAAGTTTTCTGATTCTATTCTATAATAAAAACTATTTATGGTCAAACAAATTGTATTATTTTACTAATAAACAAATGTATTACTAGGTGTTTGTTACATGAAGCACTCACTACCAAAGGGTGCTCTGGGGATATTTTACTCTGTGGGCAGAATTGCTGTGTTTTCATATTTTTCCACCTGGTTGCTCTCCTGGACTTCACAATCTCAAGAAAGTCATCATTCTGCAAGCTGACACTAATTCTGAATCTTAAACCTCCCCGGAAGTCTTGTTCTGTCCCTGAGGCTCCTCCCTCTTTTTCTGGAGAGGATGGAGGTAGGACGTCAGAGAGCTCTTCCCTAAAGAAGGCACCCAAAGCAATCACCTCACTTGCTACCCAGGCGGCAGGACTTCATCACCCCTATTCTGAGGTACTCTTTCCCATCACTTTTCAGCTTCTAGATTGTCTTCCCTGCAGCAGATGAGTTTCTTGAGATCAGGGATTGTCTTTTAGCTCATTTTGAATCCTCAGCACAGCTCAGAGAGAAGTTTTAACATATGTTCATTGACTATGACTATATGACTATATTTTCCTTAGTGTAGGATTTAGAACATGCAGATTTGCCCCAAATGACTCTTCTCATTTGTTCCATCACTTTCCATATGTTCTGCTGATTCACTTACACAGTATATTAAATACCCTCCCCACACACACATACAATAATGATGTTGGTAATTACTATGAATATTATTTGTTAAGGATCACACCTAAGTGTGAAGGGGCAGATGGATTCTCTGAAAGCCCCCACATTTGTGAATCATAACATTTGAAAGAATTGCAAATCAGCCTTTACTGACACAGATGTTCCTTGTGGACTGAGAATAAAATAAATCAGAGGCAAGAGGGAAGAGGAGAGAGGTTAGAGAATACAACTGTCTCTCAGTCTCCTTGTAAAGTTATCTTCTCACATGAAGGGATCTATTCTGCTGGTCAGAATTAGATCCCCAGCAGCCACTAGCAGGTGACTCCCATAACAATTAGTAGTAATGAAAGGTAGTATGGTTTAATGGAAAGTGAATTAATTCTATTTTCAGGAAGACTTGATCCAAATCCTGATTCTGACACAAATACACACAAACACACATACAACACACACACACACACACACACACATACTGATTGTGTGATCCCCAGGAAGTCATTTAATCTCTCAGAGCCCAGGTGTCTCTTTGTGTACAAAAGCTGTGCACACCTAAGGAAAGAATGAAAAATAAGATTCACACAATGTTAAAGCTGTGGGAACAATTTTCTCCCAATCCCCCCTCTTTATTCTAGTGTTCTCTTTTTGCTGATGTAGGTTGTTATTCTTGGCTATTTTCTTGTAGTTGTTCTTCATGTTTGCATTATTGTCCTCACTGTGTATGCTGTCTTCCTGGCTTCACTTTACATCAATTCACAGAAATCCACCCATACCCCACCATTCATCATATTCATTGCTTCTTGTAATTCAATAATGGTTCATTACATTTGTGTACCACAATTTGTTTAGTTAGTTTTTAACTTTTAATATATCTCTTTGTCCTTTTTCTCAATTATTTACTATCATAATATTACTATAAATGTGTTGGTGTCTATTTCTATTTCTAATGCTGAACTGTTTGACAGTGTCAAGAATTTTTGTGCTAAGCTTTTCTTTCCCAGTCTCAATTTGTGGCTTTTGAGGAGAAAGAAGCTATATAATTCCCTAAATAATTGTCAGATTGCATGTTCACAAAGGTTATTTCTCTGGATGATGATTATTGGAGTGCTGAACTAGAACAAAGGGATGTGGTATGGATGTTACTGCTTTCCCTGGGCTCTTTAGATGATCCCATCATAATATGAGGATAGGTGATAGTCAAGCAGATGGTAATGATTTGAATTGTTTGGCATCTATAGCCTCCTGATTTTCCCTCAGGAAACCTTGTTCCTTTGCTAATCTGGTTTGTCTCTGTGGCTGGAAGTTGATGAAGATGACTGGTTTCTCCTTCAAAGAAGCGGTTTCCCTGGACATTAGTGTGGGGACTGACCTCATGGTTCATTCACAAGCACACGTTTGGCAAATAGTCTCAGAAATCTCTGAAGGACAAGAAATTATTCTCAGATCTTGATACAACTACTTTAGAGGCCAAAAAAAGCTTCAGTGAAACCCCATTCTCCTTGAAATATTTTTATACTGTCTTTTCTCTTCTCGTACATTGTTCTGATGTAGTAGAAAGAATACCAGATTTAGAGTCAAAGGATTTGAGTTGTCTCACTCTACCTTTGTGACCTTGGGAAAAATCACATAAGCTCCCTGAGACTCAAGTTACCCATTCATAAAATAAGAAAGACTAAAACTCTAGAGGAACTTCCTGAAAAAACAAAAACAATTCTGGAAATCTAAGCCCTAGAACTTGGCTTTTTGACATTACAATGTATTTGATTTAAAGGAAAAGTCACTGTAAACACAGAAATGACCTAGAATAAGTTATTAGGAATTCTTTCAATTACGCTGGTTCTCCTCAAAGGTAAGTGTTCTGGAGATCAAAAATATTAGGAATAGTAACTCTCTTTTTGATATTCTTATGCTCATCATAATCTTTGAGAATGTGCCAGTGACCAGAGACTGGAAGGGATTGAGAAATGCATTCTACTATTAAGTCATTTACCACATGAGGGCATTGTTTTTCAATATAGATACATTTCATTCCAAATTCTAGGTAGAAATTGAGGCTCCTAGGGAAAATAACAACATTTCTTTATAGCAAACAGTCAAGATTCAAGGGCTTGAAGAGTAGACACTAACCATGGATTTCTGGCTATACTTAATGATTTTAACCTTCTTAAGAAATGGTAAGTATATTTTTACTTGTCTTTTGAACCACTTCCTTCCCCCAATACTTGATATAGTATTAATAAATACTATATCAAATTTTTCTTTAACCTTTAATTTCCATAGGGAATATTTTTTTTTCAAGGCCATTGCAACAACAGCAAAAGCTTTTGTTTTTTCAGGAGGAGCCAATGGAAATTCAGTAATCCAAACAGAAGGTCCTGTTATCGTCTCTGAAGGGAAACCAGTGAATTTGAACTGCACATTTAAAACAACTGGCTTACCCTTTCTTTTTTGGTATGTTCAATACCCCAACAAAGCTCTTCAGCTCCTCCTAAGACAGTCAAAAGAAGATGAAGAAAAAATCAGAAATGATTTTTGGAATAAAAAGGATAAAGAAGAAAATTCTTTCCCACTGAAAATTAATTTGACCCAAATAAAGGACAGTGCTATATACTATTGCACCATGAATGACACTGTGACAGGCAATGTAGGGAGAGCTGAACATAAACCTCTAGGCTTGAGAGAACATGAAGTAGTCCTAAGAGGGGAAGCTTCATTCTCCTAGACCTACTTACATCCTGGGGAAATTCCTAGGAACATAGACATACCCTCATTTCTGGTACTCTGGAGTTGAGTACTCTCACTGGAGAATGAGGGCAGAGGACTATTCTAAGGAAAATAGTTTCTGGAAATGTCACCATCCTCGTTCCTGGCAGTTCCTCCCAGGACAGAAATCCTTAGCATAGAAGTTGACCTGTTAATCTTCAGCAGATGGAAGCAAGGCAGTGTTTGAAATCTCAATAACAAGAAATGAAAAAAGGGTTCAGTGGAATAAGAGGGAACTTTGGTATCATGGCTATTTCATAGAATTTAGTCACATATCTCCTGTTTTGCTATGCAATCTAAAGGAGCAGCGCTTCTGTCTGAATCACAGAAATATCATCCTGGATTCCCTGAGACCATGCTAAAAAAGTGAAAAAAGGGAAAAAGAGTGAGAGACAGACAGACAGAGAAACAGAGAGAGAAACACAGAGAGAGAAAGACAGAGACAGAGACAGAGAGACAGAGACAGAGACAGAGAGAAATGGAGAGAAACAGAAAGAGACAGAGAGAGTTGTGTTGGTAAATGTTTAATTATCAGAACTCAGGGTGGGGTATGAGCACATTTTTCAGTTTATTATTAACTTTATCATAAACAATATTAACATTTTCTTTATCACTTTTTAAAGTCTAGATAATCAATAAAACAATAAATTAAGCCCCAATTTGTAGCATTTGGCAGTTTCCTAGGTATATATGTTCACAGTGAAAATTTAACAATTAATTCTGATGAGCCAGTTTGAAGTGCCTCCAGCAAACCTTTGGATAGACAAACAGACATGAGAAATGGCTGTCAAAATGATATTAGTGTTAGATTGTTTGATATATGTCTGTCTGTCTTTCGTGGTATTTTGTTTCTTCATTTCAGCTGATTTGCCTGGCTTGTGAATGGCAATCAGAAAGAGATGATTTTCATCAATGACCAAATATTTAAGAAAATTGATGTTTCCCAGCCAAAAGTGAACAAAAAGAGGAATATGGTTGTTAGTCCATAAGGACAAGACAAGTCTAATGGGGGACAACTTTCAGTTCTAAGACCTTTAGAAGTCATTAGTCTTATATGAAAGACTTAGACCATGTTTCTGTCACTATAAATTTTCTATTTTTATTTTTCCATACTTGAATGAATGCAAGTTCTGGAATGTTTAGTAATAGGATATAGACTGGGCTTCAGCTTACCTTTCCAGTCTAATTATATATCACTTTCCATCACATTTGTGATGTTCTAGCTAAACCTATCCACATGGTTTTTCCTGTAAAAGGAATTCCATCTCTTGCCTTCAGGCCCTTGCAAAGGCTATCCTTCATACCTGGAATTCATATCCTCTTTACTGTGGCCTTGAGACCTAACTTTATCTTTCTCCACCCTCCCCCCAAATTGTTAATGCTTTTTCCCAAAATTACTTTGCCTTACCTTTTCATGCAAATATCGTTTCCTCAACATTCCCACTCTCCTTTATACACACAAATGACAAAGTTACTCCTTAATGGAAAAATTTTTTTGTCTTTCTATTCCTGGCACTTAACACAATGACTGTCTTATAGTAGGAGCTTAATAAAAGCTAATTGAATAAATAAATTAATGACAAGAGCTTCATTGACTTATAAGATTGAAATAGGAATCAAAATCCACAAAATAATAAGCATCAGTGCCTTGGGTTATTATTGTTATTCTTATGATTGTTTTAAACAATAAGGGACCAAGGCCAGAAGTAAGGAGGAGAGAAGAAAGTAGTTAGGGTTATTTAAAATGCAGTTACAACTAGAATGATGCAAGGTTCCTCAGTGATTAGAATCCTGGACCTGAATCAGGAAGTCCTCAGTTCAAATCTGTTCTTAAACATTCCCTAAGCTATGTGATTCTGTGCAAGTCCCTCCTACTCTGTTCACCTCCTCCACTGGATAAGGAAATGACTGACCACTCCAGTGTCTTTGACAGTTACACTGAGGTCATGAAGACATAGACTCAATTGAACAACAATAACATGAATAGTTAAACAGGGTTAGATTAGTTCACCTTTATTTAAAATGCAGCTCCACCTGGAGCCAAATAACAGATGAATCCGGAGATCCACGGGTTTTGTGAGGTCAAGCTTTCTCATGCAGAGAGAAATAAGATGGCTAACTAGGGCTTTTCCCACAAGTCAAAAAGCAAGATGATCAGTTTCAATAGAATGTGAGAAAAAAGTAGCTAACATTTATGTAGCACATCTAAGCTTTACAAATATTATTTGATTTTTATTGCTACAATACCCCTGGGAGATAGGTGATATTATTATCTTCACTTTTTGTGAAAAAAAAAAAAAAAAAGAAGCAAAGAGAGGGTAAATGACTGACTTAGAGTCAAAAAGCTAGTGAGTGTCTGAGGGTGAATTTGAATTCAAATCTTCCTGATTCCAAGTCTAACATTCTTTCTCTGCTCTAAGCTGAATTTCTCTGATCTCTTGTTCATATATCTTAGGGCTGTTTTCTCATGAGGATAGAATGTCACAAATTTAACCAGAGGAGCCCTCATGATGTGGTGGAATCAAGAAGGATCATAAGTAAAGACAGCGTAGCTTTTTTTCTTCTCTGTTCCAAATAAATATGTAAATAATCAAATAAATAATTGAATAAATAAATAAATGAATGAAAAAAATGCATACAGAATAATCTCTTTGGGAGGAGGAGCTGGTTCTCACATCTTAGTCTCTCTTGCTCTCAGCATTTAACTCAGTTAAAATGTGAGTTATTTCCCTGTGGTTAGTGCTCCTGTCATCTCAGAATTATTTCGTGTACATCTGTGTATGATTTCTTTGTGGCCATTATGTATCCATCATAGAATGTGAGGTCTTTGAAGGCAGGAGTTATTTTACTTTACCTTTGTAACCCTGACTTTTAAGTACAGAGCCTTGTAGGAAGTAAGTATTATTAAATTGACCTGAATTATTTGCCAGAACATGGACATAGTTTGTTAAGCTAACCTGAACCTTTCCCACTTTTCACATTCTAATAGCATTTAACTTTTTTATGTATGAATGAATGGGGACAGGACTTCCAACTCCTGAATATCTTTCATGATCACTAAAAAGCCATGAATATATACAAGACCCATCTGATTTCTGGTTCCTGATTGTCTAGATACAGAGAACAGAGATTCTGTTTTTAACAGTAATAGAATCAAGGACAGCTTGTGTTACTCTGCCTATGGCATGTGCTGTTAAATATTTAACAACTGGATCTCTGAAAAAAATGTTCTAAGACACACATTTGTCTAATTTGCATTATTAACATTGTCTCTATTACTTTTTACAAGTCCAGAAATCAACAAAACAATAAATCAAGCCCTGATTTGTAGTTTGCTGATTCCTTGGTATAAATCCTCACACTGATTCCCACACACCCCTGAAAGAGGCCCAAGAACCTCATAGAGACAAACATTTGAAACTGTGAGCAACTGAAGGCCCAAAGATATCCAGAAGGCTATCAAGAATGAGGCAAATGAGAGTTGGGCTTTCTAGCACTTGTGACAAAAACTCTAGCTATATGTTATAGAACCCAACTGAAAAATTCCTTTATCTGGCTTTTTGTTGCCATGGGGAATTGGAATTAAGACTTTCAGAGACCCCAACCTATTCAAAATTCTACTTGATTAATCAACTTCAAAATGTCCCCAAAGCATTCATTTTCATTCTGCTTTAAAGGCCTGTAATGAAAAAAAAGAGTAGAAAAAGTTGAATGACAGGTTAGTTGCCTAGGTCTAAAGGTCATTTCTTTGTCCACCAGCAAATTCATCTCCTACCAATGGTAGATGGTTTTGCAGTATGTAGCCAACTTTCTAAACCCTTCAATTTTTGCTGTTTCTACAATCCTGAATTATACACAATAAGTAAATTCAAATATAAAAAGTAGTTGATTTTTTTTAAAGAATAAAAATGAAAATAAAGAAATGACAAGAGAGCTATTATTATACTAAGTAAATATTAAAGAGACTACATTATTCACTCTGTATAACCATAATTATATTTTGATTTGGTAAAGAATTTATTCTATACTCTTGGATGTTATTATTGGGGAAAAATGCACAGGAAACATGAAAGGATTGTAGGTGGGGTTGGGTGGAGTTCAGTAATGTTTAATTCATTGAAAGAGAACAGAGATGGCAGTTATAGTCATATCTTAATATCTCTTGCTTTAAGCACAGTTAAAATGTGAGTTGTTCTCCCTCCCTCCCCCTTAGTGTTTCTGCCACTTCAAAATTGCTTTGTATGTATTTGTGCATAATTTCTTTTTGTACATTCTGTATCCCCTATAGAATGTGAAATCTTTGAAGGCAGAGATATAGCCAGAGAAAGGAGTCTTTCTCTTTTTCATGTCTCCTCAGAGAAATATTCAAAGAAAAAGTGAAAGATGATATTTCTGCCATTTCTGAGGGAGACACTACCCTAGGGTGGGCTGAGCCACAGGGAGCCAAGCTTCTGTGTGCAGAACTAGGAGAAAGAGACTTGCAGCTGATGGTTTTGAGTATCTTTGCCAGAACAGATTGGATACAAAAATATAAACATTTCAAGATTTGATAAGAATATATACTCAGAAGCTGGCAAGAGAATCATGGAAAAAGCTTCCCTGGGGAGCCTATGGATTCAGGCTTTCTGTGAATTGAGGATGGTCACAGAAGGAAATTAGCTAATTCATGGAAGGACTTAACAGATTCTATGCAACTACTCCTGAAAATAATATCATAGGTTTGGAAGGCATATAGAGTGATGTCTTAATGAACATCACCTATGTCACCTGTTCTCTTGCTGGACAGGGGGAGGATGCAATGGAGGAGAATCCTTGAATGCTGAGGCTCCAGGAAGAAGAAGGCACCACATCAGAATGCAATTGATCATTTGGTGTGAAGAACTCATGCTCTATGGAAAGAATCTCTGTGAAGGCTTTGTCCCCCTCTTTGTCATGATTGCACTGGAAGAGCAGAAAGGAAAATTAAGATTATTAGAAAGAAATGTCATTCATCTCTGTACATTATTAACTTCTAGCATAGAGACCTACTTTTGGATTAGACAATGCTTCCTAGGCACCTGTGGATAGAATTCTAGCCATATTTGCTGACCTGAGGTAGGGAACAAGATTCAAGTAAATTAAATTTATGATGATTATTTATAATATATGAAGCACGAGAGCACCATGATTATGTTTTATAATTTTGCATTTCCTAAAACTTATTGGAAGTATTAAATTTAAATTTAAAAAAAATTAATTGTATTATAAATGATCAAAGGATATAAATAGGCAGTTTTCAGAAGAATAAATCAAAGTCATATGAAAAACACTCTAAATCACTATTCATGAGAGAAATGAAAAGAAAACAACTTTGAGGTACCACTTTAGACATCAGATTGGCAAACTGGACAGAAAAAGAACATTATAAAAGATGGAGGGTATGCAGAAAAATTGGAGTGTCAATACATTGTTGGTGGAGTTGGTGCAATAATCTGGCCATTTTGGAGAACAATTTGGAACTATGTCCAAAGGGTTATTAAAATTGTGTATATCCCAATTTTTTTTTGACCAAGAAATACAATTACTAGGCCTGTATCCTAAAGAGAACAAATGGTAGGGGGGGAGGGAGGGAGGAAGGGCAGGAAGGAAGAAGAGAATTTATACATCAGAACAGAAAAAAAAGTGAAGAATAAATAGAAGTAAATTTATTTTTAAAACAGTTTTAAACATCTTTATTTTTTACATTACCTTAATGTATTTTTTCTTCTTCCTAATTCTGTCTTTTATAAGGGAATATGTGTGTGTGTGTGTGTGTGTGTGTGTGTGTGTGTGTGTGTGTATAATATGTATT
Organism: Antechinus flavipes; assembly: GCF_016432865.1. Taxonomy (NCBI): domain Eukaryota; kingdom Metazoa; phylum Chordata; class Mammalia; order Dasyuromorphia; family Dasyuridae; genus Antechinus; species Antechinus flavipes. The sequence goes on from NC_067399.1 coordinate 512,602,643, forward strand.
AAATCAGCAAAGTTAACCAACATATAAAAAAATTTATGTTATATGTAGCATTCCATACTAATAGTCTTCCTACTTGCAAAGAAATGGTAAAAAGGCATTTTCTTGCATTGGTTTTTTTTAAGGTCTTGCTTAGCCATCATAATTTCATGACATTCAGTATTATTTGATTAATGTTGTTTTATCATCATTGTTTCCATTTATATTGTTGTAGACACTCTGCATTTTGAAGTAGACACTGCTTCACTTTACATCAATTTATATAAATCTTTCCATACTTCTCTGTATGCATTATCTCTTACAACATAGTAATATTGTATTATGTCCACATGCAACAATTTCTTTAGCCATTTCCTTATCAATAGGCATCAGCTTTGTTTTTAGTTTAGTTTTTGTTTGTTTTTTTTTTTTTTGGTATTAAAATGCTACAAGAAATATTTTGGCATAGAGGGGATCTTTCTTTTTGTCACTGATATCCTTGGAGTATGTCTCAGGCAGTGGAGTCTCTGGATCAAAGGATATAGACATTCTAGTCACTCTCTTTACATAATTCGAAATTATTTTCCATAATAGTTGTACCAGTTCATAACTCCATGAGCAATGAATTAAGGTAGTCATCTTTCCACAATCCATCCAACATTGAGTATCTCTATCTTTTGATTTCTTTTCCAGTTTGTTGAGTATAAGGTTTGATTGATTGGTTTGAGTTTTATTTTTCTTATTAGAGTTTGGAAGGTTCTTAGATTGTTGTTGATAGCTCTCATTTCTCCATTTGAGGACTGTTTGTTCATATCATTTGACCATCTATCTATTGGGGAATGGCTATTTTTCAACTATATTTGTTTCAGTTTCTTATCTGTCTTGGATATTAGATATTTGTCAGAAAAAATTGCCACAAAGATCTTTTCCCCTGATTAATGACTTTCTAATACTAGCTGCATTTGTTTTGTGTTTACAAAGGCTTTTAAAAACATAACTGAATTATAGCTTTTATCTTCTATGATTACCTCTATCTCTTCTTTAGCTATGAATTCTCTTCCTAGTCTAAGTTATTAAAGATTCAGTAAATTGTTTTTGTCCATACAAGGAATTGTACTCTTTTAACTTAACAGTATCACTTCACTTTATAGTCAAGAACTTTAATTTGTGATAATGAATCTCACTTTCAGTGCGTTTTCTAGTGCAAATGCACTAGATTTTGGGTGGCTATAGTTTTCTTATTGTAAAATGATTCCAAGTTACAATAATTAGACTAGTGTTTATGTGTAAATTAAAGATTTAGTTAGATATACAAAGCCACTTTTGGTGCATCTGTGAAGCTGTTAATTAACTCCTTGAAAGTCTGTTTGTATTTCTTACCTCGATGAACACTAAGTAAAATCAAGAATTTAGAGAGTGAAAAAGAAGAGGGAAGGAGGATAGGGTACAATGTGTATAAGCAAGTCCTTTTTTATTTTTAGGGAGGGCTGAACCTAGCTGTAGTTAAATGGGAAGGAAATAGTGATAAGGTCGAGATTGAATATGAGAGTGACAGAAAGACAGACAGAAATAAAGAGGTAAAGAAACAGAGCCAGAGCAACAGAAAGAGAGAAAAACAGAGATGAGAGAGGAGTGAGAGAAAGACAGAGAGATAGTTGGAAAGACAGAAAAAGAGAGAGATACAGAAGGAATGAATGAGAGAACAGAACAAAGTTCTGGAAGAATTGAAAGGTACTGTATCAAAAATTTATAAAGAGAGATTAGGTCGAGGGAAAAGGAGAATTCTTTGCCAGAGAAAAGCAGAGAGAAGGAAAAAATAATTATTTTGAGATTTGAGGAACGAAGGAGGATTTAGTAAGTAAACTAAGGAGCCTAAACTCTTTGCTATTTTTAGTATGAGGTGAGCTGAACAGTTTTAAAAGAATTAATATGGGGAATGAGTAGAGGTTTCTAGGAAGGTAAGAAAAAGCATTGAGGTGTGTGTGTGTGTGTGTGTGTGTGTGTGTGTGTGTGTGTGTGTGTTTGTGTGTGTGTTTCAGTGAGAGCTCAAGTAAGATCATTTATCATTAATTTGAAGTTAGTGAAATAGATGAATTTCATGATTTTTTCTTTCAGCAGTCCTATAGCAGATTTGGAGAAATCCATTTGGTTTGGCTTCAGTTTGGGGTAAGTATAAGACATATCTTAGAGATAGTGGAAATTCTGGGTACAAGGGATTCTATGGTAGCAGCTATACTATGACATTAAAATGTCAGTTCATGAGATGAAAACTTAGATTAAAGATAAGCAAAGGGAAAATATGTCTAATGGACTAAGAGAATCATTAGGGTACAAAATATGGCAGATCACAATAAAAATGAAGAATCAGTTGGGTGTAAGAGAATGTATGTATCTGAAGAGTTTCATAGCTCTTGATCTTGGAGGTGACTCAGTTATACAATATGACAAGTTCTAAAATGGGACCATGTTTTGATGGTCATAATGAAGTGAAGAAGGAGGTTGTTAGGGTTAAGAGGATTGAAGAATTAAGAAGAAGTTTGCTAGAGGAGTTTGTAGCTTAAGTAATGAAATGTTTGAGGGTAAGTGTAAGAGAGAAGACAGTGAGAGAAATTGTAAATCAAATTCTAGGCTCAAAAAAAATTAGGAGTATTAAATCCATGATATATTCAAAGGTAGCATGTTGTGCTGGAGAGATTAATGAAGAAGGGGAGATCTGGAGTGAAAGGATGCAATGGATCATTTTCTTATCCAATTAGTAGCCTTACCTCCCCTTGCAAACCCCAAAGCAAGCAAAACATCCAAGGCTTGGTTGGAAGCATGGTCAAATATATAATATATCTCTAAGGAAATACAGATATATTCAGGGCACATGGCAAAAAGTTCATAGACTACCTTCTTACGTGATTGATTTACCTCTTTTAATTTTTTTAGTCACCCGTTTCTTGATGTCCTTTATGACTTTCTGCAGCTTCTCTTAAATCATTCTCATTGGTAATATGATACATGTTCACGTCCTGACTCTTCATTGTCTCTGGATGACCTACAATTTAATTCTTTGAAGTTTGGGATATCCTAATCTTTATAATCATTTAACATGACTGGAAAAATAAAACAAAGATGAAGCTTTGTTTTAGGAAGCTCAAGATAATTAAAAGTACTATCTAATTTCCCAAATACCAACATGTCCTGCTCTCCTATTCTTGTTTGATTCTGGATTCAGTGCATAGATGGACCGTCTTTATGGGCAATCCAGACAACTCCATGTCAGAGTCCACAAAATTGTTATTCTTGCTTTACTTAATTTTTTCTTTGTGGATAATTAAGCCAAACTCTTTTGAGTGATTATTGATCTCAGGCTCTGAAGTTTTTGATGTGATTGGTATAATATTAACAGCAAAATGGAACATATAGAGAACCTAACCATTTTTTGAGAATCCCTCTTCTATTTTTTCTTCTGATTTGGGAAATTCCTTTTTTCAGGACACAACTTCTCCATAAAATCTTCTTTCTAAACTTCTCTCCCCTACATAGATGAAAGTGATTGTTCCTTCCTTAAATTGACCATAGCCTAAGACTTACTTCTCATGACTGCACTCATTATACTTTACATTATCTAAGCTTGTTTGTCATCCAAATAACCAACCTACAAAACAAACAAATAGATAAAAAAAACAGCCACAAAATAAACAAACTAACAAATAAATAAAACCAAATAACCAATCTACAAAACAAAACAAAAAAAAAATAAGTAAAAACAAATAATCAGCCTATAAAACAAACAAATAAAAACAAATAGCCAGCCTACCAAAAGAAGGTAGGAAATAGCAAAGGGTAATAGGTGATTTAGATTCATTTCTAGCCTCTGATACTTTCTAGCTGTGTGAGCAGAACAAGTTGTTTCTCTTAATAATATCTTTATTACTTACTTCCTAACATTGCTCTGAGGCTTAAATGAGAAAACACAGGAAAAGTGCTTTGCTAACCTTAAAGAGCAAGGTAAGAGAAGAGACAATGTCATTTTTATCTTTTTTATCTTGCTGCTTGGTATAATACTGACAATAGTTTATATTTAATAAATGTTTTTTGAATGAAAGAAGAGTAATGAAAGAACCTCTTTATCCCCAAAGTTATTTGGAAAACCTGTCCTGATCGAACATTTTCTTGTAGCTGCAGCAGTTAAATATTTAGCCCAAGGAGGGCAGCATTGCTGTAGCCAGAAATGCCTTCAGCTGAATGCCCTGGGTATCTGTGAATGGGACTTCATGAAAGGGGATAGACTCCCATCTTTGATTGGCTGTTTTGCTGCAATAACTTGTATTTCCTGGAAGAAAAGGAGAGCTAGAAACATTTAGAATTCAGAAAGCTTTCCTTTACTGTAGCGTCTCTTGACCCTGGAACTGAATGTTCCTTGACCTTAGCAGAAGAAAGAATGGGAAAGCTAGTGAGAGTCTTGCTCATGATCCTGTGTCTTCAGCAGAGCTGTGAGTTGGGGGACATGGGAATGGAGAGTCTCAGGAAACAACAAATGGAAATGGGGGTCTCAGGAAACAAGGCTGAGGGGGGAGACAAAATCTGTTTCACAGGGGATTTACTTGACGTGTCACAGAAATAAAAGGAACAGCATCACTCATTTCTGGCATTGTATTTTGCACAGGGGTGAGCAGTAAACAGACAGTGAAGCAGAGTCCTCAGTCCTTGACGCTCCAGGAGGGAGAGAACACTGCTTTCAACTGTAGTTACTCAGATAGTGCTTTCCAAGGGCTCCAATGGTTCAAACAGGAATTTGGGGAAGGCTTCACCTCCTTGTTTTCCACTGCCTCTGGGGAGAAAGTGAGAGGAAGGTTAAAATGCACAGTCAACAGGAACGAGCGTCTCAGCATCTTGTACATCACGGCCTCCCGGCCTGGAGACTCAGGCACCTACTTCTGCGGCGTGGAGGCACAGTGATCCCCGGGCACCTGCAGACTGTGCACAAACCCTGCATCTGGAAGGCAGGCCGCCATCCTGCCAGGGAGCACTTGATGACATCCTACCAGTGGTTATTTTAGGTTCATCCTTCCAGGTTCACACCGAGGGCTTTGAAATATATGTGTATTCTGCCTCCCTCTCTTTCCCAGGAGCTCTCACTGGGGACTCGGTTGGCTCAGTATGGTTTGTTAATTCATCTTGCGAATCATAGTTTGAACCTCTTACCCATTTCAAGGGCATTGTTATATAATCTCTTTCTAATGCATTTCTAACTCCTCCATGCACTAGGAGACAGAGTATATGTGTGTATATATGAAGGTGCGTTTGTATTTGAACCTATCATATATTTATATATCACATTACATATTACATATGCATACACATGTATACCACTATATAGTAGGAATATATATGTAATTTGTATTGTGAATATGTGATCTATAATATGCATAAATATATGTATAAATTTGGACTGGAATCTACTAATGTTACATATTTTTATATCACATATATAGTATATAATGGGAGCATTTATGAACATTATGCATATGTATAATATACATGTTATATCATATGTATCTGTGAATGTTTATATTTAGATTTAAATCTATTAATATACATATTTTATATAGAAAATATATATTAATGCTATAAATTATGTGTATAAGTATATGTACATGTATGTAACTATATACATGTATGTACAATGGGACTTGGGAAGCAGCTGAGGACATAAAAAAATAAAGTCAGGATGGGAGCTGATGTGTCAGATTCATAATTTGAATTCAGATCTTGACTCCAGATCTAGCATTTTACTCACAGCTCTAGGCTGCCTCAATGCTACTGTAGGGAGACAAAAAGTCATGATAATTTCACCTCTGAGAATAGATGAGACAAAAATATACAATACGTTCTCTCCAATCTGCTCAAAAGGTGGAAATCCTTAATTTTTAAAAAATCTTTAATCTTTATCTTTTCCCTTTTAGACCTTAACAGAAAGATTCACTCTTGAATTTGTTAATAGGAAGTTTGGTGCTTGTTACCTATTAGACTGAGAGCCTCAAATGTTGTTTTTTTCAATCAGAAAAGGAAACAACTGAACATAGTGTTGGCTAAAGGAGATGGGAATCTCTGCTCACAATATTAGCAAACTTGAGGGGAAAAAACAATGAAGAGGCTGTGGAAAGCTTCATTTATGATTGTGAAGTGTCAAATAGGCTCTGAGTTGGGGGTGCCCAGGGGCTGTGATAATCAAGAAGATATTCTTGGTTAAATATCTTTAAAGGTTAAAGAATTGGGGCATGGTAGAAATCTGGCTCTTCTGGACTTTCCTTTGGTGACTATGAGATTAAAAAAATGAGCAAATTCTGGTGAAACTGGTGTCCAATGTCATTTGTCTGGCATTTTCTTTTTGGACAGGCATGAGTGGCCAGCAAAAGAAGGTGCAGCAGTCCTTTGTCTGTGATCCACATAGATGAGAATACCACTGTGAATTGCATTTGCACAGAGATCAGTTTCATTTATTTCATATGGTACCAACAGTATCTTGGGAAAGGTCCTAATTACAATTGCTTTCAACTGTGGACAAAAATTAAAATGGAAGATTTACAATCCATCTCAATAAAGGCTCCAAACATTTTTCCCTGCACGTAGCTCCCAGCTTGAAGACTCAAACACCTTCCTCTTTCCAACAAATAGTCCCCAGGCACTGGCCATCTGTGCATGGGGCTCCAGCCACACTCCTTGTCATTGGCTATGGGAACTGAGAATTTTGCTTTATTGTTCCCTCTTCAAGAGAAACCAAAGCACAAAATGTTACCAGAATTTTTATTTTTTAATATCTTAAGAAGATATTAGATACATCACAGATGATCCATGATAAGTTATGAGAGAAGTAGAATTGAGTAGATCCTTTAGAAGTTAATATATGTTAGGTATCTATCTCCTTCCTTTTTCCAAAAGCATCCCCTAGTATCACTCTCAACAGTAATAACAATCACTGTACTAGACTAAATTAACTTATTCTGAGGACCCCTCCATTTCCAATGGTTTTTCTTTGAGTGGGTTATACAATTTTGTATTATTTTGAAAGTAGTTTGGATCTTTCAGACTTCCTGAAAGGCCTTCAGCCCCAGACCATATTTTGAGAACCACTGGCTTAGAGCAGTGAGAAAGTAATTTTCCCAGGGCCATAAAATCAGAATATAACACAGGCAAGGCTTGATCCCACATCATCTTGGCTTCTTGTATGATTTTCTATCTTTATTTCACCATACCATTTTGCCTCTCCAAGAACATATGAAGACACAAATGAAGTAGTTCCTCCTCTCAAAGAGATTACAATCTACAGGAATTATAGAATTTTAAGCTATAAGGAACAAGAAACATCATCTAATTCTCACACTCTCCTTTCCAGATTGGAAAACTGAATCCCAAAGAGAAAGGTTCTCAGAGGAAAATCCTATCTGGTTTTAACTTAGGGCAAAGGAATATCAAATTCTGTTTCTGAGTGAAATCCATGATAAAACTGCTTGTTAATTGAGACCTAGAAGTTGAGCAGTCTAGTTTATGGTAAAATGCATTTTTTAGGATCATTAATTAAAAGCCTAAAAGGACAGTAAAAAGCCATCTAGAACATCTTTTACAGATGAATAAATTATGATCTAGAGAAACCATAATAAGTGAATTACCTAAGGTCACATCGGTAGTAAATAACAGAACAGGGATTTGAATTGAGGTCCTTTATCTTAAAATCTATTTTTTTCCATTGCACTATGCATTGTATAAATGGAATGTGTCTCTTCTATTCATGATTAGCATTATTCTGTGCTAGAATTGTTTCTTGAACTCACTGTGGCACTGCCTGCAAGCTCTCTCCAGATCCTGGGAGAAACAAAGTGAATTTAAAGGCATAGAGTAACTACATCTCCTCTAAAGATTCCTCTCCAGCTAAAGGGAGCCCCTTCTTTATTTCTGATGAAAAGGCCCCCAGCTACTCTATCGTTCAGCCTTGCTCTCTGTGTTCATCTTAGAAATTTGAGGTGAGGGAAAAACTTTTCATTCTATTCCCATTGCTCTAATGACCCTGTTGAAAAGACAAATCTTTTGTCTTTAGCATGCAAGTCTGTACCAGTTTTCTCTACCACAGCCTTAATTTAATTTAATTTAATTTTTTATTGCAGTATGTTTATTTTTAATATACATTGCTTTATGAATCATATTGGGAGAGAAAAATCAGAACAAAAGGGAAAAACCATGAGAGAGAGAAAAAAAAACAGAAAAAAGAAGCAAACATAGCATGTATTGATTTATATTCAGTTTCCTTAGATCTTTTGCTGGATGCAGATGGCATTTTCTGTCCAAAATATATTAAAATTGCTTTGGTAACTGAACTGCTGAGAAGAACCAAGCCTTCCAAAGTTGATCATGACACATTCTTGTGTCATGTGTACAATGTTATTGTTATTGTGTACAATGTATTCCTGGTTCTGCTTGTTTTGCTCAGCATCAGTTGATGTAAGTCTTTATAGGTTTTTCTATAATCAGCTTGTTCATCATTTTTTATTAAACAGTAATATTCCATTACCTTAATGTACCATAGTTTGTTCAATCATTCTCCAACTGATGGGCATCTACTCATTTTGCAATTCTTTGTTACCACAAAAAGAACTGTTACAAACATTTTTGCACATGTGGATCCTTTTCCCTCCTTTATTATTTCCTTGGGATACACACCCAGTAATAAATCTTAATTTTATAAGAAAAGAAATACTATAATTAGTAGCTCAACCTGAAGACTGGCCCATTGTCTCTGAAGTAGCCCCCAAAGAGCAGAATCTACATTTTGTTAAATTCAACATCTGAAGCAAGGCCTCAAGTTCTAGTTTTAATTCTCCCCTACCTCCTTTCTCCCCCTCCCCCCAATGGAAAATATGCAAAAAGGAAAAGCTTGATTAAAGACAGAAAAATTTTCTAAGTTGAATTTTACAAGGACAAAACCTACTTTTGTCTAACGAACTCTATCTAAGGCAATAACTCTGATACAAGTATTTTTGGGCTCTTTGAGTTAGTGAAGGGGCCAAGAGGAGAAATTAAATATACAGATACTGGGTCTTTTAACAAATCAAAACCATATGCCATGTTTTTGTTTTTGTTTTTGTTTTTTTTTAACCTCATCCAGTTCTATGGGGATACTGGGAATGGGAAATGAATTTGACTGGGGAAGTCCTGTTCAGCTTGTTCTTGGACAGAGAGACTCAATTACTTAAAACATTCTATTTTTACTGTTACTCATGTTTCATTCTCCTTACAAAAAATTGAAAAAGGTTCTCAGGTTTTCTGGTTGTTCCCCAAAAGGAATGAGAATCATTCCTAATGTGATAAGCATCAGGGAAATAAAGAGACAGTAAAAATTCCCAAAATATAGATAAAGCTTCTCTAGTTATTTCCCTAAAGAATGACCCCTACATTCAAGGAGTTTATATTTACATTTTTTATTAATATGTTTCATTTTTATATTATCTTTATTCTTTAAATACTTGGAGACAATGTAATTTCAAAAATGTCCCTTTCCCATTCCCTCTATTGTAAGCTAGTCTTTATGACAAAGAAAAAAGGGAATAAAATTAGGTAAGGAAAATTAAGATTCAAAACAAGTCAATGTGAGAACATATTGAATGTTCCACAGCCACAGTCTATTATTTATGAAAAAGAGAAAAGGAGGGGCAGCTAGGTGGTGCAACGGATAGAGCACCAGCCCTGAAGTCAGGAGGACCTGAGGACTTAAGATTTCCTAACTGTGTGACCCTGGCCAAGTCACTTAACTCCAATTACCTTAGCAAAGAGAGTTGAGAGAGAAGGAAATACAATGTTGCCTTCACTCCCATGTTTTATCATCTTTTCCCAATTTCTGTGCATCAGTAAATAATTAGTAAATAACTATTTTCATTTGTAATATTATTTTATTAATGATTTGGAGCACTCTTTCACACGGGTTCTTAATACATAACAATTTTCTCAAGAATTGTTCTTTGGGGGCAGCTAGTTGGCTCAGTGGATAGAGATCAGCTCTGAAGTCAGGAGGACCTGAGTTCAAAGTTGACCTAAAATAGGTAACACTTCCTAGCTGTGTGATCCTGGGTTTACCCCAATTGCCTCAGGGGAAAAAAGAATTCTTCTTTGGCCACTTTTACATTAGGGAAAGACCTTTTAGTCATAACATATTAATTCCTTATAGACCTTATAAGCAGATCCTTTTTAGAGATATTTGATGCAAAAATTTTTGCTTTTGCTAAATAACAGCTTCCTTTCCTGTTCTCTTTATATTGATTTTGTTCATGCAAAAGTTTTCAAATTTCATGTATTCAAAAGTATCCTTTTTATTTTTTTGTGATCATTTTTATCTTTTGTGTAGTTGAGATCTCTCTCCCAAGACATTATTATAGAAGTTATCCCATCTTTTTATTTTTTTATTTTATTTTTATATTGTGACATTTGATATTCAGGTTATATATCCATTTTGAGTTAAAGGTTCCTATACTATATAAGATGCTAGTCTAAATTCAATTTCTGTCAAACAGAAGTATAGTTTTTCAATTGGTCTTTTATCACAAAGAGAAGTTCTTAATTAAATAATTTATTATCATTTTCCTGACTATTGGATTATTGTATTTGTTTATGATTCATTTTTATCTAATCTGCTTCATTACTCTAGTTTTCTCTTTTTACTATCTACCAAAATTTTTGAATGATTCTTGGTTTTCTTCTATCTCTTACCTTCCCTCTTTTTATTTCACATATCTTCCCACTGTTTTATATCTCCCACAAAAGATATTTTCTTCAGCTATACTAAATCAAGAGTTTTAGTCCATGTAGTCTAAATTAAACCCTTCTTCTTTTCTTGATTCTTTAAGTTCTCTTTACATCTTTACCTCCAAAATGTCTTTTGTCCTTTGATAACTTTACTTTGTTCTTTACTTTCTGCACAATTAACTGTACTTAATTAAGGCATATAGACATAGAATTAATTTTATTGCATTTTTGATGATGATTCTTTGTTTCTTGTTTTTTTCTAGTTCTATATCCATCTTCTGTTTCTTTTTTTCTCTTGCAAGAATGCTGCATCTCTTTTTGTCTCTGTCTCTGTTTCTGTCTCTCTCTATATATGTATATTTATATATCTATATTTCCAATCATGATTAAGTACAGTTTTGCAGTAGGTATTAGTTCATCTCCTTTATGTCCACTATATGAAACCTTGAAATATAATAAGCCTACCACCTTTTCTTTTTTTATGTTAAATCTAATTGTGCCACACACACACACAAAAAAAAAGCAAAATAAAATGCAAGCAAACAACAACAAAAAGAGTGAAAATGCTATATTGTGAACAATACTCAGTTCCTTCAGTCCTTTCTCTGAATATTGATGGCTCTCCTCATCACTGAATAATTGGAACTGGTTTGAATCATCTCATTGTTGAAGAAAGCCACATTCATCAGACTTGATCATTGTATAATCGTGGTGTTGCCGTTTATAATGATCTCCTGGTTCTGCTTATTTCACTTAGCATCAGTTCATGTAAGTCTCTACAGCCTCTCTAAAATCATCCTGTTGGTCATTTCTTATAGAACAATAATATTCCATAACATATATATGCCATTATTAATTATTTATTCAACCATTCTCCAACTGATGGGTATCTACTCAATCTCCAGTTCCTTGCCACTACAAAGAGGGCTGCCACAAACATTTTTGTACATGTGGGACACTTTGCCTTCTTTAAGATCTCTTTGGGGGTATAAATCCAGTAGAAACATTGCTGGATCAAAGGGTATTCACAGTTTGATAACTTTTTGAACATGGTAACAAATTGTTCTCCAGAATGATTGGATCTGTTTACAGTTCCACCAACAATGTATCAGTGTCCCACTTGTCCCATATCCCCTCCAACATTTATCCTTATCTTTTCCTGTCATCTTAGCCAATCTGAGAGGTGTGTAGTGGTATCTCAGAGTTGTCTTAATTTACATTTTCTGATCAATAGTGATTTAGAACACTTTTCATATGACTAGAAATAGTTTCAATTTCTTCATCTAAAAATTGTCTATTCATATCCTTTGACCATTTATCAATCAGAGAATGGCTTGAACTCATAAATTTGAGTCAATTCTCTATATATTTTAGAAATGAAGCTTTATCAGAATCTTTGAATGTAAAAATGTTTTTCCAATTTATGGCTTCCCTTGTAATCTTGTCTTGAAGTGGAAGGACACCCTTCTGAACCATGAGAAATATAATCTTGAAACCCTGTAGTTAGAAGTTTGTTACTAGCTCTTCACATCCTAATGTATACTCCCAGATGTGCTGCCCTAAAAAACCTAAGACCTTGACAACTTGATAAACATAAAGAAATATTGTCTTATTACCTGTCTAGGAATGACATCCTTAGGGTGATAATCTTTGCCTCCTGTCTAGGATAAAATTCCTTTAGTATGACAAATGTATTAGGGAACTTTTATGTTTCTTTTTTATAAAGAAACATATTCTATAAATATGTGTCTCTGAAATTGCTTGATACTGACTCCCCTGTTTTGGTGAGGTTCAGTTGTTAGCTAGCAATAAACGCTCTTAAATTTACATTATTTTGTCCGTCCTGTATTTTCCCTTATCTGGGCATCTCAGTCTGCATTAGTTTTGTTTGTACAAAAACTTTTTAACTCAATATAATCAAAATTATTTATTTTGTGATCAATAATGATCTTCAGTTTTGCTTTGGTCACAAGTTCCTTCATCCTCCACAGATATGAGAGATAACCTATCTATGTTCTTCTGATTTGTTTATAATATAATTCTTTATATCTATATCATGAAGCCATTTTGACCTTATCTTGGAATATGGTGTTTGATGGGGGTCAATGTCTAGTTTCTGCCATATTAGTTTCCAATTTTCCCAGCAGTTTTTGTCAAATAGTGATTTATTATCCCAAAAGCTGGGGGTCAATGTGTTTGTCAAACACTAGATTGCTATCGTTATTGGCTATTTTGTCCTGTGAGCCTAACCTATTCCACTGATTGACTATTCTATTTCTTAATCAGTGCCAAATAGTTTTGATGACTGCTGCTTTATAACATAGTTTTAATTCTGGTATAGCTAGGCCATGTTCATTTGCATTTTTTTCATTAATTCCCTTGAAATTCTTCATCTTTTGTTCTTCCAGATTAATTTTGTTGTTATTTTTTCTAGGTCAGTAAAATAGTGTCTTGGGACTTTGATTGGTATAACATTAAATAAATTAGTTTAGGTAATATTGTCATCTTTATTATATTCACTTGACCTATCCAAGAGCATTTGATATTTTTCCAGTTGTTTAGATCTGACTTTATTTGTGCAGAAAGTATTTTGTAGTTTTGCTCATATAGTTCCTGAATTTCCCTTGGCAGATAGATTCCCAAATAGTTTATCCTATAGGCAGTTATTTTATATGGAATTTCTCTTTGCATCTTTTGCTGTTGGATTTTGTTAGTAATGTATAAAAATGCTATGATTTATGTGGATTTATTTTGTATCCTGTAACATTGCTAAAGTTGTGGATTATTTCTAATAGTTTTTTAGTTGATTCTCTAGGGTTCTCTAAGTATACCATTATATCATCTTCAAAGAGTGAAAATTTGGTTTCCCCTTTACCTACTCTAATTCCTTTAATCTCTTTTTCTTCTCTTATTGCCAAAGCTAGAATTTCTAATACAATATTGAATAGTATTGGTAATAGTGAGCAACTTTGTTTCAACCCTGATCTATTAGAAATGATTCCAGTTTATCCCCATTACATATGATGCTTGCTAATGGTTTTAAATAGATGCCACTGACTATTTTAAGGAAAAGTCCATTTATTCCTATACTCTCTAGTGTTTTTAATAAGAATGGGTGTTGGATTTTATCAAATTCCTTTTCTGCATCCATTGAGATAATGATGTGGTTTTTGTTAGTTTAATTATTGATATAGTCAATTATGCTAATAGTTTTCCTAATAATTTACCAGCCCTACATTCCTGGTATTAATCTACTTGGTCATGGTGTATTATCCTGGGGATAACTTTCTGTAATCTCTTTGCTAATATATTTTATTTAAGATTTTTGCATCAATATTAATTAATGAAATTGGCCTATAATTTTCTTTCTCTGTTTTCATCCTACCTGATTTAGGTATCAGTATCATGTCTGTGTCATAAAAGGAGTTTGGTAGGAGTCCTTCTTTCCCTATTTTTTCAAATACTTTATATAGTATTGAAGTTAATTGTCCTTTAAATGTTTGTAGAATTCAATGTAGATGTAAATCCATCTGTCCCCAGAAATTTTTTCTTAGGGAGTTGATTAATAGCGTGTTCTATTTCTTTTTCTAAAATGGAACTGTTTAAATAATTTATTTTCTCTTTTGTTAATCTGGGAAATCTATATTTTTGTAGGTATTCCTCCATTTCACTTAGATAATCAAATTTATTGACATAAAGTTGGGCAAAATAACTCCTAATAATTGCTCTAATTTCCTCTTCACTTTCATTTTTGAGACTAACAATTTGATTTTCCTCTTTTCTTTTTCTAATCAAATTAACTAAAGATGTATCTATTTTGTCTTTTTTTCATAAAATCAACTCTTAGTTTTATTTATTAATTCAATATTTTTTTTTACTTTCAATTTTATTAATCTCTTCTTTTATTTTTAGAATTTCAAGTTTGGTATTTGGGAGTTTTTAATTTTTTTTTTCTAGCTTTTTTAGTTGCAAGCTCAATTCATTGATCTTTTTATTTTTTGCAAGTAAGCATCTAGAGATATAAATTTTCCCCTTATCACTGCTTTGCATCCCACAAATTTTAGTATGTTGTCTCATTATTGTCATTCTTTTGAATGAAATTATTAATTGTGTCTATGATTTGCTATTTCATCCATTCATTTTTTTAGGATGAGATTATTTAATTTCCAATTAATTTTTGGACTTATCCAACACCCATTCTTATTAAAAACACTAGAGAGTATAGCAATAAATGGACTTTTCCTTAAAATAGTCAGTAGCATCTATTTAAAACCATTAACAAAGACCTATCATATCTAACTTCTCTGGTATTCTATTTACTTCCTTAACTTCTTTCTTATTTATTTTGCATTTTCATTTATCTAGTTCTGAGAGAACAGGGTTGAGATCTCCCACTATTATAGTTTTGCTCTCTATTTCTTCTTTCAGCTCTCTTAACTTCTCCTTTAGGAATTTAGATGCTATACTACTTGGTGCATATATGTTTAGTATTGATATTGCTTGATTATCTATGGTACCCTTTAGCAAGATATAATTTCCTTTCTTATTTCTTTTAATTAGATCAGTTTTTGCTTTTACTTGATCTGAGATCAGGATGGCTATCCCTGCTTTTTTTTTTTTTAATTCACCTGAAGCATAATAGATTTTGTTCTATCCTTTTACCTTTACTCTATATGTATAACTCTGCTTTAAATGTGTTTCTTATAAATAACATTTTGTATGGGTCTCGCTTTTAATCCTATATGCTATCTGCTTCTGTTTTATGGTAGTGTTCACCCCATTCACATTTATGGTTAAAATCAATAATTCTGTATTTCCTGCCATCTTATTAACCTCAAATTATATTTTTCTCTTTCTTTTTCCCCTTTCCCTCCTCCTTAGTATTTTTCTTATAAGCATCATTTATCTTAAGAAGCCCTCCCTTTTTAGAGCCCCTCCCCCTTTCTTATACTTTTTTCCTACTATTTCTGTTTTCCTTCTATGAGCCCATCCCTTCCCTTTTCCCCTTTCCCCTTTCACTTTCCTACAAGGTGAGAGAAATTTCTCTGTGTAACCAAATATGTCTAATATTCTCTCTTTGAGCCAAATCTGATGAAAGTAAGATTCACATAATGTTCATCCCCCTTCCTTCTTTCCCTCAATTATATTACATTTTCTTTGCCTCTTTGTGAGCTGTAATTTCCCTCATTTTACCTCCACTTTCCCTTTTTCTGGTACAATTCCCTTTCCACCTCTAGTTTCTATTTTTTATAACAGTAAAATCAAATTATACATGTACTATCTCTATGCAACCATAACAGAGATACAGTTCTCAAGAATCCTTTTCTTATTATCATTTATGCTTCTCTTGAGTCCTATATTTGGAAGTCAAATTTTTTGTTCAGCTTTTTAATCAGAATAAAGGGAATTCACCTGTTTTGTTGAATGTCCATCTCCTTCCCTGAAAGAAAATGCTCAGTTTAGCAGGGTAGCTTATTCTTGGCTGCATTCCAAGTTCCTTTGCCTTTCAGAATATCAGATTCCATGCCCTTTGATCCTTCAAGGTGGAAGCTGCTAGGTCCTGGGTAATCCTTGTTGTGGTTCCTTGGTATTTGAATTTTTTTTTTCTGTCTGCTGCATCAATTAATGCAATTCTGAGATATCACTATACACCTCTCAAATTGGCTAAGATGACAGAAAAAGACATGGACAAATGTTGGAGGGGTTGCGGGAAAACTGGAACACTAATACATTATTGGTGGAATTGTGAATACATCCAGCCATTCTGGAGAGCAATTTGGAACTATGCTCAAAAAATTATCAAACTGTGCATACCCTTTGACCCAGCAGTGTTTCTATTGGGTCTATATCCCAAAGAGATCTTAAAGGAGGGAAAGGGACCCACATGTGCAAAAATGTTTGTACATGGCAAGAACAAGACTATACAATGATCAATTCTGATGAATGTGACTTTTTCCAACAATGAGATGATTGATACCAGTTCAACTGATACCAGTTGATACCATGACCTTGTGATGAAGAGGGCCATCTACACCCAGAGAAAGCACTGTAGGAACTGAATGTGAATTACAACATAGCATTTTCACTCTTTTTGTTGTTGTTTGCTTGTATTTTGTTTTCTTACTCATTTACTTTCTTATTTTGATTTTATTTTTCTTGTACAGCAAGAAAATTGTATAAATATTTACATATATTGGATTTAACACATATTTTAACATGTTTAATATTTATTGGACTGCCTGCTTTCTGCAGGGGAAGGAGGAGAAAATCTGAAATGCAAGGCTATGCAAAGGTCAATGTTGTCAAGTTATCTGTGCATATGCTTTGAAAATAAAAAGCTTTATATAATTCCAAAACAAAAAACAAAACAAAAACAACAACAACAAAAATAAAATATCTGCTTCTTATTCAATAGGATAATGAAGATCAAATAATTAAATCAAACCACTTATCCCCTTTATATAATTCAGTATTAGAGAACCTCTCCTTGGAGGAGATTCTACATCTCAGTATAGGAAGTAAACAATTTTTCTTCTAAAACTAAAGGGACAGAGGTATATAAATAATGTGAATATATCTGGTGTAAAGCCTGAAGAAGCTGAGACAATGATAACTGATAATATCCCCCAAGGTTCTTAAATTCATCACTGAAGTCTGTGCTTATCACTAAAATCTGAGTGATCACTGGTATTTTTGATGAATGCCTTTGTTCAACTCCCAGTTTGGAGGCCATTGAAAATTGCATTTTTAGATATTTTTCCTCTTTTCTCTGAAAGAAGTGTACTGGTCTGAAAGAACAGGTAGAGTTAGTTTGATTTTAATCTTGTATATTTTATTTGACCATGAGTAATAATTCAAAAATAATGACTTTGATCAATTCAATCCAATTCAACAAAGGATGGGATGGAAGGAAATAACTAGTATAATGGGATTTTGAGCTGAGGGACTTGCTTTTAATGGACACATCCAACTGACACATCCCTAGATATAAAGTCAGAATCTTAGGAACAACCAGTTAAAGGGATAGCACTAAGAGGCATTTGCCAAGCCTTCACCATTGAAAATGACCTATTTTCCCATATGTTTTGCAAATTGCTTTTCTTTACACATTTTGTTTTCTAATTTGACCTTCTTGCTGTTCCTTGAACAAAGCATTAAATCTCCTTTTGCATTGCCTTTTAACACAAGCTATCCCCATGCCTAAATACATTCTCTCTTCACCTCTGCGGTCATATTATCCTCAACTTTCTTCAAAGCTCAGATTAAATGTTACTTTATTCAAGAAGCATATTCTGCTCTTCGTACTTGCAGTGATGTTTCTCCAGAAATTGCTCAGTATATATTGCACATTTACTATGGTTTATTTCCTCCAACAAAATTCCAAAATGGTTCCTTGGGGTCATAGATTGTTTCAATTTTGTCTTTGTATTCTCCAGTGCCTAGCACATACTGGGAATCCAGAACTGTCACATGAATGAACCAGCTGCTCTAAGATCAAATCAGAGGGAAAGGCAGTTTTGATGTAGCGCTGTCTGCTGTTGGTTGATAGACATTACATGCCTATTCGTATATATGAATACATGGCCATACGTTGCTTAGCTAGGTAGTACAATGGATAGAATATTGGCTCTGGGGTCAGGAAGATCTGAGTTCAAATTCAGCCTCAGACACTTAACTGACCCTTGGCAAGGCACTTAGCCAGGTTTGCCTCAGTTTCTTGATTTTTAAATTGATCTGGAGAAGGAAATGGCAAACCACTCCAATATCTTTGCCAAGAAAATCCTAAATGAAAGTCAGGAATTATATGAGCAAAATTACAAAAAAACTTTCCACACAAATAAAGTCAGAATTAAATAATTGGAAAAATATTAAGTGCTCTTGGATAGGCCGAGTAAATATAATAAAGATGACAATACTCCCTAAACTAATCTATTTATTAAGTGCTATACCAATCAGACTTCCAAGAAAATATTTTAATGATCTAGAAAAAATAACAACAAAATTCATATGGAACAATAAAATGTGGAGAGTCTCAAGGGAATTAATGAAAAAAAAATCAAATGAAGGTGGCCTAGCTGTACCTGATCTAAACTATATTATAAAGCAGCAGTCACCAAAACCATTTGGTATTGGCTAAGAAATAGATTAGATGATCAGTGGAATAAGTTAGGTTCACAAGACAGAATAGTCAACTATAGCAATCTAGTGTTTGACAACCCCAAAGATCCCAACTTTTGGGATAAGAATTCATTATTTGATAAAAACTGCTGGGATAACTGGAAATTAGTATGGCAGAAATTAGGCATGGACCCACACTTAACACCGTATACCAAGATAAAATCAAAATGGGTCCATGATTTAGGCATAAAGAATGAGATTATAAATAAATTAAAGGAACATAGGATAGTTTATCTCTTAGACTTGTGGAGGAGAAAGAAATTTGTAACCAAAGAAGAACTAGAGACCATTACTGATCACAAAATAGAAAATTTTGATTATATCAAATTAAAAAGCCTTTGTACAAATAAAACGAATGCAAACAAGATTAGAAGGGAAGCAACAAACTGGGAAAACATCTTCACAGTTAAAGGTTCTGATAAAGGCCTCATTTCCAAAATATATAGAGAACTGACTTTAATTTATAAGAAATCAAGCCATTCTCCAATTGATAAATGGTCAAAGGATATGAACAGACAATTTTCAGATGATGAAATTGAAACTATTACCATTCATATGAAAGAATGTTCCAAATCACTATTGATCAGAGAAATGCAAATTAAGACAACTCTGAGATACCACTACACAAAGACAAATCTGAGTGTACCACTACACACCTGTCAGATTGGCTAAGATGACAGGAAAAAATAATGATGAATGTTGGAGGGGATGTGGGAAAACTGGGACACTGATGCATTGTTGGTGGAATTGTGAACGAATCTAACCATTCTGGAGAGCAATCTGGAATTATGCCCAAAAAGTTATCAAACTGTGCATACCTGTTGATCCAGCAGTGTTTCTACTGGGCTTATACCCCAAAGAGATACTAAAGAAGAGAAAGGGACCTGTATGTGCTAAAATGTTTGTGGCAGCCCTGTTTGTAGTGGCTAGAAGCTGGAAAATGAATGGATTCCCATCAATTGGAGAATGGTTGAGTAAATTGTGGTATATGGATGTTATGGAATATTATTGTTCTGTAAGGAATGACCAGCAGGATGAATACAGAGAGGATTGGCGAGATTTACATGAACTGATGCTAAGTGAAATGAGCAGAACCAGGAGATCATTATATACCTCAACAATGATACTGTTTGAGGATGTATTTTGATGGAAGTGGATCTCTTTGATAAAGAGAGCTAATTCAGTTTCAATTAATCAATGATGGACAGAATCAGCTACACCCGAAGAAAGAACACTGGGAAATGAGCGTAAACTGCTTGCATTTTTATTTTTCTTCCCGGGTTATTTTTACCTTCTGAATCCAATTCTCCCTGTGCAACAAGAGAACTGTTTGGTTCTGCACACATATATTGTATCTAGGATATACTGTAACCTATTCAACATGTAAAGGACTGCTTGCCATCTGGGGGAGGGGGTGGAGAGAGGGAGGGGAAAAATCGGAACAGAAGTGAATGCAAGGGATAATGCTGTAAAAAATTATCCTGGCATGGGTTCTGTCAATAAAGTTATTATAAAATAAATAAATAAATAAATAAATAAATAAAAAGAAAATCCTAAATGAGGTCACAAAGAGACAGACATGACTGAGCAATTACAATACTTACATAGGCTGTCATCAGTTAGATTATAAACTTTGGGATGACAGCAGCTAAGTTGTATTTCTGTAAAAATGATATTTATACATGCTTTCAGGAATGGGTCCTCATTAGCACCTAGCAAACCTATCTAGTGGGCACTAAATAAATATCTGCAGAAAGAGCACACACACACACACACACACACACACACACACACACACACCCCAATTCTGAACAATTCTGCCCACTTACAAAAACAAAACAACTTCTTTTTCAGTAGGACTGGTTTCAGGCAAAACTTTGAATCAAACAACCATATTCTGCACTTGAATGAAATAAATTTTATTCAAATGCAGATTGAGATGGTTCCCAACTGTATCCCTTAACCTCTCTGTATGTTAGTTTCATAGGATATTTCTGAGAAAGCCATTTTATTTTTACAGAAACAAATAATGTATCATTGTTTTTGTTCATAAATTGATCTTATTCCAGATCTGTGATGTCATCTGTGTAGGGTACTTTTTTTGTTTATTATTTTTTTAATAATAAAATACACATGAAGATGGCTACATGACCAAACTCTAAGCATTCCACAGTACTTGTTTCTATACCCTTAATAATCCCCTTAATTGGAATAAATTGTTCTCATCATCCATTCTAGCAGGGGAAGTCTTCCTCTTATTCACTGATAAGTTGGAATCCTTAGGTTATCCTTACCCTATCTGAAGATAGTTTCAAGAAACTCCCAATCATACATATGTCTCCAAGTGGTCTTGTGGGACTGATGTTCAGCCAAAAGAGAGAGAGAGAGGCAAAATGGGTTGCATCTCTCCCTTCCAAGGCTAGCCAATCATACTACTTATTTCCACTGGCTTTTCATATGTGCACATCACTTTGCATGGAGGGACCAACACAGAAGGCGCCAGGCACAGTTTTCAGGGAGAAGATATTCTGCTTTTCCATAACAGGTATGTGGGAACCATCTCTTTTGATTGACAGCCAGAATAGGTTGTGTGGTTAAAACAGTTAGAATGGGACACATCCTTTCTCTTTCCAACTGTATCCAGAGAGGATGGAAATCCAGTTCACCCAAAGATTGGTACTGTGAACTGAGCTGGTTTTAGGGAGGGAGAAGCCTATATCTGGCCACTGTATCCAGATGGCTCTGGAGGGGAAAGTGAGGCAGGTGACCTTTCCCAGCCTCCCTCACTTAAATCCAATTCACTTTCATGTCATGGCATCCCCTCTCTGATGTCATGTTCCTCTTCAAGAATGAAGGACAAACAATAACAACTTAAGAGACTTGTGTTTACTGAACTCTGACAGCACCAAAAAAGAAGCAGATGTCCATTTAGTGGTTTCAACTCTCTTAACTTTACAAAAATTGACTTTTAATGGGTTGGAAAAGATATAGGAAATTAGACAAGAAAATAGCTGTATTTCTTACAATACCCCCAAGAATGTTCTCAGTACCTTTCAGTGAGCATTCTAGCTTACCTGAGATCCGTAACACAGAGGCGCCCATGGTGGGTAGCAGAACCATGACTTTTCCATTTGCAAATAGCACAAGTTGGGCAGGGGGCTTAGGGAGGCTGTGGGGCCCTTGCATGTTCTCCATACTTCTGTGATTGGCCTCCAGAGGGGGATGCTGCACAAACTGAGTCAGGCTCTTGTGAGAATGAAGCACATGTAATCATGCCCTCCCCTCACTTTCAGCCTTGGTCAGACTCAGACTGAAAGAACTCTTGAAACAGTCTCAGCCCAATGGGCTCAGCAGCCAGAAAGAAGAAGAATCATTGAGGGAAAGCCTGCTCCTGGAAATTCACAGGAAGAACTTTTTTCTTCTTGAAGTGACCAGTCTCTTTGGTCCCATTCACCCACCTACCCCTCAGCAAGAGAAGAACCCCAGCTTCACCCACTGAGCCATGCCCTTTATGTCCATTTTAGCTCTTGTGACACTACTCATATCTGGTGAGTAACATTTTATTCTACTCATTTTCATTTTTCTATTTAGAAACTCCTTTGAAATATATTTCCTTCTCTTTGTAGTGATTTTCTTTTTCTTTTTAATAGGAACAACAGAAGCACAATCAGTGACTCAGCCTGACAGCCAGGTCTCTGTCTCTGAAGGGTCTCCAGTGGAATTGAAATGCACTTATTCCTCTTCTGGGAGCGTTATTCTATTCTGGTATGTCAAGTATCCCAAGCAGGAGCTTCAAATCCTTCTGAGACACTTTTCAGGGGAAAGCAACAAAGGTTTTCAGGCCAAACTGAACAAGGAGGAAACTTCCTACCATCTGAAGAAGCTCCATGTACAAGAGGAAGATTCAGCTGTGTACTTCTGTGCTCTGAGTGACACAATGAGAGGACTCACAAAGGGAGCTGAACACAAACCTGCAGAAATGTTTTCTTTGAAATGTTCCTCTAAGGGTTTTGTTCTTTCTTTTTCAGAGTCCCCTAAATGGGGCAGTGTTATTCCTAAAGAAGAATAAAGATTTATAGATCATAAGATTTAGAGCTAAAAGGGACTTTAGAGATTATGTAGGCCATAGGTCAGTGGGTTTTTTTTCTTTCTGTAAATGGTCAGATAGTAAATATTTTATGCTTTTCAGGCTAAGAAACAGAATAGAGGATGTTATGTAGGTACTTACATATCAAGAGAGAAAGAAAATTTCCCTAAATTTCATTGATAATATTCCAAATATATTGCTACTACTAAAGTGTTTTTTGGTAATTCAGGTCTAATGAAAAAATTAAAGTTCTCTTTTTGAGGTGTAACAATTTGCTTAATTAAGGTTCAAAGTCAGTGGTCCCTTTCATCAAAATTAATTCTATATACTCATCTGATAATGCAGTTCTATAGTGGGAATGTACTTCTCTGAAAGTATCTCTTAACATAGATAGGTAATGACAAAAACTATTATATATAAATCCATGAGCATATGATTTTACTGGAGTATATTCATTGCTTAGAAAAAATTATAGAATTCTATTAGATTCTTCTCTAGATATTTGCCTTTAGAATGTCATTACATTGTAGAATAATCTCTTCCAGTTGAAGATTAGGTGGAAGTTCCTAAATTGCCCAGCTGAATGGATTTTGAAATATGGAGATTTCTTTTGCTTTTGTACTGAGGTCTGAAAATCATTGCTGTAACTGTGGTTTAAGTTTGGAAAATACATCATTTGAAAACGGAGATCTTGTTTCTTATTTAACTTGTGAAAATATGGAAAATTTACAAAGAAGACTGACATTACTTGAGGTTCAAACAGTATTAATTGTCATTAAATGGGCTTACTTCTAGTGTAAGTTTCATGTATCAACACTGTTTTGCTTTATAATTTTAGGCTAAATTAAACATGATCATCTATAGCAAAAGCTAATTTATAGAGCCATTCAATGTTAATAGTGGATGAGGGCAGTTCTTATTCAGAAAAATTTTAATCTTGGCTATGAACTGAAAAACAAACAAGCAAAAAAAATTCTTTTTTTTATACCCTATTCATTTCATATTTTGACATAATGAATATGCACATGTAATGAAAAATATTATGTAATAGCTATGTACTTGCCACTAAAAATGCTGCTCAGTTATAACTAAGTCACTGTGATTTGTAGTGCTCTGATAGAAGTGAGAAGGAATGAAAGCACCACATTCATCTTGGACACAACTACTCAAGTCTACCATTGTAGGACTAAAGTAGCTATAGGCAAGATATAAACAAATGAGTGTCCCAATAAAACTTTATTTATAGACGTTGAATTTTGAATTGACCTTGAATAATTTGAATTGCTTATAGTTTTCATGTGTTGTGAAATATCTTTCTTTTTTTGATTAAATGTAAATATCATTTCTAGTGGGCCATACGAAAACAGGCAGTGAGTTGGATCTGGTCAGTGGTTCATAGTTTGTGGACCCCTGGTCTAGATAAATGAACCTATTTAACAGATGAGAAAACTGAGGCCCAGAGTTGTCAAATGAGGTGATAAGGTTTTATAGATGGGAAGTAATAGGTATAATATTCAAAGTTTGACCAAATACAGAGAAATGTCAAAAAAATTTTTTAATAAAAATTTGTTTGGCTAAACTTTTTTGTAGAGATGACAACCATTTAAAATATCTATATTTCTCTCTGTAAACATTTGAGATTTGCAGGGAAAATCTAAGCATTCCCCTCTTGAATCACAACTAATAACCAGCAGTAAAATAATGAAACAGAAGTTTCCTTTTCTTGTGGTTTTCCTCTTTTTGTTGACCTGGTATACATGCAGAAACAGAGCATAACTAGTGATAAAAACCCTGAAGACCCTTTATTCTGCACGAAGCTTTGTTATTTACTAGTTGTGTGGCCTAGAAAATCATGCCACTTTTAAAAATAGGAATAATAATAATTATTATTGGACAATAGGATTATACTGGTCCCATGATTGATCTCCACTGGACAGTCATCTTATAATCTCCAGCAAATGCAGAAGGGAGACAGATAAATGTAGGAACATTGCACATCTGTAATGGCCCTCTCAGGGGTCACTTACCCAATTCTGAGTGGCATTCACAGTTTGTATCCCTAGAGGACTACTAGTTTCAGGATTATCCCTTTAATTATCTAGTCCTCCATTATATACTCTTGTACTATCTCCCTCATAAATTGTTTTGAAGAAAATACCCTGTAAATTATATACTGTTGCATAAATAAGAGATGGCGCTGTCCAGAGGAAAGAGCACTAGCTTGAAGATGACTGAGTGGTAGGAACCAGAATGACTCAAGTTTCTTCCATAAAACTCTTCTAAAGAAGAAGAAAATGCACCAAACTGAATGCTAAACTCTGCTGATTATCTCTCTCATTTGATTTTGAGCTTCTTAAGGCCATGGACTGTCTCTTGCTTTTTATTTACTATCCCTAGCACTTAGCACAACACCTGGTACATTGATGCTTTTTGCTCTGCAGTCATTTCAGTTGTGTTTCATTTTTCGTGACCTCATTTGGAGTTTTCTTGGCAAAGATAACTGAAGTGGTCCACCATTTCCTTCTCCAATTCATTTTGCAGGTGAAGAACTGAGCAAACAGAGTTAAGTGCCTTGTTTAGGGTCACAGCTGTTAAGTGTCTGAGGTTGGGTTAGATCAGGAAAATGAGTCTTCCTGACTCCAGGCCTGGCACTTCTGCACCACTTAGCTGCCTTTATTAAATGATTATTGACTGACTGAAATTTTTAAAAAAAGTCATTTGTCCTACCCAATTGGATATAGGGAGCTCGCTGTAAAAGAAATCTATAAATACTGAGGACTAGGATTGGTCCAGGAGCACACTGTACGATCTCCAGGGCCCAGGGAGAAGCTGTACATCTGAGTCAAATGAGGTTCCAGACCCAAACTGGGGCTCCCACCTTGCCATGCCAGGACTGTGCAACACAGGTGAGCCATCATCTTTGTCTCCAGCCATCCTTGTTGAGGTCACAGACCTAAGATAAACTGAGAAGGGGACATGCTCATGGGATTGTCTTAGGTAGGGAGTCTATAGGCAGTTCGCTAACAAAGGGAGCATCAGCATCAGTGATAGAGTGTAAAGGGCTTAAATTCTGAGTTGATGCACTGGAATTAGACAACCGAGCACTAAGGCTAATTACCGATTGGACTCTATTAGCATATGCTTGGAAAATGGCCCTTCCCACTATTCTGTGCTGGTTCAGTCTTTTGGTGTATACAGAGAATTGTGGGAAGGATTAGGGGGTGGAGTAAGACTAGCCAGGATCACTTTGGTGGTAGACTAGAAGAAAGGAGGTTGTGGAGATCCTACCCATAAAGACCAAGAGTAAAGACTTTTGCTTATCCTGACTGGCTGATTCTAAGATATCCAGGGTGCTAACTGGGTCTTCACAATAGAGTGACTCAGACTCTTAGATCAGAAGAGAGCTTAGCATTTCATCCAGCCAGGAGACAATAATTTATGCAGGGATCCCAAACCACTCTGAACCAATAGAGCTTTCTATATGGCTTTTAAGATTAGAATCCTGCAGTAGTCTTGTTTAGTCCCGGTCTAAGGTCAGGAACTTTGAGAACTCATACTAGGCAGTCAGCAGTCAGATTTTACCTTGTATCATACTATTCAAAAAGCACTGAAAGTTTTCATGTTCCCAGTCTGTCTCTGATATCTTAGAATAACACCATATTTCATAACCCAAAGAAAGCAGCATTAGTACTAGAAATTCCCTCTAGAAGTGCCACAGAACCAAGGTCTAATGTCAAGTTTGCCATCATGAAGTAGACTGGAAGAATGAACAGAAAAAACAAGAAACCTATCTTAAAGAGATATTATTGTGGTAGGTCAACCCAGAAGAAGATAATATCCAAAGATTAAAAATCAAAGTCTCAGAGAAAAATATTGTGTGGGCAAAAATTTAACTTGCATTCCTGGAGGAAATATAGCAAGAATTAAAATAGTTTTATAAGTTAAATGAGAGCACTTAAGGAAAAAAAATTTAAATAAGAATTATGGAAGAAAAAAATTGGAAAGAGAATTAGCAGCTTGACCCAAGAGGTATAAAATTTGCCTAAGTAGCAAATTCCCTGAAAGTAAAAATTGACCAAATAGAATTCAGTGACTCCATGAGGTAAAAAGACATATTACAACAAAGTCAAATTTTAAAACTCATTTTCAAAAAAAGAGAGAAGAAACCACTTATTCCTTCCTGGAAAGAAATCTTCAAATGGAAACTTCCAGAGACAGCATAGCCAAAATCTTGAGTTTCTGTATCAAATAAAAAATTTTGCAAGCTGCCAAAAAGAAAGAATTGACAAATTCAAGATCCATCACCAGAATCACACATGATTTAATAGCTACTATAACAAGGGAGAGCAGAACTTGGAATATAATATTCCAGGAGACAAAGGATACATGTTTGCAGTTAAGAATACTTTACCTAGCAAAATTGAGTAAAACAATACAAGGAGGAAAATGGATTTTTAATACAATAGAGGACTGATTTCCAGGGGTGGAGCCAAGAGAGTGCAGTAAAGCCAGGAAGCTGCTAAGCTCTATAATGTTTCCCTTGAAAATCACATGAAACCAAATCTCTGAACAGAGTCTGATGGAATGAAACTACTCTCCAGCTCAAGATAGACTGGAAAAACTTCAAGAAAGGCATTCTCACTGGGGTGAAAAGAGTGTTCAGCCCAAATCAGACAGACTCTGGGAAAGCTGGTAAGAGGGTGTTAATCACAGCAAATCCCTAAGCTTCTCAGTTCTGGCTCAGTAGAGGAGTAGCAGCCTCCAGGCCCAGCTCAAAAGGCAAACTCTGGGAACCAGGCTGTTTCCTGAAAAGAGCATATAAAGCTACCCCTGAAAACATAAAGAGCCTTGGGCTCAAAGCTAAGGTTTAGAGCTGCACATGAAGCTTGGGACAGTGACCTCTGATGCCAGAGGCAGAGTTCAACCACAAAAAGTTAAAAAAGAGGACATACCAAAGGAAAAAGAAAAAAAATGAGCAAGAAACAGAAAATAATCTTGACCATATAAAGCTTCTATGGTGATAGGACAGTCCAAAACACAAACTCAGATGAGGACAAAATGAGTAAAGAAGAAATCTCAAAGAGTAATATGAGTTGATCTCAAACCTAAAGAGACTTCTTGAAAGTACTCATTAAAGATTTTAAAAGACAAATAAGAGAGGTACAAGAAAAAAAATGAGAAAGGAAATGAGAAATATACAGGAGAGAATCAACAGCTTAGAAAAGGAAGGAAAAAATTTTTCTGAAGAAAATACCTCTTTAAAAAAAAAGTATAATTAGCCAAGTGGAAAAAGAAATACAAAAACTAACTGAAGAAAAGTACATATTAAAAAGCAGAACAGGGCAAATGGAAGTTAATGACTCTGTGAGACAGCAAGAATCATTAAACAAACTAAAAAGAATGAAAAAATGGAAGAAAATGTGAAATGCCTCATTGGAAAAACAGCTAACCTGGAAAATAGATCCAGAAGAGAAGATTTAAAAATTATTGGCCTACATGAAGTCCATGACCAAAACAAGAGTCTGGATAGCATTCTTCAAAGCATTCTTCTAGAGTTCATTAAGGAAAACTGCCCTATAGTCTAGAAACAGAGGAGGAAATCTGAAAGAACCCATTGATCATCTTTAGAAAGGGATATCACAAGGAAAACCCCAAGAAACATTATTGCAAATCTCCAGAACTACAACCTCAAAGAAAAAATCTGCAAACTGCCAGATAAAAACTATTCAAATATCAAGAAGTAGCAGTTAGGATTACCCAGGATTTGGCAGTTTCTACAATAAAGGATCAGAGGGGCTGGAATGCCATATTCTGGAGGGCTAAGGACCTGGAGTTACAATTAAGAATTAACTGCCCAGCAAGACTTTCTTTCTGTGGAGACAATGGAGATTCAATAAAGTAAGAAATTTTCAATTATTTCTATTGAAAAAAAAAACCAGAACTAAACAGAAAATTTAATCTACAAATATAGGATTCAAGAGAAACATAGAAAGGTAAACAGGGGGAATATATATTTATTTAAAGGTTAAATTGTTTACATCCCTACATGGGAAAATGGTATCTGTAATTCTTGAGAATTGTATCTCTCTCTAGGGCAGACAGAGGTGGGGCATTACATGAACTGAGGATGTGGTAGTGAATGAACTCTGATGTGATGACATCAAAGAAAAAGACATTAAAGAATGGAAAAGGTCAGTACTTGAAAAAGAGGAAAGGAGAGATATAATGGGACAATTAGTTCACATGAAGAGGTAAAAAAATCTATTACAATTGAGAAAAAGAAGGAAGAGGATGAGAACTGTCTGAAGCTTGATCTCATCATTTTTGGTACTAAGAGGGAATAATTTAATCATTCAGTTAGGTATAGAAATAAGAGGAGAAAGAGGAAAGAAAAGAAAGGGCAGGTTAGAAGAGAGGACAGAAATACTAGAGGAAAAGGTAAGAAAAGCATGAAGGGTTGATAGAAGATAAGATAATGGGTGGAGGGGATTAAAAACACTACTAAGAGAAGGGGGAGGGATGATAGAAGATAAGGAAGAAAAAAAGAAAAAAAAATTGCAGACCAATCTCCCTAATGAATATTGATGCAAAAATTTTAAATAAAATATTAGCAAAGAGATTTCAGCAACTTATCATTAGGATGATACACTATGATCAAGGGGGATTTATACCAGGAATGCAGGGATAATTCACTATCAGGAAAATTGTTTCCATAACTGACCATATCAATAACAAAACCAACAAAAATTATATGATAATAGATGCAGAAAAGGCTTTTGACAAAATACATTATCCCTATTAAAAACACTAGAGAGCATAGGGATAAAGGGAGCTATAAAGGGAACTATACTCAAAGGAACATCAAAAATGTACATCCCTTTGACCCAGCAGTACCATTACTGGGTCTGTATGCCAAGGAAATCATTAAGGAGGGGAAAGGACCACATGTGCAAAAATGATGGTAGCAGCTCTTTTTGTGGTAGCAAAGAATTGCAAAATGAGTAGATGCCTACCATTGGGGAATGGCTAAACAGTTGTGGTATATGAAGATAATGGAATATTATTGTTCTACAAAAAATAATGAACAGGCTAATTTTAGAAAGGCCTGGAAATATTTACATGAATTAATGTTGAGTGAAACAAGAAGAACTAGGAATACATTGTATGCAATAACAGCAGGAATATGCAATGATCAACTATATAGGCTTGGTTCTTCTCAGTGGTTCAGAGATCCAAAGCAATCTCAATAGGCTTTGAACAGAAAATGCCATTTGCATCCAGAAAAAGACCTAAGAAAACTGAATGTAAATCAAGGCATGCTATGTTCACTTTTTTTTTCTTTTTCTTTCTTTCTTTCTTTCTTTCTTTCTTTCTTTCTTTCTTTCTTTCTTTCTTTCTTTCTTTCTTTCTTTCTTTCTTTCTTTCTTTCTTTCTTTCTTTTTTTTATCTCTCATGGCTTTTTCTTTTTTGTTCTGATTTTTTCTCCTAATATGATTCATAAAGTATTGTGTATTAAAAAGTAAATTTAGTATAAAAAAATAAAATAGAAGACTTTTAAGAATTCCTGACAAAAAAAGATCAGAGCTACAGACAAATTTTGAAACTTAAATACAGGACTGAAGAAAAACATAAAAAGATAAATATAAATCAGTGATAAAGAATTAAATAAGGATAAACTGTTCGTATTCAAATAAAGGAAGATAATACATGAGTTCCTTTGGAACATCATTATGCTAAAAGGAGTCTAATTAGATAAAGCCTAAATGTCCTGTTAAATCTTTATGATCTTAAGAAAGGAATGGCAAGAGAAAAGGAATACACTGGAGAGAGATGGAGAAGGTAAAGAAAAATTAGGGAAAATTACCTCATATAATCAGGGTTTACAAGCAGACATTTATGCAAATAAGGAAGAGGTAGTGGAAGGGAGTGGCTGACCCTTGAATCTCATCCTCATTTGAATTGTTAAAAAAAGGAAGAACACACACACACAAAGTATGTATGTATGTATACAAAAATTGTATAGAAATCCATTTCACTCAATAAGGGGGTGAGATGAGAAAGGGGAGGAGAATTTTGGAAGGTAGATTAAGAAAGTTGTTCCAAGCAAAATAAAATTTAAGGATAGGTAAAAATATTTATAGCTCTTTGAAGTGACAAATAATAGGAATCCTGAAGGAATACTTATAAATTGGAGAAGGAATAACATTATAATATAATCAATGTGATAGAATCTATTGTTTTGAACTCTATCAGAGTAATGACCAACCATAATTCCAGAAGAGTAATGAAGAAACATGTTAATCACTTCCTGATAAAAAGGTGAAGGATTCAAGCTACAGACTGAAGCAAATTACATATATATGAACAAAATTTTATAAATGTATAAAATTATAATATATAATTTATATACATACATACATATACATAATGTATGAGTGCTTACAAATATGCATACATATATATATGAAAACATATACATACGTATGTATTAGGTCAATGTGGAAAGTTTTTTTGACTGACTGTATCTTTGTAATAGGTTTTGTTTTTCTAGTATTTTCAGCTGGAGAGGATTAGGAGCTTTTGATTAAAACAAATAATTTTTAAAAGAACGATAGAACACTGATTTTAGTGACAGAAGATTTGAGTTCAAATCTTTTCATTATTGTGAGTATGTCATCTTGGCCCAGCCCTGGTCTTCAATTTCCTCATTTGCAAAATAGGAGAATTAGGCTATATGGCCTTCCATGTAAAGGAAAGCCCCTTTTCAACTTTAAATCTACAATTCTATAACCCTCTAGGACATTTTCTTCTGAGTTGTACCTATACAAATCCCATTTTATTTAGAGTGACTGAAACATTAACCCTAACCTTGGTGTTCTTTTTATTTCTATTTTGGGAGAGCTGGTTAGGCACCCACATATTCCTTGATTTTTGGAGCATGAATTGTCATGTTAACTAGGACCTTTTATTGTCTAAAACTTTTTTCCAGGAATAAGAAAAGTCTTATGGAGGAGGCATTATAATACAGTGAAAAAAGAAAGAAAGAAAGAAAAGCAAAAAAGCAACTCTCACTGGAAGCAGAGGGTCTTGGTTCAGTCCTACTTTTTATGCTTATTATCTATATAACTTTGAGCAAATTACTTCACCACAATTAAACTCATCCAATTTATTTGTAAGGTGAGGATATTGGACTAGATAGGACCCAAAAGTTCTTTCTAGTTCTAGGTACTATGATATTTTAAAGAGCCCACCTGACAACCTCCTACACTCTGGGAGAGTGGCCAATGTTTTTTCTAGTTACAGTAAAGTTTACTGTAAGATTACAGTAAAAAATTGTCATGATTTTCTTTGCTGAGTTGACTACTTTGGGCAGAAATTGTATCATATTTATGCTTGCACCAACCCAGTAGAATCTTGAAAAGAAAGGTCTTGAAACCAAATTAGTAAATTGTAAGAAAAGCATGTATTAGAAATTTAATTATTGCCTCCTGGTTTTAAGATCAGATTGGGATGTGATTGATTCTGTTTGATCTGTTTTCTTTGCATTATCAGACAGGTAATGCTGTTTATTCCCTATTTGAAGTAGAGAGCATACTAAATTGACCCAGATTATCTGATAGAACATGTGTACAACTTTGCTAATCACTTCAATTGATTTTTATAATGAGCTTCTATTATTTAACTTTAAATCTTGTGACTATACTGAACAGTGAAAAATATTTATTCAGTGCCTATTTTGTGTCAGGCTGTGGTAAGTTCTGGTGATACAAAAAGAGGCAAAAGATAGTCTTTGCATGTAACAATTCACAAATGGACAAGATGACAAACAATCAAATATGCACAAATAGGATATATATAGCATAAATGGAAAAAATTAGAGAAGGAAAACATGAGAATCAAAAGACTACTCAAATGTTAGAAATTTGCATAATTAAAAGCTATATTTGCAGTTCATGTGTAAGTATCCTTCCTTTAAAGCCCAATTAAGATACCTTATTTTGGTATAAAGTTAATCCTGGGTTCACCCTTCTTGATCCCTCTGCAGCCTTTGCCACTATTACATTTTTCTCCCAGATACTCATACAAAACTTACAGTTTACATGACATTACTCTCTTTTGCTTTTTCTCTTGTTCAGCTGAAAATTCTTAGTCTTCTTCATTGAATTGTCATGTAAGTCATGCTCACTAACTGCCAGTGCTCCCAAAGGATCTTTCCTTGATCCTCATATTTTCTTTTATATTCACTCACTTGGAGAGGTCATCACTTAGAACATGTTTAATTATCATTCTTATGTAGATAATGCTCAGATCTCTTCTGATCTCCTCTTTACCAACTATCTTTTGATCAACTTGAATTGTCTTTTCTGTATCCAAATTCAACTAATGCAAGAGAACTCATGATCTTTCTTCACCAAACTGTCTTCTCTTCCCAACTTATTGTTGGAGAAGCACTTATTGTTACTCTTGAGGGTATCCCAATACTCCCAGTAATCTGTGCTTAATACATCCGGACTTTTCTCTTGCTTTTGTCCAACTTATTCAATCTGTTATAAGATACAGTCTTTTTAACCTTTAAAATATCTCTTGCATGCCATTTTCACAGCAATGATGCTGCTTCAAGCATATTTCACTATTTGCTTGAACTATTAACTTTTTGATTATTCTTCCTGTCAACTGTTTCTCCACTCTAATCTATTCTTTATTCACTGTCATAGTACTTTTTCTAAAATACAATTCTGATGTGTCATTTTCCTACTTTAAATAAATTCCAATGGTTCCCAATTACCTCCAGAATTAAATATAAAATCTTGGCTTTTAAAGACATTAAAAAATCTTATCTTTTCCTATCTTTCCAGTCTCCTTACTATTTACATCCACCCAGGTACTCTATCATACAGTGACACTGGACTTCTTTTTTTTTTTTTTTTTTTTTTTTTGTACACAACAATCCATCATCTGACTTCACACTTTTCACTGACTGTCTCTTATGCTAGAAATGCTTTTCCTCCTCACCTCATCTGGATTCTCTAGCTTCTTTGATGACTCAGTCCAAAGTGCTTTGTGTAGTATGTCATTCCTACCCACTTCCACTCAAAACATACCTCTCTTACCTCTCACTACCTGTTATCATTTTCCTGCTGAAATTACCTTTCACTAACTATTTGTATATATTAGTTATATATACATATAGATAATGAATATCTATTATATAATATATAGTTAATGAATATCTACATAGCTATACATATCAGGTGTATTCTTTTTTGTTTGTGTATTGTTTCCCAATAAGAATATGGGCTTTTAGCAGGTAGGCCTATAGTTTTGCCTTTTTCTTTTTTGTAGTTATGAATCAAGCCCAAGCATTTGGGGTAAGACTCAACTCATTGATAGAGGTTGTGATTTTCTTGATCTTCCATGTCTTTATTCAGGATGGGTTTGGCAAGAGCTTGGGAGAGAGATAGACAATATTCTTTAGGTATTTTTTGGTACCTTCCTGTGCATTACATTTAGACAAACTCATGTGAACATAATCATAAAAAAGAAGTTGATATTGTTTAATATCTTAGGTTAATATCTCCACCACTTAACACTCTATCAAACACATAGTATGCATTTAAAAATGTTTGTCAACTAACTGGCTGATGGAGAGGAATGCAAACTCTGACAAGTACCACCAAGATGGTTTCAGCAATGGGCTGGGGAATAGACCATCTATGTTGTGAACCTGACTCTAGTTAAATACGTTAAATATGAAGAAATTGACCACCAGAAATATGGCCACCATATCATGATTTTTTTAGTCATAGCAATTTTATGTATACTGGAAAGGTATTAATGGATTGTGATCAGAATTGTTAAGCAGTATGCAAAAAGAAGAAATTACAGATTTTAAAGAAATATATGTCATTTGTATATAGTGCAGATATTACTATCTCTATTTAACAAACAAGAAACTGATATTCTCATATTTTAAGAGACTTGCCTAAATGGTTGAGTTACTGGTCACATATCTAAGAAGGGACAGAAGTGGAATATAACTAACATACTTAGTATCAAGGGTCCAGACCTCAAATGCCATGTAATCCATATATCTCATATTATAGATAAGAAAATTGAGGTTCATGGTAATTAAGTGACTTGATGAGGTTCACAGAGACTGTATGAATCAGAGGTGGGACTTTTACCGAGGTCTTCCTGATTTTGAGATTTGCTTTCTATTTGTTATAATGCACTTCATTTCTATTCTTTACTTCTTTTAAAAAGAAGGCCTGAAATAATAAATGACTAAGCCTTGAAAACAAGAGAATCCTATAATTTATATAAAGTTTCTCAACCAGTTCTCTGCTGAGCAAAAATAAGCCTCCTTGATTTTCACCTTTGCTGTCTGCCTTTCTGATAAGAGACTCACAATGGAACTATATTCTCCTCGAGGAATATTATGAGCTAAGGGCTTAGAGCAAATTTTTTAAAAAAGCAATTGTGTATCTGACCAGAAGATGGCAAGGTATCCATTGCCTATAATATCTGTGCCATTGAAGGAGAGGAAGAATGGAGAAGCTCTTATGTGTGTCACTAGGGAACTTATGGCTTCATCTCAGCTGTGAGTAGAGAGAGAAAGTGAAATAGTGGGTAAAGTAGGCTATCTTGAATGAAAAGGGTGTTCTAAAGGACATTCTTCCCAATGCTAGGGAGGAAGATTAAGAGCTCAATCTAATTGGTTGGATCTATTAAATGCTAAGAAGTGATTTGTTTATGATATTTTTGAGTCTGTTTTCCTCTTTCCAAGCAAGGGTAAGAAGCCAAAAATATTTGCAACAGAATCTTTGATCTTTTCCCAGGAGGAAGAGCACATCAGCAAGAACTGCTATTACATAAACAGTGTCTTCTTGTACTTCCTTTGGTATATGCAGTCTGGGTAGAAATGTTAAAGGTGTGCTCCCAGCTTTACTCTCCAATTTCAAGTACAGATCATAGAGTTAAGGATTTTTCTTTTTTCTCTCTAAAAGATGAAATAAATAATAAGATTCTTATGTTATGAGAAGCTAAGACTTTAATAATTTTAGATATTTTGGTGGATCATCCATGATGGGTTCTTGAATCCCTCAAACACAGTAGTACTGTTCCCAAGGAAGAATAAAAAGTTATAGAATTATAGGATTTAGAATTAGAAGGGAAACTACTATTTTTTTTAGTAGATTCCTCAA
Organism: Antechinus flavipes; assembly: GCF_016432865.1. Classification (NCBI taxonomy): domain Eukaryota; kingdom Metazoa; phylum Chordata; class Mammalia; order Dasyuromorphia; family Dasyuridae; genus Antechinus; species Antechinus flavipes. Next base: position 512,638,868 of record NC_067399.1, read on the forward strand.
ATCTGAGTATGTTTCAACTACCCCCCTCTCCTTAAAACCCTCCCTTAAGATCAGTCAGAATCAAGAAATGAGAGAAGGATCTAGGTGAAACATTATTTTGACTTAGGTGTTCTCTTGGCCCTTTCCCCCCTGGCAATGTGGAAAGAGCATGGGACTTGGAATTAAGAAAACTAGATTCAAACCCCAGCTACCATGCTTCTAGTTATGAGTCCTTGAACAATTCTCATAGATTTCTCAACTTCCATTTTCTTAATTTTAATTGTTTTTTAAATGATATTCTTCATGGAATCATTGTAAGGAAAGAACTTTGAATATTTTAAAGTTATTTTAAAGTGAATGGTTTTATTAATAACTTCTAGTCCAGCTCAATTGACTTTGGTTATATATATAATAATAATTCTATCTTGGCACAAGAAAAAATTCTAGCTAAAGATAAGGGTATGTCAGAACTAAATTGTTTTGTTGCTGGGTGGTTTTGAGGAAGTCATCTTCTCACTCTGTGCCCATGTATGTTAAATGGATATAGCACTCCATGGTTCTAATCACTGCATGAACCGTTCCAAATGCTTTCACAAATAGGGATGAGACTTGCAGTGTTCATTTAGATTCACTTATACTTTCTTTCATGTTTACAACCCAAATGGAAGTATATTATTCTCTTATAATGAGAATTGGGACAACCTGACATTCTGCTACAGATGATTATGGGAATTGTTTATGAATGGAATTGCATTAATTGTTCCCTATATCTCCCCCATGCATTTATTGATCCAATGATACTGGTCACCTTTATATTCCTCAAATAAGACATTCTATCGCTTAATTCTGGATATTTTTACTAGCAGTCCCTCATGTTCCAGCTTTTCTGACTTCCTTCAAATTCCAGATAAAATCCCTTTCTATAAAAAGTTTTCCACATCTTTCTTAGATCTAATGCTTTTCTTTTGTTAATTATTTCCAGTTTATCCTGTTAATATCATCTTTATACATAGTCGTTTTCATGTTGTCTCTCCAGTAAACCGTGAGCTCCTTGGGAGCTGTCTTTTGCTCCCCTCCACCCCATTTTTTGGTATCCAGAACAATTAGTAAAATGTCTGGCACAGAGTAGGTGCATAATGACTATTCGCTGATTAATTAACTTCAAATGCAAAATATTTTGCATTGTACCACACAGAGCACATCGTTAGTGACTCCAAGCAATATGTTGAGAATTGAGGAAATCCTTATTTATTCAGTGTCATTGATGAATGTCTCAGAGAAGCAAAGTGCCAGATACCTTGTATTGCAGGAGAGCCCTTTTTATACATTAGATCAATAAGAAGTGGCGAGGAATAACTTCTTTGGAATTTGGATGGAAAAAAGCAAACATCAGAGAGTTGTCCTTATTGCCCTCTGTCAGCTATCAAAAAGAGGCTCTGGCTATGGCAAAGCATAACAAACATAACTAGGGAATGGGGAACAAATGAGACGCAAAACATCTAGAAACTGTAGTACTTTCTTCCAACATCCCAGGAATGTTCTGAGCACTTTTCAGTGAGATTCTGGCTTTTTTGAGAGCTGCGTTACAGAGGAGTCCAGAGCAGAACCATGCCCTTTGCATTTGCAAATCCACAAGTGGGGAGGGATTAAGAGAGCTTTGGGGACACTCACAAGCTCTCCGCGCTTCTGTGTTTGGCCTCCAGAGGGTGACGTTGCACAAGTTGAGCCGGGCTCTTCTGAAAATGAAGCCCTCCCTTTACATGCCCTAGTGCCCACAGTTCCTCACGGCACTCAGACTGAAAGAACTCTTGCAGCAGCGTCAGCCCAAGGGGCTCAGGAACCAGAACGTAAGCAGACTCACTGAGGGACAACCTGCTCCTGGAAATTCACAGCAGGAACTTTCTTCTCTCTTTCCTGAAAGTGATCTTTGAACCCACCGACCCACCTACCTCAAAGGAGAGAGGAATCCCAGATTCCTCCTAAGGAGCCATGATTCTTGTGTCCATTCTCACCTTTGTGGTGATCTTCATACTGAGTGAGTAATATTTCTGTTGTTGCAGTTAGAATCTTCTTAGAAACATATTTTCTTCTGCTTACAGTAATTTTCTTTTTATTTTTTAGCAGAAACGACAGAAGCACAATCAGTGACTCAGCCTGAAGACCAGGTTTCTGTCTTTGAAGGGTCCTCAGTGAAGCTGAAATGTAACTATTCCGTTTCTATCAGTCCTTTTCTCTTCTGGTATGTCAAGTATCCCAAGCAAGGGCTTCAAGTCCTCCTGAGACAAACTTCAGAGGAAAGTAACAAAGGTTTCCAGGCCAAACTCAACAAGGATGAGAGCTCCTACCATCTGAGGAAGCTCCATGTTCAAAAAGAAGACTCAGCTACGTACTTCTGTGCTGTGAGTGACACAGTGAGAGGGCTCACAAGAGAAGCTGAACACAAACCTCCTGAGACAGTCTTTGAAATGTTCCTCTAAGGATGGTTTATTTTGTTTTGTTTTCTTTTCAGAGTCCCTCAAACACAGCAGTACTGTCCCCAAGGAAGAATAAAAAGTCATAGAATTATAGGATTTAGAATTAGAAGGGGCTTGGAAGACTAATTAGTCCAAAGCCCTTAGTTAATAAGTGAGAAACTGAGGCAGAGAATAGTTGAGCAACTTGGCAAAAATTTTACAGCTGGAAAGTGGCAGTTATTATATTTCTTCAGAATACAGATATACTGAACTATCAATTCCTCACAAACACTTGTGACTGAAGAGATGAGTCCCAAACATTTAAAATTCCCACATTTCTCTTTGTATACATTTGACATTATCAGGGAAAGTCTGAGAATTTTTCTTTTGGGCCAGAGCTCCACACCAACCGTGAAATGACAGTCCAGAACTTTACTCTTTCTGTAGTTCAATCTTCTTTTTAGTTTTGTTGACTCTGGATACATGAAAAAATTCAGGATAGTGTAATGGAAATCACAATGGAAGATAAGCATTCTAAATCTGACTTTGTCACTTACTAGCTGTATAACTTTAGGGAAATAATTTTATCTCTGTTTCCTCAACTAAAAAAATAGTGATAATAATAATAATATACAAGATGGACTTGACCACTGAGATCTCAGTCCTGGGAAATGACTAACCCTCCTTGGTCAATCCTTTATTACAATCTCTAGTAAATACAGAAGGGACATAAATAGGTCCCAGAAGACTTCACATGAGTGTTAACCTTTTCAAAGTTTGTTTACCCAACTCTGGTTGGCACTTACAGTTTGGGTCCTAAAAGGAATGGCTTTTACTGTTTTCTGAAATGGACCTTTATTGGCTAGTCCCTAATAAAAAGCACTTGCAATATCATCCTTATAATTCTCTGTGAGGAAACATCTTGTGAATTATGAATTGTTGTACAAATGAGAGGCTGTATCGTACAGTAGAAAGAGCACAATTTCTAGTGATGAAGGATCGAGGTCCAAATTTGTCTTGATAACTCTCTTGTCATTCTGGATAAGTTACTTAGCCTATCTGAACCTTGATCAGATGAGTTTCAGTCAATTTTATGCACCCTAGTCCGTTGCCAGTCATCTTGAGTCTTGTCCTGCACTGGCCTCCATGACTCTAGAGGAGAGAATGAAACCGATGACTTTGGAAAGCTCTGCCTTGCTTATATCTATTTTACAGGCAAGTCAAGACCTAAAAATTGGTCCCTTCATTAGTCCTCTTCAAGGATAAAGGACAAACAACAACAAATCTAAGATCCTGTAATCTCTTGAAGTTCTTCTGTGCTGTATTATGTAAATTAACCCCATTTTTCTAGAGACCTGAGACTTCATACCAACCTGGTGTTTGATCTGTTTCAATTATGTCCACCTCTATTGCTATGTAAACACCCAGGGTATTTATTCTCTTATTTTGAAGGATGAATTGTCATATTAATAATGGCCTCTTACTATCTCACCTCTTACTGTTTACCACCTTTTACCAGATTCCTGCAAAGCCTTGTTAGGGCAGCTTTTAGCAAAATGAAAAACAAAACAAAACAAAACAGAATAAACCTCTCACTAAGTGTAGGCAATCTTGGTTCAATCCTATCTCTGATATCTGTGTAAACTTCACCTGTGTAAACTTTGAGTTAATCCATTAACTTTCCTGGGATTCATTTTATTCATTTATTAGATGAAGGTGTTAGACTAAATGGTCCCTAAGATCTACATCTTGGTCATATGACCTTCTAAAATATCCATACCCAAGGATCCAATACAAACCTCCTCAAATAGTAGTGGAAGAGTGGCTACCCTTTTCTAAATCAACAAGACTACATTAATCAATCTGCATATTTTTCTCTGCTCAGTAGAGTACTTGTTTTTTATAGTATTTGTGTATAGTACTCTCCATCAGAGAAAGCAGGACCTAGAAAATAAACCCATTGAAGTTAAAATAATAACTTTTCTGTTCTAGGAAATGTTTGTGTGGAAATTGGAATTGATTATTTCCTGATTTGAGGGACATACTGAGGAATGTATAGCTATTTTTGATATAGGTTTTTGTTGTTATTTTTGTTATTTGTTTGTTCTAATCATCCAAGAGTTTTCAGTCTGAAGTGAGAAGCATACTGAATTGACCAAGACTTCATAATTCCTATTCTCTTAAATTGCCTTATATTGACTTTTATTCCTTAACTTTAACTCAGAATGTCAGTATTCTACAAATAAAGGAAATGAACAAAAGGAAATGACTGAAATTCATATGTACATAGTCTTCTGTCCGATTAAGATATCTCTGTGGTAAAAAGTTAACCCTGGGCTCACCTTTTTTTAAAATCATTCTTCAGCTCTGCCAGTCATATTTTTCTCCTGCATACTGTCTTTTCTGTAGATTTTCTTGATGTGATACTCTTCTGTTTCAGCTCTGATTTATGTGACCAACCCTTTTCAGATCCTTTCACTGAAATGTCATCTAAATTCTGCTCTCTCCAACTGTCAGTGCTGTCCAGATTGTCTTCCAGGGTTGCCTCTTAAAAAATAAAAAGGTATTCTCTTCCTTGGTAGTAAAATTTCTTACCAGGAATTCAATTATCATTCTTATACAAATAATTCCCACATTTCTACATTTAGTCCCAGTCTGTCTCTTAATCTTTAGTCCTTCTCCAACTGCCTTTTGGTCCCTTTGAATTGGGTATTTTCTAGGCTTCTTTAAAAAATGAAAATTCTTTATCTTTTCTTAAAGTTTTCTTTTCTTTCCAATTTGTCTATTACATTTTAGAGCACTACTATCTTCCATGTCATTGATGGTTAAAACAGTGCCATTGTTGATTTCTCTCTTGTACTCATCCTATATGTCTAATCTCCTGTAAGAAATTATCCTTTTTATCTTTAGAATATTTCTTATTAAATATCACTTCTCTATTCACACAGAAGAAACTGTGATACAGGCTCACTGCATCACCTGGACTATTTCAATATATTCCTATTTGATTTTACTGTTTTAAATATTTCCCCACTCCCGTCCATCCTCCACTCACTGCCAAAATACTTTCTGAAAATACAGATCTGACCAATCTCATCACTCCTCTACTCAATTAACTGTATTGGCTCTCTATCATCTCCATGATCAAATATAAAATTCTTTTGGGATTTTCATCTATTTACAGCCTTTCCCCTTCATTCCTTTTTAGTCTTCTTACTCTTGAGTCCCTCCATAATCTCTGCAGTTGAGCAATATTGACTGTCTGTTTCTCTTGGTATAGATCTTTCATCTTCTGACTCTATTTGCTTTCATTAACTGTCCCCCATTATGGGAATACTCTTTCTTATCACTTCTGCCCCCTGGTTTTCTTGCTTTCATTTAACATTTATTTTAAATTTTGCCTGCTTAGGGAGGGCATTTCTGCCTTCTTACCTCCAATGCACAACTTCCTTACCTCTGTCCTGCTGTCATTGCTTTCTCTCTGAGATTACCTTCTTTTCAAAGTGTTTACCTTAAATATTTGTTTCATATTGTTTCTACATTGAAACATAGGCTCTATGCCTAAAAGGCTAGAAAACTGTGATATAACAGTGTCATAACTGGGTCTGTATCCAAAAGAGATCATAAAAGAAGGAAAAGGACCCATATGTGTGATGACTGCGTATTTAAAATCAGCCAGAGTCAGGAATTCAGGTTAAAGGAAAAATCTTCAATCTTTATTGAAGTGAAGAGGTGAAAAAGGATTGCAATAGCAATATGGGCAAGAAAGATTGCGATAGTAATATGGACAGCTGCGACAGGAAGCCAGCTAGCAGAGGGAGATTTGAGCTGAAGAGCTGTCGCAATGACAATGCGAGCAGCTGTGTCAAGATGCCAGCCAGCAGTCTCTCCTTCTGCTTCCCTTCCCACTCCCTTACCTCCACCCACCAAAAACATCATTTCCTATACAACACATCAGGACTTGCACAAAGAGTGGGTGGGGGCCATTCTTTCTCCAAGCATATATATTAATAGAGTATGGTCCAATTACTATTTATCCTCACGTGCTTGGGACCTCAGTGCATCAACTCGAGTCTCAGCCCATTACACATATGTGCAAAAATGTTTGTAGTAGCTCTTTTTATGGTGGTAAGGAATTGAAAATTGAGTGGGTGCCTATCAATTGAGGAATAGCTGAATAAGTTATGGGATATAGATGCAATGGAATATAGTTCTATAAAAAAGAATGAGGGAGCCAACATGGTGGAGAGGACACACATTTCTTTCTGACCATCTCCTATAAGCCTCAGACTAATTAGCAAATTCAGCCACTGAATTAGCTCCAGACTTGCAGAATCCACAAATATTGGGAGTGCAACAAATTACCAACAGAGGACAATTTCAAAGATCACCAGAAAAGATCTGTTTTAATTGGAACAGAGGGATGCTGGCCAAGTGCAAGAAGGCTGAGCACAGATGCCAGTGTAAGGCAGCACAGAGTCCTCAGGGTGTTGGAAACTCTACAGGGTGGAGAATCTATGTGGAGGAATCCACAGGAATCTACAGCAGTGTTGGCCACTCTGCCCTGGCTGCAAGCCAATAGATCAGCAGAGAAGTTATAAAACATCTAACCCAAACACAAAAAGTAAATAGTGAACCCCCATCACCAGAGAATCACCAGAATCTCAGGGAACCTGACTAAGTCCACCCAGCACTGAGAGTGAGTCAGCACTGACCCAATACAGCCACTTTTAGAGGAAGCTTGGACAACCTTCCCCACCTTAAAAGCAGACTTTAACTTTTTTAAAAAATGAGTAAAAAAAGCAAAGAGAACTCTGACAATAGACAGTTTTGATGATGAAAGAGAAGAACAGATTTCAAACCTTGAGGAGACTAAAGTCAGATCTTCTCCTGATGAAGTCCCAAAGGGTGATATAAATTGGTCCCCACACAAGGCTTTCCTATAAGAAATTATAAAGTATCTTAAAAGAGAGCTAGAAGAAAAATGGGAAAAGGGAATGAAAATTTAGCAAGAGGGTTTGGAAAAGGCATATAACTCAATATAAGATAGATTTGATAAAATGGAAAAAGAAAATTACTCCCCCCAAAAGACAGAATTTGTGAAACAGAAAAAGAAATAACTCCTTAAAAAACAGAATTTGTGAAATAGAAAAAAATTCTATAGAACAAAACAACTCATTTAAAAATTCAATTGGACAAATACAAAAAGAAGGAAAAAAAGTAAATGAAGAAAATAATTCACTAAAATTCAGAACTTAACAAATGGAAACGAATGACTTAGTGAAACAACAAGAATCAATCAAGCAAAACGAAAAAAAAAAGAAAAATAGAAAAAATGTAAAATATTTAATTGGGAAAACAACTGACCTGGAAAATAGATCTAGGAGAGACAATCTAAGGATTATTGGATTCCCTGAAAATTATGATGAAAAAAGAGCCTAGGCACTATTTTTCAGGAAATCATCAAAGAGAACTACCAGGATGTCATAGAATCAGAAGGTAAGATAACCATTGAAAGAATTCAACAAACACCTCTTGAAAGAAACCTCAAAATGAAAACTCCAAGGAATATTCTGGTTAACTTTCAGAACTATTGGACCATGATAAAAATATTATAAGCAGCCAGAAAGAAGCAATTCAAATACCAAGAAGCCACAATAAGGATTACACAGGACTTAGCAGCTTCCATTTTAAAGATCAAAAGACCTAGAATCTGATATTCTGAAAGGCAAAGGAACTTGGAATGTGGTCAAGAATAAATTACCCTCCTAAAGTGAGCATTTTCTTTCATGTAAAAATATGGAATTCAATGAAACAGGTGAATTCTATTTATTCTGATGAAAAGACCAGAGCTAAATAAAAAATTTGACCTCCAAATATAGAACTCAAGGTAAGCATAGAAAGGTAAAAAGAAAAGAACTCTTGAGAACAATATTTCTGTCTTTTTTTTTTTTTTACTTTTAATATTTTATTTTATTTTATAATAACTTTATATTGACAGAATCCATGCCAGGGTAATTTTTTTTTACAACATTATCCCTTGCACTTGCTTCTGTTCCAATTTTCCCCCTCCCTCCCTCCACCCCCTTCCCTAGATGGCAAGCAGTCCTATATATGTTAGATATGGAGAACAATATTTCTGTTATGGTGTACATAGAGAGTGCATGTATAATCTGATTTTACTGTTATAATATAAAAAGAAACTAGAGGTGGAAAGGGGAATGTACCGGGAAAAAAGGGGAAAGTGGAGGTAAAATGAGGGAAATTACATCTCAGGAAGAGTCAAAGAAAACCTATTATTATTGAAGAAAAGAAGGGAAGGTGATGAACATTGTGTGAATCTTACTTTCATCTGATTTGGCTAAAAAAAAGAATATTAGACATATTTGGTTTCACCTAGAAACTTTTCTCACCTTACAGAAAAGTGGGAGGGGAAAAGGAAAAGAGAAGGGGTAAGCTAAATAGAAGGGAAAACAGAAATAGTAGGGGAAAAGTATAAGGAAGGGACAGGGTTTCAAAAGTGGGAGGACTGCTTGAGGCAAGTAGTGCTCATAAGTAAAAACTGGGGAGGAGGGAAAGGGAAAAAGAAAGAGAAAAGTATAATTTGGGGTTAATAAGATGGAAGGAAATACAGACTTAGTAGTTTTAACCATAAATGTGAATGGGGTGAACTCTCCCATAAAGTATAAGCAGATAGCATACTGGATTAAAAGCCAGAATCCGGCAATATGTTGTTTACAAGAAACACATTTAAAGCAGAGCCATGCATACAAAGTAAAGGTAAAAGGCTGGAGCAGAATCTGTTATGCTTCAGGTGAAGTAAAAAAAAAAAAAAAAAAAAAAAAAAAAAAAGGGGTAGCCATCCTGATCTCAAATTAAGCAAAAATTGATCTAATTAAAAGAGATAAGGAAGAAAACTATATTTTGCTAATGGGTAGTATAGAAAATGAAGCAATATCAATACTAAACACATATGCATCAAGTGGTGTAGCATCTAAATTCCTAAAGGAGAAGTTAAGAGAGTTGCAAGAAGAAATAGACAACAAAATTATAATAGTGGGAGAACTCAATCTGCACTCTCAGAATTAGATAAATTAAACCACAAAATAAATAAGAAAAAAGTTAAAGAGGTAAATAGAATACTAGAAAAGTTAAGTATGATAGCTCTTTGGAAGAAAATTGAATGGAGATAGAAAGGAAAGGCAGTTCATGGAATTTTATAAAAATTGATCATATATTAGGACATAAAGACCTCAAAATCAAATGCAGAAATGTAAAAATAGTAAATGCATTTTTCAGATCCTGATGCAATAAAAATAATATTAAATAAAGAGCCAGGAGAAAATAGACCAAAAGAAATTGGAAACTAAATAATCTCATCCTAAAGAGTGAATGGGTGAAACAACAAATCATAGACAAAATCAATAATTTCATCCAAGAGAATGACAATAATGAGACAACATACCAAAATGTGTGTCAAAGCAGTAATAAGGAAAAATTTTATATCTCTATATGCTTACTAGCATAAAATAGAGAAAGAGAAGATCAGTGAATTGGGCTTGCAACTAAAAAAGCTAGAAAAAAAAATTTAAAAATCCCCATCAAATACCAAATTTGAAATTCTAAAAATAAAAGGAGAGATCAATAAAATTGAGTTGATATAATTATTGAATTAATAAATAAAACTAAGAGTTGGTTTTATGAAAAAAAAAGATAAATCTTTAGTTAGTTTGATTAGAAAAAGGAAAGAGGAAAATCAAATTGTTAGTCTCAGAAATGAAAAGGGAGAACTATCCACCAATGAAGAGGAAATTAGAGCAATTATTAGGAGTTACTTTGCCCAACTTTATGCCAATAAATTTGACAATCTAATTAAATGGAGGAATACCTACCAAAAATATAGATTGCCCAGATTAACAGAAGAGGAAATAAATTACTTAAATAGTCCCATTTTAGAAAAGGAATAGAAGGTGAATAAAATCAACTCCCTAAAAAAAATCCCCAGGACCAGATGGATTTACATGGAATTCTACCAAACATTTAAAGAACAATTAACCCCAATACTATATAAATTATTTGAAAAAAAAAAGGGAATGAAGGAGTCCTACTAAATTCCTTTTATGACACAGACATGGTACTGATACCTAAACCAGATAAGACAAAAACAGAGAAAGAAAATTATAGACCAATCTCCCTAATGAATATTGATGCAAAAATCTTAAGTAAAATATTAGCAAGAAGATTACAGAAAATCATCCCCAGGATAATACACTATGACTAAATAAGATTTATACCAGGAATACAGGGCTTGTTCAATATTAGGAAAACTATTAGCATAATTGACTATATCAATAATCAAACTAACAAAAACCATATGATCATCTCAATAGATGCAGAAAAAGCATTTGATAAAATCTAACACTCATTCCTATTAAAAACACTAGAGAGTATAGGAATAAATGGAGTTTTCCTTAAAATAGTCAGTAACATCCATTTAAAACCAGCAATAAGCATTACATGTAAGGGGGATAAACTGGAACCATTCCAAATAAGATCAGGAGTGAAACAAGATTGCCTGCTGTCACCATGACTATTTAATATTGTATTAGAAATGCTAACTTTGGCAATAAGAGAAGAAAAAGAGATTAAAGGAATTAGAGTAGGTAATGAGGAAACTAAATTATCACTCTTTGCAGATGATATGATGATATACTTAGAGAACCTTAGAGAATCAAATAAAAAACTATTAGAAATCATCCACTTTAGCAAAGTTGCAGGATACAAAATAAATACACATAAATCATTAGCATTTTTATACATCACTAACAAAATACAACAGCAAGAGATACAAAGAGAAACTTCATTTAAAATAACTGTCTACAGGATAAAATATTTGGGAATCTATCTGCCAAGGGAAAGTCAGGGACTATATGTGGAAAACTACAAAACATTTTCCATACAAATAAAGTCAGATCTAAGCAATTGGAAAAATATTGAGTGATCTTGGATATGTTGAGCAAATATAATAAAGATGACAATATCTTTAAAACTAATCTATTTATTTAGTGCTATGCCAATCAAACTCCTAAGAAACTATTTTACTGAACTAGATAAAAATAACAACAAAATTCATCTGGAAGAACAAAAGGTCAAAAATGTCAAAGGAATTAATGAAGAGAAAAGCAAATGAAGGTGTCCTAGATGTACCAGATCTAAAACTATATTATAAAGCAGCTGTCATCAAAACCATTTGGTACTGGCTAAGAAATAGAGAAGCTGATCAATGGAACTAATGTTGGATTTGATCAGAATACATTTAACCAGTGAATGTTAAGGACCACGCCTAAGTGTGAAATCCAAAAATCCTATAAAGAGTTAAAGAGGACTGTACCAGTAAGGGACAGGTCAGTTCACTGAAAGCCCCACACAGCTATGAATCATAAAGCACCTGAAGGAGTTGCAAATCAGCTTTTATTGATGCAGATGTTGCTTGTGAATTGGGAATGAAATAAATGGGAGGCAAGAGAAAAGAGGAGAGAGGTCAGAGGATGCAACTGCTTCTCAATCTCCCTGTATCTTTATCATCCTCTCACATGAAGGGATCTATTCTGCTGGACAGAATTAGATCCCCAGCAGCCACTAGCAGGTGGTTACTGTAACAGGTCAAAAGCTTCAAAGAAGAAAAGATATAAGCAAAGACGGATTGGGTAACTGGCAAAAGCTCAGGACAAGGTAGACAGTAAGTGGACTCTGAAGGCACCTTTCCAACTTAAGGCAAATTTAAAAAAGGCTAAGAGACTGTTGAGTAGACCTTCCCTTTCCTCCCCTTCACCCACTCCTGTGGTGAATATATAGGAGAATAAATAGAACAGACGGACATGGATGAATTGTGGTCTTCATCATTGGACAAAACTTCCAAAAACTTAAGAGGAAGAATTTATTTTAGCATTTAAATATGCCTGAAGAAGGACCTGTTTTTTTCCAATATCTTCCTGAGACTTTTAGAATACAGTTTCCATATTATTTGAATTCTCTCCAAGATGACAAGACATCTTTTATCTCCATTTTGCAATTGATGCTACTCTAAATATGATGACAGTGGATATTTAGGTGAGCTCCTTCTATCTTTTTTTCAGCAGGCTGATTCTTGACATCAGAGGAATACATAGGTATTGAGAGAAGGAGATCCATCCATCAATCAAGAAAGCATTTATTAAATACTTACCATGTGTCAGACATTGTGTGAACTGGTAGGTATACAAAAAGAAAAAAATATAGTCCTTGCCCTCAGGGAGCTTATAATCTGAGGGGAAAGATTACACACAAACAGATGTATGCAAAAGAAGCTACAAACAAGATAAATAGGAAATAATTAGCAGAAGGAAGGCACAAGGATTAAGAAAGGTTAAAGAAGAATTCCAGAAAGGTCACTATCTGAAGCAGAGAAAGCATGAGGGAACACCAGAAAAATTACACAGAGTCCATTTAATTAAATGGAGTGTCTTATTCAAGGAACATCCAAGAGATCAAACATTATTGGCCAGAAGAGTATATGTCAGAAATAAGGTCTAAGTAGGAAAGGGTTGTGTGTCTGTGTGTGTGTGTGTGGGGGGGGGGGGGCGCTAGATTTTGAAGGACTTTGAATGCCAAAAAGAGCATTTTATATTTGATCCTGGAAACAATAGAGGGCCAGAGGAGTTTATTGGTAGGGGTGACATGATCAGACATGTGCTTTAGAAAAATCACTTTGGTAACTGAGTAGAAGAAAAACTGGAGAGGAGTGAATCTGTCAGATCAACCTGTAGGCAAATCACAGTAATCTAGGTATAAGGGTCTGTATGACAGTGGTAGCAGTATCAAATAAGAGAAGGGGACATTTTTGAGAGATGTTGTAAAAGTGATGAATGTCACATTGCATATTAGCTGAGGGAGGGACCTAAATAACCACCTAATGTTTACAAGGAAATGCTTATGTCATGGAACCAGACAGACATACCCAAACCAACTTTATGGACCCAGGTATGAATTGGAAGGAATGGATTTCTCACAGTCTCCCTGGCTCATAATCTATTTCATAGAAATCCTGGTAATATCAGTAACCGGCTTATTTTGTATCCCCTCAATTGATTAATAAATATCAGAATGCAAAATATCAATGAGCGCAAAATGATATATCTAAGATACATTACACAAATAACACTAAGGGAGTACTGAGATAGAAGAGTGAGCAGGATCAAATAGGAATTTCTAAAAGTGGCAGATTTTGTCCTGGATTCTACAGGAAGTGAAAAATCTAGAATTAGCCTTTTTGTTCTATTGCTTATTTGATGTACAAATCAAACACTGTGGAGAAAAAAATTGCCAAACTGAGTCAGTAGCCAAAAGATCTCTTCTCCACTAGCCAAATATACCAAATTGGTCAAATTATGTAATCACGCTGGACATGAGTTACTTCATTAATGAAATGAGAGTTCTGTACTTGATGATCTCTTAGATCCTTTTTGTAGGATTTTGTATCTGGAGTAGATCTTAGGGATCACTTAGTCCAATCCTCTTATTTTACAGATAAACAAAGTGAAATTCAGATCACAGAAATTATTTTCCCAAAGTAAGACAGTGAGTAAATAATCAGGCAAAAACCCTAAGACCTTAGCTTTCAAGTTTTGCATTGGCTAGGTGACATCCAGAGCTCCTTTCCATCCCTAAAAGTTTAAGTTTATTTGACAGGCAAGTGGGAGGAATGTCTCAGATTAATTCTCATTGAACACATTTTTGGTAATTCTGTGTTTGGCCTGAGGTGAGCAGAGCATCTATCGACAGAAAGAACTTTAGCTGAAAACCTTGATTGTGTGATTTGTCAAAGGGAGTGAGAAGCATATAAAGTGGCATACTGATTGACTACACAGACAAAAACTGTTTTCCTAAAGCAGCACAAAAAAATGGTACAAGAAATGGTTTGCAAGGTCGAGGTACTGAAGCAGCATCTTAGATCCCAGTACTATATTCTTATTAATTAATTAATAATATATATTAATTCTAATTAATTGTGGAATATAAGAATAGAGAAATTCCTAGAAGTCTTATTAATGACAGGCTTCATGGCCTGTAAGCTGTGCATTATGGAGATGAGAACTGTGGTAGGGAGAAAACCAGGGGGCTCAATCAACCTTAGCTGGACTTTTTGTCAGGGAGGGGGACAGAGGGACTGAGGATGGAATATAAATTCTAAATGACTTAATATTGCCTTTTTGCACAAAGATGATCAGCCAATAAGAGGTGGAGAAGTCCTTTATCCTTGAGTCTCTAGGAGGGAGAAAAGACCATTCAAAAAAGATGCTTGTGATATAGGCACAAATCTTAGAAAGGCTCCATTTTATTGATAGACATTTGAGTGTGTTTGAAAAGCAAAAAGAAAGATTCAGAATCTGGCTCCATAATGAGGGAAGTGATTATTTTTCTATTATATTAATACCCAATTATTAATTTAGAATTAAGTTTTTTCTTTCTGTTTTCTCATTCAAGGACCAGGTCCTGTAGGTCATTCAGTCAGTTTCTGATGGATGGCTGACAGATGAAATTGACTGAATCCTTGAGGTACATGCTCTGGGATCTTGGGCAGGAACCCACCTAACTAGGAGACTTTATTTTCAAATAGTGTGTAAATAGAATCTAACCTAGGTGAATTTCTGCCCTAAATCATTAATCCCATCTCCTTACACCCTCCATTGTAGTTTAAGATAACCTAGCTTAATAAGGAAAAAATCAGAGTGATCTGAGTAGAGATGAATACTTCTGTATAGATTGCTGGCAAAAGCTGAGTCTCATGACCAAGGCATGTTCTCAGTAGGAGGAATTGAAGGCTTTCAGTCTACCTTCTCATTTGAAAATCTACCTCCTCATTAATTGTTCATCAATCAGGGTTGATTTTCACCTGTTGGGGCACTCCAATTTCCAAGAGTATTTAAGCATGTGGTATCTCCATTATTTTGTCTTTGGATGTCTAGAGAGACCAATGATAATCAATATTATTGATTAGCTAGCATAATTAGTAAATTTATTATTAATTACTCAGAAATTCTGTCTCTTGACATTTTCATTTATGCCAATAAAGACAATAAATGCTTCTCCCTGCACATCTCTGTCTCTCCTTCTGGATCCTCAGGGTCCTACCTTTGTATGTCAAGTAGGCAGTACTTCCTGGGAGCCCAAAAGCTCTGTATAAACTTTGCAGCCACAAAAAACCCAACTTTGAGCTCTATTAAAATTGAGTATGTTACCTTTCTTTATAACCCCCCCAAACCAAATGCTTATGTACCCCAAAGTGACCATATGGAAAGAGGAGGTTCCAATTCACAGATTATAGATTAAGAACTGGAAGGCATGCTAGAGATCATCATTTTTTACAATTAAGGAAACTGAGCCTGAGTTAAGTCACTTGTCCAAAATTGTGAGAGCATAGATGTATCTTTTTTTTAATTTTAAAAAATATTTTATTTTATTTTATTTAATAATAACTTTATATTGACAGAATCCACGCCAGGGTAATTTTTTTTACAACATTATCCCTTGCACTTGTTTCTGTTCTGATTTTTCCCCTCCCTCCTTCCACCCCCTCCCCTAGATGGCAAGCAGTCCTATATATGTTAGATATGTTGCAGTATATCCTAGATACAGTATATGTTTGCAGAACCGAACAGTTCTCTTGTTGCACAGGGAGAATTGGATCCAGAAGGTAAAAATAACCTGGGAAGAAAAACAAAAATGCAAATAGTTCACATTCGTTTCCCAGTGTTCTTTCTTTGGGTGTAGCTGCTTCTGTCCATCATTTATCAATTGAAACTCAGTTAGGTCTCTTTGTCAAAGAAATCCACTTCTAGATGTATCATTTTTGAACTCTTCAGGAAACTTTAGAGGATCTTTTGTCTAATCCTCTCATTTTTATAAAAAAAGAACTAAAGCCCAACAAGGTCAAAGGACTTTCCCAGTTGAAAGCCACTATACTTGTTTGTGAAGAATTTAATATTTTATATTATGATCCATTTATAATAATGAAATTAGATAAAATTCTTTTTATGATAAAAAAAAAAAAACTAAAGGCTTCCCTGATCTCCCTGTCAAGAAGCACATTTTCCTTGTTTTATGATAGAATGAAACATTTATTAAGTACTTTACGACATGCACGTCCTGTGATCAGGGATACCAATAAGTCACAATTTTTCCTTTCAAGGAGCTCACTTTCTAATGGGGAAGATGATTCATAGGGAAGGTTTCAGCTGCAAGGCAAATAGAAAGGTCAAATAGTCCATAGAGGATTGTGTCAATGCAGATGGCAATGTCTCTGCTTTAGTGTCATTTAAACTGAGAAAAATCACTTAAGTTTCTGATATTGAATCATCCAATTCTAGACTGCAAACACTTGGCAGACAGACAGAACTAGGCTGAAGGTTAACTGGTAAGTTAGAAGGATGTCTCCCCCTAAGCATGTGAAAACTTATGCTGGTGAGAACAATTTGTTCCAATGGCTCTGAAGGTGATTGAAGCAAACTCTGTGAAGTGCTTAGTGAATGGTCAAAAATCGGAAAGGCTAATGTTATTGATTGTATCTCAGTCTGTCCCCAATCACCTCGACTTTTGTCCTCCAAAAAAAGTCAAAGACTTTTGACCTTGTACTAGACTTCTGATGATGCTGGAAGAGAGAGAGCAAAGCTGACAACTTTGGCCAACTCTGCCTCATTTAATTCCAATTCATGCCAAAGTCAAGACATTTTCCTGAAATGTCACTGGTTTCCTTTGGAAATTGGAAACAAACGACAATAATAGTCCATCTTTCTAAAAGGTTTTTGTATTCAGTCTTGGTCTAATTTCATCAGAGTGGGAAGGAAAATGGTGGTCTAAGTAGTAGAGATGGTTTTACCCGCCTGGTGTATGCTCCCTCCTGTTTCTCCTTTAGGGCACCTTAGTGCTTCACTTAGGTTGGTTTGCCCATGTGTGGCAACTGATGGGGATGGCTCATGCTGTTGAAAGGAAGTATCTCTTTGAACAACTACTGTGAAGGCTGGGGTAGAAGCAAGACTGGTGGTCTCCACTGGGGTTGGGGATACTGCTACCTCAGGGTTTTTGCACTTATCTTCACATTGGTGGCAACTGGCCACTTGCTGCTATTGGTGATGATGGAGAAGATCATGCTTTTTGTACCCCTAATTTTATCCTACTTTTATTATGATTGAATTAATATTGAATTGTGTATCATATTATATACATAATGTCACATAAAATATATTTATAGTAATGTATATACAATATTACATAAAATATCATATTAATTATATTATACATTATCATATTATATTGTTATACTGTGTCATACAAAATTATAAAGCCATACCATGGTATATTATACTATATTATCAAATGAGATAATATTTGAAAAGTGCACAGCACAGTCCCTGATACATAGCAGTTCCTTAATGAATGTTTATTCCCTCTTTTTCTCCCTTCCAAGTCCTTTCTCCCCTCTAGCAAAGTAGGGCTAAATAGCAAAAAAGTTCTGCCTTTTCTAAAAAAAAAATTCTCCCAATAACTAGAACAATGTCTTAATATATGGAGTTTAGTAAATATTTATGGAGAGAATGAGGTTGAGGAGGAGCAGAGACAGGGAGAATATCTTTGTAGAATAGACCATGAGTCTTGTCTACATCCCAATGATTTTATGATGAAAACTATAATAGTGAAAAGATTTTTCTCAAAGCCTTTAATGAGCAAGAACCCAAAGAGAGTTGCTCAATAATGGTCACCCTGATTACTCTAGAGAATCAGAGAAGGATAAGTAGTTCTCTCCACACAGTTTATGGAAGTGCATTCTTATATTGCTTCATTACAAAAGGGAGAGCTGAATCTATATCAAATATACATTGCACCCCAACACAGTCTCTATAACTCATTCAAAATGATTTCTAATATATCCTGAAAAACTGGAGATGGAATCTTAATAATCTATCTCATTGCCACCTGTATTTCCCATTTTGGTAAGGCTGATTTTGTTGAGACTAAGGAGGGAACTGAATTAATTTCCTTATTCACCTATAAAAAGATACACTATAATGTTGGATTCACCTTTCAGTTCAATAATGGAAAAGGTTATGAACTCCTTTGCTTACTAATTTAGAATCTAGCCAAAACATTGATGTGTCCATTTTCCCCTACTAGACCATGGATAGTTGATTAGCTTAGTTATTATGTAGGTATATGTATAGGGCAAAGGTATGAATTGGAAAGAATGAGATGAAATAGTTTCAAATATCATTCCTTTCTATTCCATTTGTTGTAGATTCTCTTTTTTCATAATTGATATAGAAAATCTAATTGTACAATTTTAAAAAATTAAATTAATTAATGCTTTATCCAAGTTATCAGTTTAAACTTAGTTTTATTTATTTATTCAATTGGTTTTTACTTTTTATTAATCTTTTATTTTAAGACTTTATTTTGATATTTAATTGATTTAAAAACTTTGTTTATTGTTTCATTTCATGTCATTTATTCATCTGTTCTCTCTTTTGGTGATGAAAATGTTTAGCGGTATAAATTTTACTCCAAATAATGTTTCAATTGTATTTAAATTCATTGCTAACATTGCTTTTGATGAAATTATTATATCTATGATTTATTCTTTAACCCGCCATTTTTTTCAGATTAAGTTAATTCCTTCATTCAGTGGCCTTTTATTATATATAATTTTGTTGCATTGTGGTCAATACTATTTCTACTTTTCTGTATTTCTTGGTTATATTTTTGTGAGCTAATGAATGACTACTTTAAAAAATATGTACAATTGAGTTATATGTATATTTCATTTTCATGTCTCTTTGTCTCTATCTCTTTCTATTCTCCTCTTTGTCTCTATTCTTTCTCTCTCTTTTTCTTTCATTATAAAACTTTCCTTAAAGAAATGAAGGATAATTCAAATAAATGTAGGAATATTCTATGATCACAGCTATTTTCTAATAATATGATAAAATGACAATACTAGCAAAATCAAAGGGATATTATATAGAAATGTTATGAGACTTTGTGGACTTATATTGTAGTCTTCAACTTTTCCTAATATGTTAATTGTCTCAGTTTATTTGTTGATCCTCCAGCATTTTTCAAATAAACAATATTTCTTCACAAAATAGGATTAGTTCCCCTCCTTTTTGTCTACTTTTAAGCTTTTACATTTTTATCTCATATTACTGCTATTGCTAGTATCTTTAGAGCTAAATCAATAATAGGGAAAGGCAGTATCATTGCTTTATTCCAATATTTATTGAGCAAGCTTGTAATGTATTTCAATGGAATATAATACATGTTTGGGTTTTTTGAAAGACATATTATCATATTAAAAGTATTTTCCCATATCTATTAAGATAATCACAATGTTTAGAGATTTCTCTTTTTAAACTGTTTAGATATTTTGGTTATTTCCTAAGGTTGAGTCATCTTTTCATCTTAAATATAAATACAACTGGGCCATAATGAATGCTATTTTAAAATATATATTGCTATAGTCTTTTTGCTGCAATTTTATGTAAAATGTGTTTGCGACTCTATGTATTAATAATATATTTCTATATTTCTTTTTCTTTGCTTTATCCTTCCATGAGTTACATAATAACAATGTCTTATGAGAAGAAGAATTTTCTTTATCAATGCTTGAGAATAATTTTTTTTGTACAGATATTCATTCGGTTACATTACATTTATATTTTATTAGTTCACATTGCTTTAATGTATTGTAATCACTTTATAATACTCCCCCTCTTGTTATTCCCCCTTCAATAATAGTAAAAGACAACAACAAATAAAACCAAACTAAACCAAAGCAAAAACTTTCAGTTAAACAAAATCATCTAATACAATGACAATGATTAATAGTTTGCTATTATTTCTCCTCCCAAAGCATTCATGTCTCTTTGGAGGAATGGAAGCATATTTCATCATCTGATTTTGGAATCAGGATTGGTTAGCGCAATTAATCTTAATTTGACTTCATTCTAGTGCTATTTCCATAAACATGGTGATGATTATGTATATTTATACTAATTATATTTATTTCCCTTTGCATCAGCTTATTTGTCTTCTCAGTTTATACAAATTTCTCAGATTTTTATCTACTTTTTATTGCAAAATAACATTCTATTATGTTCACATAGCAAAATTTATTTAGCTAATCCCAAAAAAAACTATGGACACTTATTTTGTTCTGAGACTTTTTCCTTTTATTTGCTTGTTTTTTGCTTTCACAAAGTGATACCACGAATACACGGGGGGATTTCTTTCTGACAATGACATCTCTGATATGGGCTATATGTCCAGTCAAATGTCAAACAATACCGCCTGAGGAAAATTATTCAAAAAGATATAAAGATATAACTGCATTTTTGACCTTTAACAGTTTATAGAAATAGTGAGTTTGAGTCTAAGATCTGAATACTTCACAGTGGAGAAGAATGCTTTACCATTTTTTTTTTTTCTGAAGCAGTTGGGATTAAGTGACTAGCCTAGGGTCACATAGCTAGGAAGTATTAAGTGTCTGAGAGGCTGCATTTGAACTCAGGTTCTCCTGAGTGGATAGATCCACTGCATCATCTAACTGTCCCTGCTTTTTTTTTTTTTTAATTGTAGGACCAGGAGCAGCTAGAAGGCATTGTAGATAGAGTAATATCCCTGAAATCAGGAGTATCTTAGACACTTAACACTTACTAGCTGTGTGACCCCAGGCAAGTCACTTAACTGCAATTACCTTGCAAAAAACAAACAAATAAAAAATTACTGGACCTATGATTTCATTAGGGTGGATAACGTCTGGTGAAGAAACATCCTTATATTAAAAAGTCTATATCGCTGAGGAGTTAAGTGATTTGTTTAGCTAAGTGTAATGTTTAGCAAACATTACAAGAGGCTGAAATTCAGCTTAGTCTCTCTCATTATGACTGGCTCTCTATCCAATAAACTACTAACCTTAAAAAAAAAAAAGAAAAAGAAAAGAAAAATGAACTAATGAATGAAGAAACACTGAAAACAAGATAAAAGTCTTCACATATAGCCCAAAGTGATTGAATAAATACCATGACAAGATAGGAAAAGAACCTAATCTTTTTCATTACACTAACTATGCTACCAAAAAGATCATATAGTTTCTAATAAGATACTTCCAAGGGAATTCTTTTTTTTTCCTTTTGTATTTATAAGAGAGCAAAAATTAGGGGAGTTTTTTCTCTGTGTATACTTTAAGCCAGGAGCACCAGGCCCACTTATCTTAGAAATTGTCTATCTGGACAGAATATGACTGGATATTGATTTCATCTGCAAATTCAAATTGAATGGTTAACTCTGGATAGATTTGGTTAAGTGTGCTTATGTTTCCTATTAGCTCAATAGTTTATCTAAGAACTCAGCAATATCAGGAATATTTAACATACTTTTTTAGTTAGAAACCCTTCAACTGCTGTCTTTCTTGTCAGTGTTCCTCATGGGGATAAAGAATGGAGGATTTCTTGAACATCTCATTAGTGACCTGTGGATTCATCTGGGCTCAGAGTGGAGGGAGGAGAATGGAGAAAGACTTGAAGGAACAGGAAATTCCAGAGGATATTCTTTCCAAGACTGAAGAGGAAGAACAAGGGCTCAAGCTGAATTGTTTGGGTCCATTGAAATTTAATGTGTATGGGGGACTTCCGGTTAAGATGGCGGAGAGGAGGCTCACAGTTGCATAAGCTCCGCGCTTTCTCTCACTATCCACTTCATTACAAGCCTCTGAATCAATGCTTGACTGAAAAAAACCCACAAATAGTTACCAAGAGAAGCCATCCTTGAGATCCGCCAAGAAAGGTCTGTCTTTACTGGAGGCTGGGGCGGTTTTAGATCGGGCGCAGGCTGAGGGCAGCGGCAGTGAGAGCACGGGAGCAGACTGGAGAAGGGGTGGGGAGTGATCGCAGCTGTCTCTGCGGGGAGAGCTTCGCTACAGGTTTGGAACCTGCAGCAAGTCAGCAGCCCAGCAGAGAAGCTAAAAACACCTGGGCTGAAGAACACAACCCCAAACAGCTGGAGTCTCTCAGGACCTGGCCGCTCCCCCCTTTCCCTCCCCACAGTGACTCAGCACGCTCTGGGCTCAGGCGCACACAGTCCTGCTAGTGCCTCACTGCTTCCCCCTGCAGTCTGTAGAGGAAGCTCGCTAACACACCCAGCCCCTCCCCCAAAGAAAGACTCCAGTTTTTTCTGTTTTTCTTTGGTAGTTTGTCTCTGATTAATAGACAGAATGAGCAAGAAGCTGAAGAGGACTTTAACCCTTGACAGCTTCTACACAGATAGAGAGCAGACTCTAAATCCTGAGGAGACTAAAAACAGGCAGTCCCCAGGTGAATCCCCAAAGGAGGAGATCATCTGTTCTTCAGCACAGATGAACCTCATTGGAGTGATTAAAAAGGCTCTCACAAGGGAGCTAGAAGAAAAATGGGGAAAGCAGAGTGAGGCTTGGCAAAAGGAGAAGGAAGCTTGGGAAAAGGAGAGGGAGGCTTGGCAAAAGAGCCTGGAGAAGTCAGTTAAAGAGAGAGTGGATAAAGAAGTAAAATCCTTGAAAAATAGGATTAGTGAACTGGAAACAGAAAACAGCTCTCTAAAAAACAAAATTGGCGAAATGGAAAAAAATTCCACAGAACAAAAGAACTCAATTGGACAATTAGAGAAAGATTTTAAAAAAGTGAGTGAAGAGAATACTTCACTGAAAATCAGAATTGAACAAGTGGAATTGAATGACTCGAGGAGACAAGAAGAATCAGTCAAGCAAATCCAAAAAAATCAAACAATGGAGAAAAATGTGAAATACCTTCTGGGGAAGACAACAGACCTGGAAAACAGATCCAGGAGAGACAATCTGAGAATCATTGGACTCCCAGAAAAACATGATGAAAAAAAGAGCCTGGACACTGTCTTCCAGGAAATTATCAAAGAGAACTGCCCAGAAGGCATAGGAACAGAGGAAAAAATAAACATTGAAAGGATTCATCGATCACCCACTGAAAGGGATCCTAAAATCAAAACACCAAGGAATATAGTGGCCAAATGCCAGAACCCTCAGATGAAAGAAAAAATATTGCAAGCGGCTAGAAAAACCCAATTCAAGTATCAAGGAGCCACAATAAGGATCACCCAGGATCTGGCAGCATCCACATTAAAAGATCGAAGGGCCTGGAATATGATATTCCGAAAGGTTAAGGAACTTGGTATGCAACCAAAAATAACTTACCCAGCGAGAATGAGCATCTTTTTCCAGGGAAGAAGATGGACATTCAACGAAGTAAGCGAATTTCATCTATTTCTGATGAAAAAACCAGAACTTAACAAAAAGTTTGATCTACAAATATAGAACTCAAGAGAAATCTAAAAAGGTAAAGATTAATCTTGGGAACTATATTTTGACTATATAGATGTATAAAGAATACATGTATACCTTGTTCTAGAAATTGATGTGGAAAGGACATTGTACCAGAAAAAGGGTAAAGTGGGGGTAGTACATCTCATGAAGAGGCATAGGAAACCTATTATATCTGAGAGAAAGAATGGAGGGGAATGAATATAGTGGGTATCTTACTGCCTTCAGAATTGGCTTTAAGTGAAAAATCTTAAGACATATTCAATCTATGGTGAAACTTCTCCCATCTCATTGAAAAGTGAGAAGGGAAAAGTGGAAAGGGAAGGAATAAGCTAAGCGGAAGGGAATACGGGAACTGGGAGGGAAAGGGGTAAGATAGGGGGAGGAACTCTAAGGCGGGGGGAGGGACACTAAAAAGGGAGGGCTGTGAGAAGCAAGGGGTGCTCACAAGCTTAATACTTGGAAGGGGGGGAAAGGGGAAAGAAGGGAGGAAAGAAATTTAATGTGTATGAGTTTATAACATTTTCTTGAATCTGTCATTCTCTTCTTAAGCAGGGATGAGAAGCTAATAATAGTGACCACAAAATCCTCTTTACTTGACTGTCTGGAGGGAAAGAGTGAATTTCAGGTGAATTTCAGTTACACAATCTTGACTTTCTTCTATCAATGTAAGCAGGATACTGCTCATAGTCATTTGTTCAAACATGTACAAAACACACACAACAACAACAGAAGAGTGACAATCCTTTACAACAAAGGAGTAAATGATCTCTCTTTGCACATCATAGCTGCTCAACCAGAAGACTCAAGAACCTACCTTTATATAAATGAGTACACCCTACTCTTTGGAAATATGTAGCCTGTGTACAAACCCAATTTCAGATGAGGCTCCAATTTCATTCTCTTATATTAAGCATAAATAATACTGTTGGGGCTTTTTCAAATTTGTTTCCCTCTGCAAAGGGGAAAAATAGCAACATCACTAGACTCCCAAAGTGTTATGAAAATTTGTCTTTTTAAAAGTGTTTTTAAAATTTTAATGTTTAGTTCCAAATTCTTTCCCTCTCTCTATCCTTTTCCCACCCACTGAGGAGTCAAGAAAATATGATATCCATTATACAAATAAAATCATGCAAAACATACTACAACATTAGCTATTAAAAAACAAGAAAAATAAAATAGAAAAATATATTTCAATCTACACTCAGAGTTCATCAGTTCTCTCTCTAGAGGTAGATAGTATTTTTCATCACAAGTCCTTTGGAACTGTCATGGACCATTGTATTAATCAGACTATGTTTCTGTGTTTGACATAATCTTTTTGCTTGCAAACATCAAAGTTGGGCAGGGGGTTAGGGAGGCTTTGGGTCACTCACATGTTCTCCATGCTTCTGTGTTTGGCCACCAGAGGGTGATGTTGCAAAACTTGAATCAGGCTCTTTTGAAAATGAAGCACAGTAACATGCTCACTTTCAGCCCTGGTACCCACAGCTCCTCAAGGCACTCAGAACTGAGAGAACTCTCGAAGGACTGTCAGCCTAATGAGCTCAGCAGCTAGAAAGTAAGCAGACTCACTGAGGGACAGCCTGCTCCTGGAAATTCAGTGGAAGGACTTTCTCCTCCAAATCTCAGAAGTGATTTTTAGTCCCACTGACCCACCTCCCCAAAGGAAAAGGGAACCCCAGATTCATCCTAAATAAGAGCCATGATCCTTGTGTCTATTCTCACCTTTGTGATGATCTTCATACTGAGTGAGTAAAATTTCATTCCATTCATATACGTTGTTAAAATCTTCTTAGAAACATTTTCTTCTAAATGTAGTGATATTCATTTTTTTTTTTTAAATAGGAACAACAGAAGCACAGTCAGTGACTCAGCCTGAAGACTCAGTCTTTGTCTCTGAAGGATCCTCGGTGGAGCTGAATTGTACTTATTCCTATTCTGGGAGCCCTTTGCTTTTCTGGTATGTGTGGTATCCCAACCAAGGTCCTCAAGTCCTCCTGAGACACACTTCAGAGGAAAGCAACAATGGCTTTCAGGCTAAACTCAACAAGGCTGAAAGCTCCTACCATCTGAAGAAACGCCATGTCCAAGAGAAAGACTCAGCTATGTACTTCTGTGTTCTGAGAGACACAGTGAGAGGGCCCACAAGGGAAGTTGAACAAAAATCTTCAAAGACAGTCTTTGAAATGTTCTTCTAGGGGTTTTTTCCTGCCTTACACGGGGCAATTCTGGTCCCAAAGAAGATCAGTCATAGAGTCATGGAATTTAGACCCAGACGAAATTTTTGATATGATCTAATCCAAAATTTCCATTAAAAGACAAAAAAAGTGAAGCAAAGTTGTTAACTGAAAATGTAAAAGTTTGGTTGTTGCAAAGCTGTGAATATAGGATTCATACCTTAACCAGATATAGAGAACAGTGTATTTTTCACAAATATTGTTTAAATATATATTATAGTAGAGACAAATTCTACACATTTATTATACCCACAATATACACTTGATATTAGCAATGAAAAGCCAAGAGTTACTTTCAGGACAGATCTTAAAACCAGCAGTTAAGTACCAGTCCAGAGATTTCTTTTTGTAATTTATTCCTTCTTTTTTTTATGATTTCATTGACCCTGGGTATGTGCAAAAATTCAGAATAGCCTGATGGAAAGCACACTAGAAGACATGGTTTCTAAAGCTGACTTTTTCCACTTCAAACACTTGCTATGCAAAAAACTTCATCTTCTCTGTTATGTCATTGGAAAAATGGGGTTTAATAATATGTGATGTGTGATTGGATTATATGGCCAACAAGATCATTTTCTCTGATCCTTGTTACATTTCAAGGCTTTCCAAAATAGATTTTTCACAGGAGACAAAGCAATTTCAGATGTTTCCAATGTCTAGGGCACCTATAAGCCTAATAGAGCAATAATTCAATAAACTAACAACAGAGTTGTCTAATCCTTAAACTTCAATGATTACACTGAGCATCTCATACTCCACTGCCCAACATCACCTGTCATAGTATGATTTAAGATCTGGTACTGATGAATCTCTTTCACTTACATGTTTATTAGTTCCTTTGATATTCTTGGCTTTTTGTTCTTTCCAATTAATTTTGTTATTATTTTTCTAGATCAGTAAAATAATTTTTTGATAATTTAATTGGTATGGCTAGATTATGTTTCAAAGAGCAAAGGACCTCAAGATGCAACCCAAGAAGAAGTTTCCTACAAATCTGAGCCTAAAAATTAATTTTAAAATGAAAGTTCACTTTAAAGAGACATTTGGAGAATTCTTTAAAAAAATCCCTGAAAAAAATTGTCTTTTAACAGCCCAAATGACAAAAAGGTAAACAAATACAGTGACTGAGGACAGCAACAATGTATTAACAGAGAGATTATCAAGAGATTTTTTAAAAGTACATAAGGAGAAAAGAGTTAACAAAGATAAATCCATAGGACTGAAATGTCATGATCTAAACCTTACAACAAAATGGAAAGGAAATTTCTTACTTGACTACTTTAGTGAGAGGGAAGAAAAAGAAAGGAAATTAAATAATCACATAAGAAATAAAGGCAAAGGAGAAACAATAATTCAAGATCTCAACCTTTGTTATAAAGCAGAAGTCATAAAATTTATAAGACATTGGCTAAAAATTGTAGAAGTTGATTAATGAAATTGATTTCACAAAGCAGAATCAGAAAAAAATGGAACTCACTTAGTTTTCAATATTTCAGAAAAGCATATTCTTTATTTAGGAAAGAACTCACTTGATAAGAATGCAGGGAAAACAAGAAAAAAAGTTTGCCAGAAATTAGGCTGAAACTAGCACATTACTCCATATTTCACAGTACACTCTAATATTAAAAATCATTCTTATGCGAGGTCAGATAGATACTTCACAAGTATGGGTAGGGCATATGTTTTTAACCAAACATATAACAAACAATACTTTTTATACACAGAAAGGAAATTGCAAAAGATAAAATTAGTAAATATGATTACATGAAACTGAAATGCTTTTGCAGAAACAAAATTAATGCACCGACGATAAGAAGTGAATCAGATAAACAGGGAGAAAAGTCTTTGCTTCAAATTTCTCTAATAAGGATTTAGAATCCAAATATACAAATGATTAACATATACACATACATACACATATATTTACACACATGCATCCATGTGTATATGTATGCATATGAGTATGTGTGTATCACTAAAAGACATTTCCTTTAACATTGGTCAGGGAATTTGAAGTCTTTGAAAGAAGAAATGCCCATTATTAGCAACAATTTGTAAGAATGCTCCAACTCACTATTAATATGAAAAAGTTAAGTCTAAGCAATCCTTAGACATAACTTTATACTTCTAAATTGGAATAGTTAAGGTTGGAGGGCTTGTGGAAAGATTAAGCACACTAATGAATTATTGGTAAAGTTGTGAACTGATAAAACCATTTTGGAAATTAATTTGAAATTTTTCAAATAAATTGACTAAAATATCAATATCCTTTGGCCCAGGTATTTCACTACTAAGCCAAGGGAGGCCATTGATAAGAAAACCATTCTCATATGCGTCAAAATATTGGGAATGGCTAAACAAATTTTGGTCTATGAATATAATGAAATGGTACTATGCTGTGAGAAATGATGAGTATTTTGATTACCAAGAATCATGGAAAACTTTATAGAACTGATGTAGAGTGAATTAAGTAGAAACAAAAGAATGATACACATAATTACTACAAAAATAGAAATTTACCCCCCCTCCAATAAATGTTGCAAAATTACAAAGAACAAGAAAAACCTAAAAGAAGAGATTTAAGATAATACCCCTATCTTGTGGGGTATCACATCTGACTTTTTCCCCAATTATATATAAAGACAATTTTAAACATTCATTTAAAAAAATTGAATTCCAAATTTTCTCTCTCCTTTCTTCCCTTCCTCTTTCCTGAAAGAATAAGCAATTTGATATAGATTATGCATCTTCAATCACACAAAACATATCACTATATTAGTCATGTTGTGAAAGAAAGCACAGACCTAAAAGAAAAAAAATTCCAAAAAATACAGAAAGTGAAAACAGTATACTTGGATCTGCATTCATACTCTATCAGTTCTTTCTCTGAAGGTGGATAGCATTTTTTATTATATATTAGCTGTGAAACCCTGAGAAAGTTACTTAATCTGTGTTTAGTTCAGTTTCATCATCTGTAAAATGGGGATAATATTAGTATCTATTTTCTAGGGTTGTTTCAGAAATCAAATGTGAAGTGCTGAGCACAGTGCCTAATGCATAGAAATGCTATAAAAATAAATGCTAGCTATTATTGCTTTCATTATTATTATATCTTGGTCAAGTCATTCAGCCCCTCTTCAATGTCTTCATTTGCAAAATGCTGTTCCCTTTCAGCTTTAAATCTATGAAGGTCTTCTGAGTTATACGAACACAAATCCTACTTTTATATGGAGAAACAAACTTTTATCCCAACCTTGGTGGTCCATTTCTCTCTCATTGATTCCCTTCTGTTTTGAATTAAGTTAGACAACCTAGGGACTCCCTTATTTTGGAGTATGGCTTATTAGGTTAACTGTGACTGCCCACTATCTAATATCTTTTATTAGACCCAGATAAAGGGTTTCCTCCTCCTGAGGCAATTGGGGTTAAGTGACTTGCCCAGGGTTACACAGCTAGAAAGTGCTAAGTGTTTAAGGTCACATTTGAACTCAGGTCCTAACTCTCCACTGCGCCACCTGGTTGTCTCCAGATAAAATCTTCTTCAGGAGGCAGTAAATTGGATTGAAAAAAATAGGCCTCATTCTTGAGGAAGAGTATCTTAGTTAAAGTTTACTGTTTGTAATGCATCTTAACATTCCTTCTAGGTCTAGATCCTGTTATCTTGTTAAATATTTATGTCCTAGGAACCTGCCTGCAAATCTCCTCAACAATCATCCTTTTTTTCTACAGAAATCCTACAGAAGTAAATATACATTATTTTTCTTCCTTTTTGAGAATCTTTTGGCAGAAATTACATAATTATTTATTTTTGCACTTACCTAGTAGGACTGAGAAGAAAAAGTCTTTGAAGTCAAAACAGTAACTTTCCTTTTTCAGGACAAATTTGTATGGCAAAGGAAATTGATTACTTCTTGATTTTAGGGATATGTTGGGAAGTAGTTGCCTCTTTTTAATTTAGTTTTTTTTTTTTTCATTATCAAAGGGGCCCATTTCTAATATGAGTGAAAGCACATTGAATCAACATAGTCTTTGTAATAGAAAATGTGCACAACTTTTGTATTCTCTTGATTTGACTTTTCTAATGTCCTTTTAATCTGAGACTTTAGATCTTGTAATTATGCAGAATGTTAGTAAGTTCCATAATTTTTAATAATGATTGAAAATTTGAGAATCTCAAGGGAATTAATGAAAAAAAATCAAATAAAGGTGGCCTAGCTGTACCTGATCTAAAATTATATTATAAATCAGCAGTCACCAAAACCATTTGGTATTGGCTAAGAAATAGATTAGTTGATCAGTGGAAAAGGTTAGATGCACAAGACAGAATAGTCAACTATAGCAATCTTTAGTGTTTGACAAACCCAAAGATCCTAACTTTTGGGATAAGAATTCTTTATTTGACAAAAACTGCTGGGATAACTGGAAATTAGTATGGCAGAAACTAGGCATGGACCCACACTTAACACCATATACCAAGATAAGATCAAAACGGGTCCATGACCTAGGCATGAAGAACGAGATTATAAAAAAATTAGAGGAACATAGGATAGTTTATCTCTCAGACTTGTGGAGGAGAAAGAAATTTGTGACCAAAGATGAGTTAGAGACCATTACTGATCACAAAATAGAAAATTTTGATTACATCAAATTAAAAAGCCTTTGTACAAACAAAACTAATGCAAACAAGATTAGAAGGGAAGCAACAAACTGGGAAAACATCTTCACAGTTAAAGGTTCTGATAAAGGCCTCATTTCCAAAATATATAGAAAACTGACTCAAATTTATAAGAAATCAAGCCATTCTCCAATTGATAAATGGTCAAAGGATATGAACAGACAATTTTCAGATGATGAAATTGAAACTATTACCACTCATATGAAAGAGTGTTCCAAATCACTATTGATCAGAGAAATGGAAATTAAGACAACACTGAGATACCACTACACACCTGTCAGATTGGCTAAGATGACAGGAAAAAATAATGATGAATGTTGGAGGGGATGCAGGAAAACTGGGACACTGATGCATTGTTGGTGGAACTGTGAACGAATCCAACCATTCTGGAGAGCAATCTGGAATTATGTCCAAAAAGTTATCAAATTGTGCATACCCTTTGATCCAGCAGTGTTTCTGTTGGGCTTATATCCCAAAGAAATACTAAAGAAGGGAAAGGGACCTGTATGTGCCAAAATGTTTGTAGCAGCCTTGTTTGTAGTGGCTAGAAACTGGAAAATGAATGGATGCCCATCAATTGGAGAATGGCTGGGTAAATCATGGTATATGAATGTTATGGAATATTATTGTTCTGTAAGAAATGACCAGCAGGATGAATACAGAGAGGCTTGGAGAGACTTACATGAACTGATGCTAAGTGAAATGAGCAGAACCAGGAGATCATTATACACTTCGACAACGATATTGTATGAGGACATATTTTGATGGAAGTGGATTTCTTTGACAAAGAGACCTAACTGAGTTTCAATTGATAAATGACGGACAGAAGCAGCTACACCCAAAGAAAGAACACTGGGAAACGAATGTGAATTATCTGCATTTTTGTTTTTCTTCCCGGGTTATTTTTACCTTCCGAATCCAATTCTCCCTGTGCAACAAGAGAACTGTTCAGTTCTGCAAACATATATTGTATCTAAGATATACTGCAACATATCTAACATATATAGGACTGCTTGCCATCTAGGGGAGGGGGTGGAGGGAGGGAGGGGAAAAATCAGAACAGAAATGAGTGCAAGGGATAATGTTGTAAAAAAAATTACCCTGGCATGGATTCTGTCAATATAAAGTTATTATAAAATAAAATAAAATAAAATATTAAAAAAATAATGATTGAAAATAATATGTAAATATTCTTCAACAAAATTGAACTAAGACATCTTGTTGTATTACAAGTTTAAATCCTATTTTTACCCTTTTTTTTTAACCACTCTGCAGTCTTTGACTCTCATATTTTTCTCCTGGATAGTAATTCTTATAAATTCTCATGACACTGTTTTCTCATTTTATGTAACTCATCCTTCTCAATTTCCATGGGATTTTTTATCTAACTCATATCCACTGAGAATGGATATTCTTCTACTCTCCTCCCCCACCAAGGATCTTTTTGTTCCCAAATCTCTTTTCCCTTTATACTATCTCATTTGATGACCTTCTTAACCAGCATAGGTTTAATTATTATCTCTAAGTAATTAATTAACAGTTGTATATATCCAGCCCTGGTTTTTCATCTGATATGTAGTTCTTCATCACCAACTGCTTTTTGAACATCTTGAATTGGATATTCTGTAGGCATCTCAAACTTAACATGTCCCAAAGAGGACTTATAGCTTTCCCCTCAATGTGCTTTGAAATTATCTATTCAGAATCATTTTAGTCATCTATTTGTAAAACCTCAGTGCCATTTTTTGACTTCTCTCTTACACTCATTCTATATAGCCAATCTATTATCAGATAGATTTGGAACAAATTTGGAAAGAAATATTTCTTATACATGCCAACTCTCTCCATTTATAATGTAGTAAGCTGGTGTAGGGCTTCACTTCATCATTGTACTGTTTCAATGGCCTGTTATTTGGTGTTCATATCTTAAATCTTTCCCTACGCTAACCCATCCTGTACTCTCTGCCAAAACACTTTTTCTAAAACATAAACTTGACTATATCACTTCTCTACTCAAGAAATTGCAGTGGCTCCCTATTGCCTCCATAATAAAATTTAAAATTCTCTGTGTGATGTATTCTGATTTTTGATTTGCATTCTGATTCTTTCCTATCTTTCTAGCCTTTTTAATTTTTACTCCTTTCCAAATTCTTTTAGCATCCAGTGATATTGTCCTTTTTGTTCTTGGCACGTAATACTCTATCTGCCTATACCACACCTTTTCACTGGCTTCTTCTCATTCTAGGATTGCTCTCTCTCTTCAATCTGACCTTCTGACTTCTTGACACAGTCCAAATCCAACTTCTGAAAGATAAAATTCTTTTTTTTCCTCCAAATCTTTCTCGCCTCTCTCTACCTGTTATTGCCTTTCCTCTGAGACTACCTTTAATTTTCCCTGTATATCTTGTATGAATATACATTCTTGCACATTATTTCTTCAACAGAATGCACATTCCTTGAGGGTAGGACCATGTATATGCCTTTCATTCAGAATAATATATTTAATACTGAAGGAGATTTTGGAAGCTATTTATTCTCAAATCCCTCATTTTATAAATGAAAATATTAAAATAGTTAAATGACTATTTCAAGATCAGAGAAATAGTGTGTATTAGAAGCAGGACTTCAACAAAGGTCTTTCTGATTCTGTGGGTGGTTTTCTACATTATATTGCCTCTCTGGGCTTTATTAACCTTTAAAAAAGGAAATCTGAGGTGATAAATGAATAAATAAGGAAAAAATAGAAATCTTTATAATTTGTCCAAAGTTTCTCAAAGAGTGCACTGAAAAGGAAGAAGAAACCCCCATGATTTTTGCCATTGCTATCAGGAGTTTAGTTATTTTCTTCCCTAGTATTTATAAAAATCCCAGGTCTCAAAGTCAAAGTAGTTTCCCTTTTGGATATATATGACCTCAATTGATTTTGCTTCCTTCCTTCCTTCCTTCCTTCCTTCCTTCCTTCCTTCCTTTTTTCCTTCCTTCCTTCTTTCCTTCCTTCCTTCCTTCCTTCTTTCCTTCCTTCCTTCCTTTTTTCCTTCCTTCCTTCCTTCTTTTCTTCTTTCCTTCTTCTCTTTCTTCCTTTCATCTTCTCTTCCTC
Organism: Antechinus flavipes; assembly: GCF_016432865.1. Classification (NCBI taxonomy): domain Eukaryota; kingdom Metazoa; phylum Chordata; class Mammalia; order Dasyuromorphia; family Dasyuridae; genus Antechinus; species Antechinus flavipes. The sequence goes on from NC_067399.1 coordinate 512,672,724, forward strand.
CCTCCCTCCCTCTCCTCCCCTCTATCTTCCTTTCCTTTCCTTTCCTTTCCTTTCCTTTCCTTTCCTTTCCTTTCCTTTCCTTTCCTTTCCTTTCCTTTCCTTTCCTTTCCTTTCCTTTCCTTTCCTTTCCTTTCCTTTCCTTTCCTTTCCTTTCCTTTCCTTTCCTTTCCTTTCCTTTCCTTTCCTTTCCTTTCCTTTCCTTTCCTTTCCTTTCCTTTCCTTTCCTTTCCTTTCCTTTCCTTTCCTTTCCTTTCTTTCCTTTCCTTTCCTTTCCTTTCCTTTCCTTTCCTTTCCTTTCCTTTCCTTTCCTTCCTTCCTTCCTTTCCTTTCCTTTCCTTTCCTTTCCTTTCCTTTCCTTTCCTTTCCTTTCCTTTCCTTTCCTTTCCTTTCCTTTCCTTTCCTTTCCTTTCCTTTCCTTTCCTTTCCTTTCCTTTCCTTTCCTTTCCTTTCCTTTCCTTTCCTTTCCTTTCCTTTCCTTTCCTTTCCTTTCCTTTCCTTTCCTTTCCTTTCCTTTTTTCTCCTCTCCTCTCCTCTTTTCTTCTCTCCTCTCCTCTCCTCTCCTCTTTTCCCCTCTCTTCTTCTCTCCTCTCCTCTCCTCTTCTCTCCTCTCCTCTCATTTCTTCTTTTTATTTCTTCTCATTTCTGTAGTTGGCCAGAAGATGGCAGAATATCCACTTCATCAGCAAACTCAAATGAATGGTTAAGTTTGAATGGACTGGATGGGTGTACCCATGCTACATGTAGTCCTTGTCTCCTATTGGCTCAGTAGCTCATCTAAGAGTTTGTTGCATCATTTTAAGCAAAAAGAAGAATGATCAATTCAAAAACATTTGACTATTTCTTTTAATACAGAGTCCCTGAGGTACTGCCTTAAATTTTGGACTCCGTGAGGAAGAATGGAGACCTACTTGAGCATCTCATTAATGATCCTGGGGCTTCAACTCCACTGTGAGCTGGGAGAAAGGCAGAGGGAGGGAGTGGGTTAAGAGGCCTTGTAAGAATAGGAAGACCTAGAGGACACTCTTCCCAAAAATGAGGAGGAAAAAAAGGGTTAGATTATTTGTTGGATCTATGAAATTCTAATGTGTGATGTGTTTATGTATTTGGTTTTGTTTTTTGTTTTTTGTTTTTTTTTTTTTGAGTATGTTCTCCTTTTTCCAAGCAGGGGTGAGAAGCCAAGAGCAGGTGTCTCAAAGTCCTCAGTCCTTGATTGTTCAGGAGGGAAAGCATGTCAGCATGAACTGCACTTACAAAAACAGTGCCTTTGACTACTTTGTTTGGTACAAGCAGGATGCTGGGAAAGGGCCAGAATTGCTAATGAACATTCGTTTGAATATGCACAAAAAAGAAAGCGGAAGAATGATAATCCTACTCAACAAAAATGACCAACATTTCTCCCTGCACATTACTGATGTCCAGCCTGCAGACTCAGGAACCTACTTTTGTTCAGCAAGCACACAGTGCTTTCTAAGTACTTGTACCCTATGCAGAAACCCTCCAGGTGGGGCTCCAGTCTCACTCCCTATCTTCAAGCACAGACTATAAAACTGAGAATTTTTCCATTTCTGCAAAGGGAAATAAATACGCAAGATTCCTATTTTATAAGAAGTTGTCTTCAAATGACTTCAAATACTTTGATAGATGACTCATGAAGTATTCTCATTGGAACCTGTAGCCTGTGTAGAAATCTTGCATGTGAGATTCTAATGGCATTTCTTGATATCCAAGAGGATAATGGTGGAGGCAGAACAGCAACCACAATAATATAGGACCTCAAAAGTATTAAGAGAAACTCAGTTTTAAAAAAAAAATTCTTAAAAATATTATTAGTTGCAAATGTTCTCCTTTATTCTACCTTTATTCATTAAGAAGGCAAGAAATAAGATACTTTTTATAATATTAAGTTTAAAAATATATTTGCACATTAGCAATGCTGTGCAAAAAGTGAAAAAAATACATTTCAATCTTCATTCAGCATTCATCAGTTCTCTTTCTGGAGCTGAATAACATTTTGCTTTATGAGTCTTTGGAATTGTTTTGAATCATTACCTTAATCAGAGTAGTTAAGTTTTTCACAATTGACTATTGTCATTTCATTATATCCAAGGTTCTCTTGGTTTTGTACACTGAATTTTGTATATAATGATTTTTCTGTAACTATCCCCTTCATCTTTTCTTAGAGCACAATAATGTCTCATTATAATCATGTAACAACACTTGTTCAATTATTCTTCTGTTGATGGACATCTTTTTAGATTTCAATTTCTTAGAACCACAGAAAGATCTGCCATAAATATTTGTGTACACATGGGCCCTTTTCTTTTTCCTTTTATTTCTATCTAGTACTGATATTTCTTAGTTTACTGATACACACAGTTTTATAATCCTCTGAGCTTTATCCCAAATTGTTCTCCAGAATAGTTTGACTAGGTTCACAGTTCCACTATCGGCAAATTAGCATACTTATTTTTTTCACATCCCCTCCAGCATTTGTCATTTCCCTTTTTTGTCATTTTTGTCCATCTGATAGTTGTAAGATAGTATCTCAGAGTTGTTTTAATTTGCCTTTTTAAAATATTAGTTATTAAGAGCATTTTAAAAAATGTCTTCTGTCTTCAATTTCTTCTTTTGAAAAATCCTGTTCATTTTGACCTTTTATCAATTGGAGAATAACTTATTTTTATAAATTCGGCTCAGGTCCCTTTATATTTGGGATATGAAACTTAATCAGAGAAACTTACTATGAAAAAAATTCCCCCAATTTCTTGTTTTCCTTTTAATTTTGGCTTTAATAGTTTTTGTTTATATAATTTTTTAAATTAATGTAATCAAAATTATCCATTTTATATTTTATGGTCCTCTTTATCTCGTATTTGGTTTTGAACTCTTCCCTTTCCGTATATCTGACAGATATTTTTTCCATGCTTTCTTAATTTATTTGTAATATCACCCTTTATGACTAAATTATGTACCCAGTTTGAACTTATTTTGGTATAAAATGAGATATTGATCTATCCTAGTTTCTGATGGTTTATTTCCCAGTTTTCCCAGTAGGTTTTTTTTTTTTTAATCAAATAGTGAATCTTAATCCCAAGAGCTTGGATTTGGGGATTTACTAAACATTAAACTACTGTGCTAATTTGTTTCTGTATATTATGTTTTATTTCCACATCTTTAATTTCCATCTTTAATGAAGATTCACCCTTTTTCCTTTTCAGATAGTGGTAGTTTGTATTTCTTCTTTTTTGAAGTTAAATTCATTTATAATTTATCTATTTTATTATTATTTCTCTCCCTCCCCCACTAAAACTAGGTGGCCTATTCTAAGCCAAGCATTAGCACAGCACTCTCCTGGAGTCTCTTTTTGACTAAGTGTTTCATTCTGTTATCATCTCTAGATATGAGGCAATGCAGGTCACACTGATGCTACTGATGCTGTTGTAACAGCCTGCTTCCTCCAATGCCCACAATTCATGTCACGTCTACCCTGATCTTAGATAACCCAATCCTACACTCATGTTTTTCTGTCCTCATAAGATTTCCTAGTCTAGTAAAAAAATGTATGGCTTTTTAAAAAAACCCATCAATTTCCTCTATTTTTATTTATTTTCTTTTTTAAAGTATTATTTATTTTCAACATTTTTTACTTTTTAAATTATCCAAATTCTCTTCTTCTCTCTTACTCCTTCCCCCCACTCAAAGATTTCTTCTTATGAAAACTGTCAGTTTATATCCTTTGATTATTTATCAACTGAGGAATGGCTCTTATTTTTATAAATTTGACACAGTTTTCTTGAGAAATGAAGCCTTTTTCAGAGAAACTTTATATTACTTTATTGTCTGTGGTATATTTTAACAGTCTTCCTGATTACTTCTTTTAATTAGATCTATTTTTGTTTTTGCTTTGTTTGAGATCATTATTGTTACTTCTTCCTTTTTTACTTCTGATGAAGTACAATAGATTCCACTCCAGTACTTTGTTTTAATTTTGTGTCTTTCTGTTTCAAGTGTATTTCCTATAAACACCATCATGTTGGATTTTGCTTTCCTAGTCTTCTGGTTCTCTGCTTCTATTTTTATGGGTGAGTTTATCCCATTCACATTAATAGTTAAAGTTAAGATCATTGTATATTTCCTTCCCCCCTATTTTCTTCTGTTTCTTCTCTTTCTATTTTATCTTGTCCCTCTGAAAAGTCTGTTTTCCTATTGACTACTACCTTCCTTAATCTGCCCTCCTTTTTATTACCCCTTTCCTTATATTATTTCTCAATTCCTCTTCTATTTCCTTATTGAGTGAAATAGATTTCTATATCCAATTGAGTGATATATATATATATATATATATATATATATATATATATATATATTCTTCCCACTTCGAACTAATTTTGATATGAGTGAGTTCAAGCATCACTTGTTATCCCTTCCTCCCATTTTTGCCTTCACTATAAACTATAAAAACAAAAAAAGATGAATTTTTCTTATTCTATTGCTATCTTCTGCTTTCCTAGTCCATTCTTATTTCACTTTATTGATAGAGTTTTTGCTGTTGCTATTATTATTATTTTTGGAGATTATCCCAGCATAATCAATTCATATTCATGCCCTCTGTCAAGATAGATTCCTTCTAACTTCCCTAATAATGAAAAATTTCATAGGAATTAATGTGTCATCTTCCTTTATGGGAATATAAACTGTTTAACTTTATTAGGTCTCTTATGATAACTCTTTTATGTTTTATCTTTTTATGCTACTCTTGAATCTTGTGCTTGATATTAATCTTGTTTATCTCTGATCCTTTCATAAGGAATACTTCAAAGTTCTCTATTTTATTAAATGTCTCTTTCTCTCGCATGGTTAGACTCAGTTTTACTAGGTAAGTTATTCTTGGTTGTAATGTTAGCTTTTTGTCTTTTATAGGAACATATTCTAAGCCCTCTTCTACTTTAATATGGAAGCTGCCAAATATTGTGTGATCCTAACTGTGGCTCCACAGAACTTGAATTATTTTTTTTTCTAGCTACTTGAAATATTTTCTCCTTGATTTGGAAGCTCTGGAATTTGGCTCTGATATTTCTGGGAATCTTCATTTTGGCTCTCTTTAGGAGGTGATTGATTAGTGGATTCTTTCAATTTGTATTTTACCTTCTGGAGCTAAGACATTGAGGCAGTTTTCCTTTAAAATTTCTTTAAATATGACATTTAGGTTCTTTTCTAAATCATATCTTCTCAGCAATGTAATAATTCTTGTTATTTCTCCTATGTCTATTTTCAAAATTAATTTTTTTCTGATGAGATATTAACATTTTCTTTATTTTTTCATTATTTTGATTCATTTGTCTGTTTATTGATGTCTCTTGAAACGATTAGGTTCCACTTGCTCAATTCTAATTTTTAAAGAATTATTTTCTTCAATGAGTTGTTTTAAAGCTTTTTCCATTTAACTATTTTTTCTTTTTAAGTTCTTTTCCATAGTGAATTTTTGTATCTCTTTTACTATTAGGCCAATTTCATTTTTAAGGTGTTATTTTTAATCTGTATTTTATTTTAATTTACCATATTTATTTTAATTCTCCTTTTTTAATTTTCTAGTGTTACTCTTACTTTTCCCCTTGATTTTTCCTCTATCACTCTTTTCTTTTTGGAATTCTTATTGGGCTTGGGTCCAATTAGCATTTTTCTTTGAGGCTTTGTTTATGCCTATCTTCACATTATTGTCTTCTAAGTTTATGTTTTGGTCTTCCTTGGTACTGTAATATCTTTTTATTGTCAAGTTCTCTTTTGTTGTTGTTGGCTATTCATTTTTTCAAAAACTTGAACTTTATATTAAAGATGGGCTTTGCTCACTTTGAAGGTGGGAAGGCACTGTTTCTGTGTTTCTGTTTTCAGAGCTGGTTCTGATGGTCTGCAAATTTTCAGTGCTTCCAATTTGGATGTGATCTGGGGTGAAGTATAGTCACAGCTTTCTGTCTGCCCTTTGATCTTTACTCAAAAAGAACTCCTTCCTTATTTCCACAAGCACTAGTGCTCCTCCTGGCCCTGAAAATGTAACTAGGTCTCCTACTCTCCTTTAGCCACAAAAACCAGTCCTTGGTACTGCGAACAGGCCCTCTGCTCTCTTGTGACCAACCATAAAAGCTCATCTCCATCCTGTGACTCAGGACTGCTTATAGGTAATAGAATGTACAAATAGTGCCAGCTGCTTCCAGCACCAGCACATGTGCCCCATCTAATTTCTTTATGAGCAGTTGTCTGACCCCTTCCTAAATCTGGGCTGAGAGCTTCTGAAGCTACTACTTCTGCCATTGTATGCTCTAGGTCAGCCTTCACCCTGGTTTCAAGGACCTCTCCTCTGAACTTCTAAGCTGTCCTTGATTAGAAAAATATCTCTCTATGTTGAGTTGGCTCTGTGTCTCCAAAATTTGATTTGAATGGTGACCTTAAAGTTATCTGGAGGGGATTGTTAAGAGAGTTCAGCTGGGTTGTTGCCTGTATGTGACTTCACCAAGTTAGCTCCTAACTGTGACTTTTTGTCTACTTATTTTCATAAGTAATTATATTATTATAATTATATATTAAAATCATATAATCATATTATAAAAGTAATTCATAATTAAACAAATTGTTTAGTAGGGAATGTTGGAAGAACTCAGTCAGTGTATTCTTATGGTGCAAGGTTAATAATTTTACAACATTCAGTTTGGATTTTTGTGATGACTTCAATAGTACCCTGAATACTTTAGAATCCGCAGGAGTCAGGATCAGCAAACAGTTCTTGATCTTTATTCTTTGTTGACTTTGTGAATGGAATGGCCATAGGAATCTGGCCAGGAGTCACTCTGGCTTTCTTATTCCACCTTTTTTTCCTCCTCCTCCTCTCCTTATACATCAATAGATCGAGCCACACAGAATGGTGAGGGGGGCCATTTTCCAAGCAAATGCTAATAGAGTATTGTTCAATTGATAATTAGCCTTAAGTGCTTGTTTATCTGAATCTCAGTGCATCTGCTCAGTTTCAGCCTATTACAGATTTTTGGTGGTTATTCTTTCCATTTGAATTATGATTTCTCTTGGATCTCAGCACTTTGGTTCAATATACTTCATAATAGCTTTTTATTTGACATAATATATTTGGCATAATGACTCCGTGGGGGATCATTGTCTGTCTGAATTATATACATCTGCATCTTCTCTGTAGGTTGCATATTCCATAAGGTCTATATCATTGTCTTGACTAAACTTTGTATTTTCCTCAACTGAGAAGCAGAATGATTTGCATAAATGTTTAATAAATGTTTGATGAATTAAATATAAATGTGGGGACATTCAAAGAAATACCTTGGAAGCAGATTTAACTAGTCAGAAAGCGTTATTAACTCTATCATTTTAGAAAGGGGACCAAGGAAAAGAACCCTGGATGGTATTAGATCATAGGATCCCATATTTATGATTGGAAGGGATTTCAGAGACTAAATAATCCAATGATCTAATTTTATAGATGAGGAAACTGAGATCTAAAGAGGTTATAACAGTCGTATTAGAGTTCAGATTTGAACCACGTCCTTTAACTTCAAATCTAAAATGTTTTCCTCTGTCCCATCACCCAGCATATCTAAGCCATCTGCTGGGATATCAGACCCATATTGGTTCAGTGTCAGTGCTGAGAGTCTCACAGAGGCAAAATGCAAAGAACTCGGCTACCAGAAGTGCTTTGTTTTATACCTGGGAAGAGACCAAAGAGGGGAAAAAATTACTCCTTTGGAATTTGGTGTGGAATCGGCAAACACCCAAGATTTTATTATACTTTCTCAACCATCAAAAAAGTCTCCGATGACCATTCCGTGGCTTTAGCTCTCTCCAGTTTGTAGCAAATGACCCCTAATATTGGAGAACAAGTAAGACACACAACAATTAGAATGCAGTGTTTCCTTACTGCCCCCCAGGGACATTCCCAGCACCTTGGGGGAAGATTCTGGCTTATTTTAAAATCTACACTGCAGAAGAGCCCGCGGCAATTCACCGAGCTCAGTCCTGACCTTTCCTTTTGCAAACAGTACAAGTGGGACGGGATTAAGGCAGGCTTTGGGGTGTGACTGGCCTCCAGAGGGCGATGCTGTGCTAGTTGAGCCAGGCTCTTCTGGCAATGCAGCACAGTAACACGCCCTGGTGCCCACGGCTCTCGCAGGCTCCCAGACTGAAAGGTCTCTTGAAGCAGTGTCAGCCCAGCGGAGCAGTCAGAAAGTAAGGAAACTCACCGAGGGACGGCCTGCTCTGGCAACACACAGGAAGGACTTTCTGTTCCGTCTCCGACTGACCTTCGGTTCTACCCCAAAAGAGAGAGAAACCCCGGTTATTCTACTGAGCCATGGCCCTTGTATCCATTCTCACCTTTGTGACGACCTTCATACTGAGTAATTCTTCATTTTAATAGTATGCGCAGCTTCGGTTTTAGAACCTTAATCTTCCGCTTGTAGTGATTTCCTTTTTTATTTTTAACAGCAACAATAGAAGCACAGTCAGTGAGTCAGCCTGATGACCAAGTCTTTGCCTCGGAAGGGTCCCCAGTGGAACTGAGATGCACGTATTCCTATTCTGGGAGCCCTTTTCTCCAGTGGTATGTCTGGTATCCCAACCAAGGGCCGCAGTTCCTCCTGAGACACACTTCAGAGGAAAGCAACAAAGGTTTTCGGGCTACTCTCAACAAGACTGAGAGCTCCTACCATCTGAGGAAGCGCCACGTCCAGGAGGAAGATTCAGCTACGTACTTCTGTGCTATCAGTGGCACAGTGGGAGGGCTCGCAAGGGGAGCTGAGCACAAACCTCCTGAGACAGCTCCAGAAATGTTCCTCAAGGGGATTTTTTTCTTTTCAGCCGCCCACAAGGGGGAGATGGAACATTTTCAGGTTAATAACCTGAAATTCTTTTGAGATCATTTTATTCCTATCCTTTGACTACTTATTTACTGGGGAATAAAAAAGGATCCTTTAACTCAATATTAAGAGAAAAACACCTCAAAGTGTCATATAGCCCCTGGAAATGGACAAGATAACAAAATATAGGAAAATAGGAATAATTAATGGGTAGAAGGATTGTGGAAAAGCATTGTTGGTAGAGCTGGGAGTCAATACAAACATTTTTAAAAACAATTTGGAATTTTTCAAATAAAATAACTGAAATATCAATATACTTTGACTCAGATAATTCACTGTGAGCTAATACCCAAAAGATATCATTTAGAGAAAAAAAGGTCCCATTATTATACATCAAAATATTTATATAGCAGGACTTTTAGTCATAGCAAAGAATTGGAAGTGAAATAAATGGACATCATTTGGGAAATGACTAAACAAATTTAGGTACAAGAATGTGATGACATATTAGTCTGATAAAAGAAAGAATGAATATTTAAGTATAGAAAAGCATGAAAAAAACTACATAAATTTGTGCATAGTGAAGTAAACAGAGACAATACATAAAGTGAGTACAGCAATGAAATTAGGGGAAAGACCACAAAAATGAATGTTGCAAAATTGCAAGAACTAGAAAAGCTCAAAAGAAGAGCTATAAAAATATACTCCTATTATACTTCTTTGCAGAGGGGAAGGTCCACAAGTATTTCACTTTTCATATATTTTTAAGGTTTAAATATATATATATGTATATATATATACATATATATATTTATGATTGTGATTTTCTCTATTGATTAGAGAAATGAAAATTAAAACAACTCTGACATACCACCTCATACTTATAAGATGGGCAAAAGGAAAAGATAATGATAAGTGTTGGAAAGAATGTGGGAATACTGGGACACTAATGTACTGTTGGTGAAGTTGTGACTTGATCTAGACATTCTGGAGAACAATTTGGAACTACGCCCAAAGAACGATAAAACTGTTCACACTCTTTGATCCAGAAGAGTCACTACTTGATCTGTCTCCCAAAGAGATCATAAAAGAGAGGAAAGGACCCATACATGCAAAAAATGTTTGTAACATTTCTTTTTGTTGTAACAAGGAATTGAAAATTAAGTGGATGCCCATCAATTGGGAAATTGTTGAATATGATATATGAATTTAATGGAATACCATTTTGAGCAAGACGATTTCAGAAAACCCTGGAAAAACTTACATGAATTGATGCTGAATGAAGTGAACAGAACCAGGAGAACACTGTATACAATAAACAGCAAGATTATGTGATATGTGATGATCAGCTATGATAGATTTAGCTCTTTTCAGCAATACAATTGCTTTTTCTTTCTTGTGTTTTTTCCTTTCTTTTTTTTTTTCACAACATGATTAATATGGAAATGTATTTTAAATGGTTGCACATGTATAATCCATGTCAGATTGTTTGCAGTCTTGGGGAGGGAGGAAGTAAGAGGAGGGAAAAATTTGGAACTTAAAATCTTACAAAAATGAAACTATCTTTACATGTAATTGGAAAAATAAAATACTATTGAGGAAAAAAAAGTTATCATGATTTTTGCTCTTCCTTTTCTTGTCTTTAGAAAACTCCTCTGGGAGGAGTAAGATAAGAAGTATTGAGGGAAATTATATAGATATAGAAAAAAATCAAAGATATTAATTAAAAACTTTAAAAAATTTTTTTATTTCTTTTTTCCTTCTGACTTAGTTTTTAAATAGTTTTTTTTTAATTTTCCCAAATACATGCAAAAATAATTTTCAACATTCACCTTTGCCTAACCTTGTGTTCCAAATTTTTCTCCTGATCTCCATCCTTTTTCCCTCCCGAGGATAGCAAACAATCTAACATAAGTTAAACATGTGATTTTTCTTTTTATATGTGTAATTCTTTCCATATTAGTCATGCAGCACAAGAAAAATCTGATCAAAAGTAAAAAACAGGAGAAAGAAAAAAAACCAAGCGAACAACAACCACCACAAAATATTATGCTTTGATCCACATTTAGTTGCCATGATTCTCTCTTTGGGTGCGAATGGCATTTTCCATCAAAAGTGTATTGGAATTTATTGGATCACCTCATTGTTGAAATTCATTTTCACATAATCTTGTATACAATGTTCACTTCTGCTCATTTCACTTAGCATCAGTTCATATAAGTCTCTCCAGACACCTCTGAAATCATACTGCTCATCATTTCTTATAGAACAATAATATTCCATAGCATTCGTATACCATAACTTATTCAACCATTCCCTGACTAATGGGCATCTACTCAATTTCCAGCTCTTTGCCACTACAAAAAGGGCTTCTACAAACACTTTTGCACATGTGGGTCCTTTTCCTTCTCTGATGTCTTTGGGATACAGGCCCAATAGAGACATTACTGGATCAAAGGGTATGAACAGAAAAAGAAGTTTTCTTAAAAAATGTAACAAAAATATAATATGGGATTGGTCAATAAGGACCCAGTAAGAGATTCATGATTGGCCTTCATAACTAATCCTTTATTACAAATTCTATCAAAGAAAGCTTGGAGTTATATAGATTTTGTGATCCATTTGTGATGGCTCTCTCAGAACAGTTACCTAACCCCCACCAACACTTGGATGTTGAGTTTCCATGGGACTGGCTACTCCTACTTTTAGAAATGGATCTTTATTGGCCAATACTACTTTCTAAAAAAAAAAGAACTTTCATTATCATCCTCATTCACAATATCCTCATTCATTGTTGTGAAGAAAACATTCTGTGATTTATAAATTAAGTGGCTGCATAATCCAGTGGAAAGAATATTGCTTCTACTGAGGTAATATAAGTTCAGATCTTTCCCTTCAATGATTGCCATCTTTCATATGTTGGGGGCAACTCAAAGAATTGATGCTTGAGGATGGGGCTTAGCATGGGGAAAACCTGACTTCAAATCTGGCCTTAGGTGCTTACTAACTGTGTGACCCTGGATAATTTACTTCAATTGTCTGCCTTTAGTTTCTTCATCTGTCAAATGGAGTAGCAACTCCTTCCCAAGATTCTTATAAGTGGGATAATAGTTGAAAAGGGCTTAGATCATAGTACATGCTATAGAAATGTTGTTTGTTATTATTATTGATATTGTTATTATTATATCTTGGTCAAATTGCTCCTTCTTCCTGAACTTCAATTCCCTCACTTGCAAAAAAATGAATTTGTACTAGAAGAATTCTGAGTTCTCTTTTAGCTCTAAATCTATTATCCTATAATCCTTCAAAGCTCTTTCTTCTAAACTGCATTAAAACAAATCCCATTTGTATATAGACCAACTGAAACTTTACCCCAATCTTGTTCCATTTTTTCTCATTTTCTCTCCTGATGTAGAAGTAAGTTAGTTGGTACCACAGGTATACCCTGATTATGGAGTGTGATTAACTGTTGCCCTTCCATGTCTTAAAAGTTTCATTTGACTCAGAAGCAAATCTTATTTGGGAGGCAGTATGCCAAAATTATAACAAACAAACAAACAAAAATTTCTTATTCTTGGGACAGAGAATCCTGCCTTCTGATTCTGATGCTTACTGACTGTGTATCAAATCTTCAGGAGTTCACTTAACCTTGCCAAGAATCATTTTCTTCCTTCATGGGATGAAAGAATTGGATTAGATGGTTTTTAAAGTTTCTTCTAACTCTAGATTTTAAGACCTTCTAAATTATGTCAGGGAACTGCCTCACAATCTCTTCAGACAATTCTTAGAGAACTATTATCCTTTTGTTAAAACAACAAAAATTGAATAAATTTTCATTATTTTTTTCTGCTCATTTGAGTATCTTTTGACAGAATTTATATAGTACTGCTGTTTGTACTAACCTAGAAGAACTAAGAAGTGAAAGTCTTTGAAGTCAACATAACAACTTTCTTATTCCAGGAAAACTTTGCATGGAAAATGGAACTAATTATCCCCTAAATTTTGAGGACATCTTGGGAAATGATTGGCTCTGTCTGAACCAATTTCTTTGCATCATCAAAGTACTAATGCTCTTATGATAGATATGCAGAACTTTCATATTCTCTTGATTTGACTTTTCTAGCACGCTCTTATTCCTGAAATTTAGATCTTGTGATGACCAGGAATGTTAACAATTTCTGTAATTATTGGTAATGATTAAAAATCATATGTAAATATTCTTCACTATAATCCAATTAAGAAGACTCGTGTTATAAATTTAAATGCTTGGTTTATCCTTCTTGATCATGCTGCAATCTTTGATACTCTCATATTTTTTTCCTTGATATTCTCTCCTAAAGGTTTTCATGACACTGTCTCCTGTTTCTTTTTTGCTTTTCTTTTTTTTACCTTTTGATCATCCTTCATTGGTTTTTTATTCAACTCACATTTAGTGACATTGAATCTTGTCTCTCTCCTCCAATCAGCCTCTCTCCCTGCCATCTTTCCCTAGGGCCTTTTTGTTCCCAGATCCCTTTTTGTTTTATGTATCTCACTTAGTGATCTCATCAACTATCATGGTTACAGTTATCATCCCTAAGTAGTTCATTAACTGATCTATATATCCAGCCCTGCTCTTTCTTCCGATCTCCAGTGTCTCATCACTAAATGCTTTTTGAACATCTTCAATCGAATATTCTATAAGCATCTTAAACTCAACATGTCCCAAAGGGAATTCATTAGCTTTTCCCACGATATGCTTTCAAACTTATCTATCACTTATACTATTCATATCATCCTCATTATCTATTTTTGAAACCTCACTGTCATCTTCTTTTACACTAAAGAATGAATCTTTGCACTATCTCTTATACAAGCCCCCCTCACTCAATTTATACAGTAATGACCCTTCTTAATTTCATACCTAAACCAATTCAATAACCAATGCTTGATGTTTCTGTCTCAAATCTTGTTCTATATAATGCATCCTGCAATCACTGCCAGAGTAATTTTTCTAAAGCACATATTTAACTATAGCATTCTTCTACTCAAGAAGCTGCAGTGTATACTTCTTAGCCTCACAATAAAATCTAAAATTCTCTCTCTGCTTTTAAAGACCATTCATATTCTGGTTCCTTCCTATATTTCCAGTCTCTGGCATCCAGAGATACTGGCCTTCTTATTCTTGGCACACAACTCTCTATCTAGTGATTCCATAGTTTTCCCTGGCTATCTGCCATTCTTGGATTGTTCTTCATCATCATAATGGCCTTAACTAAATTGCAGCTTCTCCAGGATAAGATATCATCCTCACCTTTCTCCACCTGCTATTGTCTTCCTTTTGAAATTACCTTTGATTTTCATGTCATAGCTTGTATTTATATTTTTGCATTTTATTTTCCCACCATAACGTAAATTTCTTAATGCCATAATCATGTTTAGGGCTTTCATTTAGAATTTTAGAATCTACAAATATAGACCTTCTTGTTCTATAAGTAGGGACTTCAGAAACCATTTACTTGGGGCAGCTAGGTGGTGCAGTGGATAGAGCAGCAGCCCTGAAGTCAGGAAAGTATTGGCAGGCCTTCAACAGCAGCCCTGCTTAAAAAACCGAAGTACTCATTTTTAACCCCAATTGTTGTAAAACGTCTCTTCCCCACAGATTGATGGGGATTTTTCAACTATAAAAGGAGTAAAAACTCCTGTTTTGCCTTCAAAAGTCCATCTCATAGGGGCAGCACTAACTTCAGCTGCTATTGATCCTCCTACTCCAGACATATAGGTATCTGCTTTAATCTTTGGCCAGTGACTGGGCCAACTGGCACCTCTAATAACTGTACGATCCGCATCTGTGTCTACCAATCCTTCCAATGGTAGGCCATTTATATAGATAGTGAGCATAGGTCGGTCAGCCGTTACTGCTGCTGTCCAGTATATTCCTGGTTTTTGTGGTCTGGAGTCAGAACCTGGGTGACTATCTCCCTGAAGTCAGGAAGACCTGAGTTCAAATCTCATTTCAGACACTTAACACTTCCTACCTGTGTGACCCTGGGCAAGTCACTTTATCCCAATTACCTCAGCAAAAAAGAAAGAAAGAAAAGAAACCATTTAGTCCAAATCCCTCATTTTATAGATCAGGCAGTTAAGTGACTATCTCAGGGTTACAGAGCTAGTATGTTTTGAAGTCAGGACTTCAACAGAGGTCTTCCTGATTCTGAGACTGGCTTTCTACACCATATTGCTCCTCTGGGCTTTATTGACTTTTAAAAGAAAAGCTGAGGTAATAAATGGACAAACACTGAAAACAAGATAGAAATCTTTATAATTTGTCCAAATTATATCCTGAAAAGCAAGAAGAAACCCTTATGATGTCTTCCATTGCCGTCTGCTTTTTTGATAAAGGGCACATAGTAGAACCTAATTGTTTTTCCCCTTGTAGTTATAAAAGTTCAAAAGCCCCTTTTTGACAAACTGAATTCAAGGTACTTAAAAAAAAAAGTATTTGTGTATCTAGCCAGAAGGGGGCAGAGTATCCATTTCATTTTCAAATTCAAACTGGTTAACTTTGGAAAGCTCAGGGTGGGCATGTCCATGCTACTTGGAGTGCTTGTCTCTTATTGGCTCAGTAGCTCATCTAAAACAGCTCGTTGTGTTTTAAGCAAAAAGAAGTGTTATTAAGTCCACACACAGCAGACTAGCTCTTTGAGTTAGATTTCTCGAATATTGCTCTAGATTAGGGATTCTGGGAGGAAGGAAGAATGAACACCCTCTTGAGCATCATATTAATGATCCTGTGGCTTCACCTGGATTGTAAGCTGGGAGAGAGGAAGGGGAGGGAATGGGTGTAAGGTACCTTCTGGATAGGGAGTCCGGAGGACATGCTTCTCAAAGGGGAGGAGGAAGAAGAGGCTCACTATGTGTTGGGTGTACTAAATTCTGCGGGGTGGTGTAGCTCTGAATTCTTTTTGAGTCTGTCACTCTCCTTCCAAGCAGGGGTCAGAAGCCAAGAGGTGTCTCAAAGTCCCGGGTCCTTGACTGTTCAGGAGGGAGAGAGTGTCAGCATGAACTGCACTTACCAAAACAGTGCCTTCAACTACTTTCCTTGGTACAAGCAAGAATCCGGGAAAGGGCCAGAACTGCTGATGGACATTCGTTCAAATAGCGATAAAAAAGAAAACGAGAGAGTCACAATTCTGCTCAACAAACAAGACCGGCACCTCTCCCTGCACATCACCAATGCCCGGCCTGGAGACTCTGGAGCCTACTTCTGTGCAGGAAGCACACAGTGCTCTCCGTGTATCTGTCACCTGTGCAGAAACCCTCCAGGTGGGGCTCCAGTCTCACCACTTTTCATCTAAAAAAAGACTATAGAACTGAGGATTTTTCTATTTGTTTCTCTAAAGAAAAATAGACAGATCTCCTAAAAAAATCATTAAAAACCAAGTCTTCTAATCACTTAAAATGTTTTTACTGGAAAGTATTTACTGGAAGAGTTCCCATGGGGAATTGATATGTTATTTGAAATAAATCTCTTAAATTTGAGAATGATGTAATGAGGTGCAATCCCATTTCTCCTCAACAAATCTTTTGTTAAAGTCAGTCAAGCAATGACATGGACTAGAATCTAGATGGATCATTGTTCTAGTTAAGTATGGCCATTTTCTCTTCTCTTAGCCCCTTTTTTCTTAGTAGGGTAGAAAGTGCACTAAACTTAGAGGCAGGAACCCTGGATTCAAATTTTAGCTGTCACATTTCCTAATTTGTCCTAGGACAAGTCACAGGGGCTTTCTTAGATGCAGTTTTAGTCATACAATTATTTCATTTATTTCCTCCTTTTATGTTTTATTGATGTAATCATTTAGAGATATAAATTTCCCTAAGTACTACTTTGGCTGCATCCCATACATTTTGGTATATTTTCTCATTGTTGTCATTATCTTTAATGAAATTATTGATTTTTTTATTTATTCTTTGACCCACTCATTCTTTAGGATTAGATTATTTAGTTTCCAATTCCATGGCCCTTTTCTTAATGTAATTTTTATTACATTATGATCTGAAATGGATGCATTTAATATTTCTTTTCTGCATTTGACTGTGAGGTTTTTATACTGTAATATATGGTCAATTTTTGTTGTGCCATGTGCCACTGAGAAAAGATATATTTCTTTCTATTTCCATTCAATTTTCTCTGGAGGTCTATCATATCTATTTCTTTCCCTAAAATTCTATTGATCTTCTTAACTTCTTTCTTATTTATTTTTTGGTTAGCTTTATCTAGGTATGAGAAAAGAAAGTTGAGGTCTATCAGTAATACAGTTTTACTATTTATTTCCTCCTGTAACTCATTTGGTACTAGATTATTTGATGCATAAATGTTTAATACTGAAATTACTTCATTGTCTTTAGTACGTTTTAGCAAAATGTACTTTCCTTGTTTACTTCTTTTAATTAGATCTCTTTTTGTTTTTTCTTTGTTGAAAATCTGATTGCTATTATAGCCTTTAAAAAAAACTTCAGCTGAAGGATAAAAAATTCTGCTGCAGCCTCTTAGCCTATTCTATGTGTGTCTCTGTTTCAAGTATGTTTCTTGTAAACAGTATATTGTAGATTCTGGTTTTTAGCCCATTCTGCTATTTGCTTTCATTTTGCAGGACAGTTCATCTCATTCACATTCACAAGCATACTTATGATTACTAACTCTGTATTTCCCTCCTTTCTGATAGCAACCCCCATTTATCCTGTTCTTTTTCCTTTCTCCCTGCTCCTCCTTAAAAGAATTTTGCTTCTGAGCATCATCTGCCCATATCAGCCCCCTCTTCTTTTTTATTCTTCTTTCCTTGAAATTTCCTTTAGGGTAAGGTAGATTTCTATATCCAACTGAGTGTGAATACTATTTCCTCTTTGAGACAATTCCAATGAGAGTAAGGTTTAAACATTGACCACCTGCCCCATTTTACCTTCCATTGTAAAAGTTCTTTTGAATCTCTTTTATAAGAAATAATTTATTCCATTCTATTTTTTCCTTCTCCCAATACAAACTTCTTTCTCACCACTTAATTTTATTTTTTAAAATATCATCCCTTCATAGCCAACTTGCATTAATGCTCTCTATGTATACTTCTCTTGCTTGCCCTAATACTGATAAAGTTCTTAAGAGTTCCAAGTATCATTTATCCATGTATGAATGTGAACAGTTTAACCATATTCAATAACTTATGTTTTCTCTTTCCTGTATAACTTTTTTTTGCTTCTCTAGTATTTGAAAGTCAAATTTTCTATTCACTTCAAATCTTTTTATCAGAAATGTTTGAAAGTGCTCTATTTTAAAAAATTAAATATCCATGAACAGACAATTCTCAGATGAAGAAATTGAAACTATTTCTAGCCATATGAAAATATGCTCCAAATCAGTATTAATCAGAGAAATGCAAATTAAGACAACTCTGAGATACCACTACACACCTGTCAGATTGGCTAGAATGACAGGGAAAGATAATGAGGAATGTTGGAGGGGATGTGGGAAAACAGGGACACTGATACATTGTTGGTGGAATTGTGAACACATCCAGCCATTCTGGAGAGCGATTTGGAACTATGCTCAAAAAGTTATTAAACTGTGCATACCCTTTGATCCAGCAGTGTTTTTATTGGGCTTATACCCCAAAGAGATACTAAAGAAGGGAAAGGGACCTGTATGTGCCAAAATGTTTGTGGCAGCCCTGTTTGTAATGGCTAGAAGCTGGAAAATGAGTGGATGCCCATCAATTGGGGAACGGCTGAATAAATTGTGGTATATTAATGTTATGGAATATTATTCTTCTGTAGGAAATGACCAGCAGAGAGGCTTGGAGAGACTTACATGAACTGATGCTAAGTGAAATGAGCAGAACTAGGAGACCATTATATACCTCAACAACGATACTGTATGAGGATGTATTCTGATGGAAGTGGATCTCTTCGACAAAGAGATCTAACTCAGTTTCAATTGATCAAGGATGGACAGAAGCAGCTACACCCAAAGAAAGAACACTGGGAAATGAGTATAAACTGTTTGCATTTTTGTTTTTCTTCCCGGGTTATTTTTACCTTCTGAATCCAATTCTCCCTGTGCAACAAGAGAACTGTTTGGTTCTGCACACATAGGATATACTGTGACATATTTAACATGTATAGGAATGCTTGCCATCTGGGGATGGGGGTGGAGGGAGGGAGGGAGGGGAAAAATCGGAACAGAAGTGAGTGCAAGGGATAATATTGTAAAAAAATTACAATATTAATACAATTAATATTGTAAAAAACATCCCCTCCAACATTCCTCATTATCTTTCCCTGTCATTCTAGCCAATCTGACAGGTGTGTAGTGGTATCTCAGAGTTGTTTTAATTTGCATTTCTCTGATTAATACTGATTTGGAGCATATTTTCATATGGCTAGAAATAGTTTCAATTTCTTCATCTGAGAATTGTCTGTTCATGGATATTTAATTTTTTAAAATAGAGCACTTTCAAACATTTCTGAAAAAAAGATTTGAAGTGAATAGAAAATTTGACTTTCAAATACTAGAGAAGCAAAAAAAAGTTATATAGGAAAGAGAAAACATAAGTTATTGAATATGGTTAAACTGTTCACATTCATACATGGATAAATGATACTTGGAACTCTTAAGAACTTTATCAGCATGGGTTCTGTCAATAAAAATTACTTTAAAAAATTAAATATCCATTCCCCCCTCCCTTCAGAATTATACTCTGTTTTGCTGAGTAGGTGATTCTTGGTTGTAAATATAGTTCTGTTGTTCTCTGGAATTTTATATTCCAAGCCCTTCTTTTTTTTAATGTAGAAGCTGTTAAATCTTCTTATCTTGACCATGATTTCTTGATACTTGAATTGATTCTTTCTGACTGCTTAAAGTATTTTTTCTTGACCTAACAAATATGGAATTTAGCTATAATAATTCTGGGATCACTTTCAGGAGATGATCAGTGGATTCTTTCAATTTCTATTTTACCCTCTGATTCTAAGATATTAGAGAAGTTTTCCTTGATAATTTTTTTTAGCTTTTTCTTTTCAACATTCACTATTGCAAAATATTATGTTCCAAATGTTTTCTCCCTTCCTTCCCCCCAACTCTTCCCTTAGATAGCAAGTAATCCAATATATTCTTCTTTACATACTTCCACACTTATTGTGCTGCACAGGAAAAATCACATTAAAAAGGAAAGAAAATAAGAAAGAAAACAAAAAATAAACAACAACAAAAAAGGTGAAAATACTATGTTGTGATCCACATTCAATCTCCATGGACCTCTTTCTGGAATTAGATGGCTCTTTCCATCACAAGTTTGTTAGAATTGGCCTGAATCACCTCATTGTTAAAAAGAGCCCTGTCCATCTGAATTGGTCATCACGTAATCTTGTTGTTGCTGTGTACAATGTTCTCTTGGTTCCACTTACTTCACTAAACATCAGATCATGTAAGTCTCTCCAGATCTTTCTGAAATCATCTTGCTGTTCATTTCTTATAGAACAATAATATTTCATAACATTCATATACCATAATTTATTCAGCTATTCAACAGTTGATGGGCATCCACTCAGTTTCCAGTTCCTTCATTTTTGCACATGTGGGACCTTTTTCCTTTTTTTATGATTTCTTTGGGATTCTGTCCCAGTGGAGACACTGCTGGATCAAGGGGTTTTCACAGTTTTATAGCCCTTTGTGCACAGTCCCATATTACTTTCCAGAATGGTTGGATCAGTTCATAACTCCACCAACAATATATTAGTGTTCCAGTTTTTCCACATACCCTCCAACATTTATTTTAATTTTTTCCTGTCATCTTAGCCAATCTGAGAGGTGTATAATGAAACTTCAGAGTTGTCTTAATTTGCATTTTTCTGATCAATAGTAATTTAGAGCATTTTTTTATATGACTAGAAGTAGCTTTAATTTCTTCATTTTAAAATTGTCTGTTTATATCTTTTGACCATTTATCAATTGGAGAATAGCTGATAATTTCTTGAAATATCATGCCTACCTCTTTTTTTTTGATCATAGTTTTCACGTACTCCAATAATTTAAAAAATATCTCTCCTCGATTCATTTTCCAGGTCATTTCTTTTTCCAATGAGATACTTCACATTTTCTTCTATTGTTTCATTCTTTCAATTTTTATTTTATTGTTTTTTTATGTCTCATAGAATCATTAACTTCTACTTGCCCAATTCTAATTTTTAAGAAATTATTTTCTTCAGTGAGCTTTTGTGTTTTCTTTTCTATTTATATAATTCTACTTTTA
The DNA here is from genome assembly GCF_016432865.1 of Antechinus flavipes. Classification (NCBI taxonomy): domain Eukaryota; kingdom Metazoa; phylum Chordata; class Mammalia; order Dasyuromorphia; family Dasyuridae; genus Antechinus; species Antechinus flavipes. Next base: position 512,693,875 of record NC_067399.1, read on the forward strand.
AAGAAGTTATTTTCTTCAGCTAATTTTTGTACCTCTTTTTCCATCTGGTCAGTTCTGCTTTTCAAGGAATTTTCACCCATGGATTTTTGTGCCCTTTTAACATATAACGCATTCTGCTTTCAAAGTGCTATCTTCTTTGGTATTTTTGTGTCTTTTTTTTTTTAAACTAAGCTATTGACTCCTTTTTTTTTTTTTTTTTCATGATTTTCAAAGCATCACTCTTACCCACCCCCCTTTTGCTCTCTTTTTATTTGAATTTTAAAAATACTTTTTGAATTCCTCCAAGATTTGAGACCAATTCATATTTTACTTTGAAGCTTTGCATACTGCTGCTTTGAATTTATTGTCCTTTAAGTTTTGATCTTCCTTATTGTCATAGTAAATTTCTATGGATAGGGTTTTTTTTTTATCATTTTCCTCAGTCTATTTCTTAGCTTTTAAATTTATGTTGAAGAGCATGTTCTGCTACTGGAGTGGAACTTTCTCTTTTCTGTCCTAGAATTATGACCAGGACCCTACTTCTTCTAATATTTCTCATTTCCCTGGGACTGCAACCTGATAGGACTTACAGGCAGAGCAAGGAATTCTGTTCTAAGTACTACCAAAGGTCCCCAGAAATCTCATTTTGACATATTGTCTTATTCCTTACCCTCTATGGGTCAACAGCCCAGAAAGTCACTGTCATTTCAGTTCCCCCAAGCTTGCTAATGATTTTTCAGGGCATGACCTGCATTGGATGTGCTCCATTCTTAGAAAAACAAATATTTCCTGCCAATCTTTTAATTTGTCTTGGATCAGAAAATTATTTCAGCTCATCCTTTTTGTTGGTTCTGTCTCTCCAGAATTCATTTTGAGCTGATATTTTAATGTTTTCAGGAGAATTATATATATATATATATATATATGTATATATATATATATATATAGGAGAAATAGGAGAATATATATATATAATAATTATTATTTGTTAATTACCTCTCATCTAGTGCCACTGTTTCCAGATATAGTAGTTTCTTTTTTCTTGGATGAGAAATAGCTTGGAAAGAAGGAAATGGAATGTCTAAATAATTGAGTTATGTGACTCCTCTCATTAAGTGACTATGTACATAAAACAGATTTAATAATTTTGGGTTTTGATGACCACATGGATAATTCCAAAAGTCTTAACAGAAAGGGATAAATTTACATCTTTCACTTGCAAACTAATTTTTTTTCATGGCAATGACCTGAGAAATGATATATGACATATGAAAATTTTGAGAGACAAAATTTCTGGATAATTAATAATTTTATTAATTATGATTAGTGAATAATCAGTAGAATGATGGTCATTTGTCATTCTCTTGTAAAGCAAAAACAAATCAAGGAGACCTCTCAATGATTATATGCCCTTAGAAGAGTGGGTATTCCCAATAGATAACCATCAAATGTTATTGGTTAATAACTAATTAGAAAATGAATATTATATTGAGAAATAGATCTATTCTAATGAGGAACTAGGGGATATGATTTTTGAATATTTCACTCTTACTCTCATGTCATCTTCAGCCTCAAGAAATCTAAACAAAGGATCTACCCCAAATCAAGTGTGAGTATTCAGAATTTACCTAGATTAGATTCTCTTTCTAAGGTTTTTCTAGTTAGGTGGAGTAATAAGTCCATATAGATAAGATGGTCTAAATAGGGTAAATTTTTGGGCAAGTGGCATCTTCAAAGTCTGGCTGTATTAACCTACAAGTGCTTATTTTTAAATCAGGAAATAGAAAGAAAAAATCTTAATCTTAATAATTGGTTTAATCATTTTTCTCAGATATTATTCTCTTAGACTTAACCAAGAACTGGAAAAACCTGATTTACTATTATAGGTACAGGAAAAAAAAAACTTTACTAATGGTTTCCTAGAAATTGTTATAGACTTGTTGGTAAATGCCGATGACTTCCATAGAATTAAATGATCCAGTCAGTATTGATAGGACATTTTATTTGCTCCATTACTGAAGACAGTAAGAGCAAAAGGCAAGAAGGGTACTGGGGCAACTCACAAACCCTATCCCACAGAGCTCCAAAGCAGCACTGGAGAAGAATGAGGAACCACTAGAGATAATGGCAGGTATCTTGGAAATGGTGACTTCCTGTCCATAGGAGCAAGAATGAGTCCAGCTCCCCAAAGTGGGAGTTTCTAGTGGCTTCATGTAGGACCAAGCAAGTTGGTTGTATAAACCATGCTTTGTTCCTGTTTACACAACTCTAGGATGAGGATAGCTTTGGATTCAAAGTCACACTAAATTCTTATAAAGAACGGAAATTATTCTATGGGTGCTTTTGATTTGTTTTTCACCCTTTAGATCATGAGCTAAGAAATACTAATCTGTTAGGAAACAGGAATTTTCAAGTGTTGAAAAGAACATTTCATACATGGAAGTTTCCAAAAGTAGGATAGAATAGAGGGTTACCAGGCATGAAGAAAAATGTCTAAGACACAGACAACTTATTGTACTGAGAAATAATAGGCCTAATAATCATTTTTTTTGCCCCAAGAATACAGAAGGCATTTAAAAATAAAAGTAACTGAGTGGGTGCCTATCAATTGGAGAATGACTGAATAAATTATGGTATATGAATATTATGGAATATTATTGTTTGGTAAGAAATGACCAGGATGATTTCAGAAAGGCCTGGAGAGACTTACATGAAGTGAGGCTGAGTGAAACGAGCAGGGCCAGGAGATCATTATACACTTCAACAATACTATATGATAATCAATTCTGATGGACGTGGCCATCTTCAGCAATGAGATGAACCAAACCAGTTCCAATGGAGCAATAATGAACTGAACCAGCTACATGCAGTGAAAGAACTCTGGGAGATGATAAGAACCATTACATTGAATTCCCAATCCCTCTATTTTTGTTCGCCTGCATTTTTTATTTCCTTCACAGGCTATCTGTACAATATTTCAGAGTCTGATTCTTTTTATACAGCAAAATAACAGCTTGGTCATGTATACTTATTGTGTATCTAATTTATACTTTAATATATTTAACATCTACTGGTCATCCTGCCATCTGGGGGAGGGGGTGGGGGAAAGGAGGGGAAAAATTGGAACAAGAGGTTTGGCAATTGTCACTGCTGTAAAGTTACCCATAGATATAACCTGTAAATAAAAGGCTATTAAAATAAAAAATAAAAAAACAAATATAAGTAACAAGATGAGAGTATGCCCTGCTGAAAAATAGATTCAGTTATCAGTGTACTTGTGACTAAAATGAATTATGACCAGTACATACCAGTAAGGTGATGCTGCTCAGAGAGAAATATTTGGTACTTTTTTTATGGAGTCAGATTTGTTTTTCCCTCAATAAATCTATTGGTTAATCTGTACCTACCTATTAAATGCCAACAAATTGCTTGGGACTGTGCCAGGTAGTAGAGACACAGAAACAAAAAAACATGCCTTCTAGAAACTTACAATCTCCTAGGAAAATAAATAAATATCCATTTAGTCCTTTTCCAATTCTTTGTGACCTCATTTGGTATTTTCTTGGCAAAAATACTGGGGTGGTTTGATATTTCCTTCTTTAGCTCATTTTACAGATGAGGAAACTGAGGCAAACAGGACTAAGTGACTCACTAAAAGGCATATAGCAACTAAGTGACTGAGATGAAATTTTAATGCATGAAAATCAGTCTTCCTGATTCTAAGCCCTATTTTCGTAACCAAGTATATATATATATATACACACAATGGATGTAATATTTAAAAAATTGGAAATGGAAAGCTCTTAAATCTGGGGGATCAGTAAAGGAATCAACATTGAGCAAGGCATTGAGTGACTCCTGTTCCAAGCCCTTAAATAACCTATCACAATTACATCATTGCTACATATTGAATATGTGTGAACTAGAGAACCATTATGTGACCATGCTAAGTACTAAGTATATATGCGCAGCATACACTTTGCACAGCAAAGATATCCGTCTTTAGGTGACATGAGCTGGTAAACAAACCTTACTACTAGGCCACACTTACATTATCAAGCACAAATAGTGGAGTTTTGCTCTTTTGTCTCTATCTTTTGGGAGACAACATGCAGGAGCTAAATATGTTTCATGAGGAAAATATAAGAACTATTAGGATTGAAGGTGAATAGATTAAATGAGAAATAGAGAATGTCTTAACTAGGATCATAGACATGACCAAGTAAAGATCTTATATAAGATACAATTTAGTTTTGAAATTCTATAGTATTCTAATTTTACTAAGAAGAGAAGATGCTGGAATCTTGTATAAATATAATCATATTTTTTCATTTTTGTTTTGAATTTATCATTTTACTTTTCCCCAGTTACATGTAAAATTTTTTTAACATATTTTAAAAACATTGAATTCGAATTCTCTTCCATCTTCCCTCCTTGCCCCATCTCTCATCGAAAAGGCAAACAATTTGACATGTTATATATATGTAGTCATGCAAAATATTTCCATATTAGTCATGTTGTAAAAGAAAACATGGATAAAAAATCCCTCAAGAAAAATAAAGTTTAAAAAGTGTGCTTCAATCTGTATTCAGACACAATCAGTTCTTTCTCTGGGGATTGATAGTATTTTTCATCTTAAGTTCTTCAAAATTATCTTGCATCATTGTGTTGTGGAGAATAATCAAGTCATTCACAAGTGATCATTTTACAATACTGGTGTTACTTTGTACACAGTTCACTTCACTCTGCATCAGTGCATGTAAGTCTTTCCAAGTTTTCCTGAGAACATGCTACTTACCAATCCTTATAGCACAATACTATTCCACCATAATCACATAGTCACAGAACCATCATAACTATAGGTTGTTCAGCCATTCCCCAATTGATGGGCATCTCCCCAATTACCAGTTCTTTGATCCTAGAAAAGAGCTGTTATAAACATTTTTGTATATATGGGTCCTTTTTTATTTTTTTAATCTCTTTTGGGATATGTATATTTTTTAGCCCTTTGGGGCATAGTTCCAAATTGCTCTACAGAATGGCTGAATCAACTCAAGACTCCACTATCAGTGCATTAATGTCTCATTTTTTCCAAATCTCCTTCAACATTTGCCATTTTTCTTTTCTGTCCTGTTGACTAATCTAATAGATATGGGATAACACTTCAGAATTGTTTTAATTTACATTTCTCTAATTAATAGTGAGTTAGAGCATTTTTTCCATATGATAAGTTTAATTACTTCATCTGAAAACTTTTTGTATCTTTTGATCATTTATCACTTGGGGGATAGCTCTTAATTTTACAAATTTGAGTCCATTTTCTAAATGCTTGAGAAATAAGGCCTTTATCAGAGAAACTTGCTTCTTTTTTCACAGTTACTATTGCTAACTGTATTTCCTTCCCTCATATTCCCCCATACTCATTTATTGTATTCTCATTCTCCCTTTATCCTGTCCCTCCTCAAAAATGTTTTGTAATTCCCTCCCCTAATCCATCTTCCTTTCTATCATGTTGCCCCTTTTTCTTATTTCCTTCCTCTTCTAAATTTCCTGCACTAAAAAGTAGATTTCTATATCCACTTTAGTATGCATATTATTTCCTCTTTGAGTCAATTCTGGTGAGAGTAAGGTTCATTTTCCCTCACTTCTTCCACTGTGGGAGCTTTTTCTTGCCTCTTATATGTAAGATAATTTAGTCCATTTTGCTTCTCTTTTTCCTCCCTTATCCCTTAATTTTATTTTTTAGATATTATTCTTCACATTTAACTCACACCTATGCTCTCTGTCTATGATATGCTGCTTTTATCTGCCATAATAATGAGAAAGGTCTTTTAAGCCAATGAAGAGATGAATGTCTTAAGAAGCAGAACTGGACAAATGGAAAAAGGCACAAAAATTCACTGGAAAAAAAAAACTTTAAAAAGTAGAATTGACAAAATTTCTACCTTAAAGGATTACTGGGCTTGGAATATGACATTCCAAAGGGCAAAGGAGCTATGATTATCAATTGGCCTAGTCTATTTTTTAAGGTGCTATTTTTTTCAATATTTAAAAAAAATCTTTTTTCAGGCTGTTGACTCATTTTTAAAATTTTCTTGCATCATTCTCATTTTTCTTCTCAACTTTTCTTTACCTTTCTTTTTTAATAAAACTTTTTATTTTCAAAACATATGTATAATTTTCAACATTCATCCTTGCAATACCTTGTATTCTAATTTTTTTCTCCCTCTCTTTCCCCTACCCCTTTTCCTGGACAGCAAGTAATTCAATATATGTTAAACATGTTCAATTCTTCTATACATGTTTCTGCAATTATCATATTGCACAAGAAAAATCAGATCAAAAAGGGAAAAAATGAGAAAAAAGACAAAATGTAAGCAAAGAACAACAAAAAGAATGAAAATATTATGTTGTGATCCATACTTAGTCCCCATAGTCTTCTCTCTGGGGTCAAATAGCTCTCTCCATCACAAGATCATCAGAATGGGCCTGAATCACCTGATTGTTGAAAAGGGCCATGTCCATTAGAATTGATCATCATATAGTCTTATTATTGCCGTGTATACAGATCTCCTGGTCCTGCTCATGTCACTCAGTATCAGTTCATGTAAGTCTCTCCAGGCCTTTCTGAAATCACTCTGCTGGTCATTTCTTATTGAACAATAATATTCCATAACATTCATACTTATTCAGCTATTCTCCAACTGATGGGCATCCACTCAGTTTCCAATTCCACTGCAACAAGTGCTGCTACAAACATTTTTGTACATATGGATTCTTTTCCCTTTTATATGATCTTTTGGGGATACAGGCTAAGTCCTCTACTTTTCTTACTTCATTTTCAAAACCCTTTTTGAGCTCTTCCATGACCTGAGAACAATTCACATTTTTCTTGGAGGTTCTGAGTGTAGGTGCTTTGATTTTGTTATCTTCCTTTGGGTGGGTGTTTTGATCTCCCTTGTCACCATAGTGTATTTCTATGGTTAGAATCTTTTTCTTCTTTTTGCTGATTTTTCCAACTTGACTTTTAAGCCTTTGTTAAGGTAGGGATCTACTTCCAAAGCGATGGGCACATTTTCCCAAGCTTCAGGGGTTTTGTGCAACTGTTTTCAGAGACACTTCTAGGAACTTGAATATTTTTTGTTCTTCCAAGGTGATATGATCTAAGGAGAGGTGTTTACTGCTCTCTTGGCCTGTGTTCTGTTCTGTGAGTGACTGCAAGCACTATTTTTGGCCCTGGAACTGTGAGGAGGTTCCCTGCTTTAGTTGCCAGCTTTGGTGTGCTAGTCCTGCTCATCACCCTGGGACTACCACCTAGAAATAGGACCCAGATCCCAGTATTGGCAAAGCCAGAGAGTCCTGCCTCAGTGCTAGCAGAGAGATCCTGTCATCTCCTTCTGGTCGGTTGTTTGACTCCCTTGCCATCTGTGGGATGACAGCTCCAGAAGCAGCTGCTGCCTTTGTAAATTCAGTGGCTCCTAAAGCTTTGGTTTGCTAGGGTTGGGGCTGTGCTGGACTGGGGTCCACTCTCACTCAGATGCAACAGACCTTTCCTAATGACTTCTAAGTTGTTTTTGACTAGAAAATTATTTTACCCCATTCTTTTATTGATTATCTTTCTCCAGAAATTGTTTTATGGCCTTATTAAAGATGCTTGGAGGGATTCTGGGGAGAGTTCAGGAAAGTCACTGCTTTTTTTTCTGCCATCCTGACTGTACAACTTCTGCCTTTATGTTAATTTTCAAGTAATCTTATTAGATAGTAAAGGAACTTATCTAACATGCAATATTCTCAAGCTTCATTTAACCTTTCTGAAAGCATTCTATGCCTCCTTAAGACCACCTATTTCTTGTAACTGACTTCAACTATTTATGAGACACTTTATCAAGTAATCATGTAAGAAAATGGCGAGGAAACAGATTTAAGACATTTATTTTAGTCAGGAAGGAGGGAAATAATATAGAGTATAAATTGATGTAACAGTAGTACTTTGTATTTTCTATGTAATTCATTGATTTCAGTAGGCACTCAATGCCAATAAAAATTACAATTCCCAGAAGTGAGCATTGAGGCAATATGAGGTCATTGATAAAAGGCTAAACTTAGAGTTAATAAGAAATAAGTTTAAATCCTTTCCAAGACAGTTTATGGCACTCAATTTTACAATTTTTTGAAAATGAAGAAGTTAGACATGAAAACCTCTAAGGTCTTTTCTGACTCTGATCTTATGATTATTTTTTTTTTTTAAAGAATTGAGCAGATGGTAGAAGATAGAAGAGCTAATGAAGTAACCTGAATTCTAATCCCAGATTGCTACTATATCCTAGGGTATCTCATTTAACCTGTGTGAGCTGGTTTTCTGATCAGCCTAATGATGACATTGAGTGACATTATCTTTAAGATTCTTTCCAGTTCTAACATTCTATACTTTCTCAACCATTGCTACATGGGAAATAAGTTGATGAATAAGCACACACATATCTAGGTGTATATTTATAATTAGTGACACTTAGATACATTTATTAAAAAGACAATTGCTCTGAAATTTAATATCCTCTTTGACCAACTTTGGATTTCTTGAATCTAATACCAACTTCATGACTCAAGCTTTCTCTTGGCTTTCTGCTCTGAATATCCAATATATGCAGTGGCTATGGTTCTACCTTCTCTCTTCTGAATGATTCATGTACATCACGTACAGATACTCTTATATATCAATTCTCTGTGAAGATGAACTGCCCAAATGTTCTATATACTTAAGGAAATTTTTCAAGTTAACAGAAACCCTGTCTGTGAACATGAATGGTTAGGAAAAAAAGAATTGTTATTGGGGTCTTTTCTGTCCCCACCCCAGGGTGTCACACATAATGATATAATCTCTATGTACACATGGAAGAAATTGGGAAGTAAAAATTATTTGAACTTTACTTTCATCTAAACTGGTCAGTAAAGGAGAAAGTGCACAGAAATCATTTTTGTTGCAATGCATTCAACTCACCAGGGGTACAGATACAAAACAGAAAGAGGGGAAATAAAAAATAAAGAATACATAAGGGAGAGTAAATTCATGGAAGGATTAGTTATAAATAAAACAAATCTTAAACTCATGATGAATAAAAGGTTAAAAGAAAAAATGGAAAAGGTAACAACTTGAAATTAACAATGAATGAGCAATATAGAAAAGAAAAATTATAAGGGAATAGTGTAGGGAGAAATAAAAAATTAACTGTTATTACTGTGCATGTGATACATTTATCCCTAACATGGAAAAGTTTAGAAAGGATTAGAAAGCAAAATCCAAAAATCTATTGTTTATAAGAATCAAATATGAACCATAGATGCACAGGGAAGAATTAAAAGAAAGGGTAGAAGCAAAATTTATTATGTTTCAGATGAACACAAAGAAGTAGAGAGAGCAGTTTTAATTTGATGTAAAGCAACAGCAACAAACAGCAACTAAAAGAGATAAAACACATAGGTAATGAATTGATTTCAATACATGTTCTAAAAGGCATATTTTCTAAATGCATAAAGGAAAACTTTTTAAAATTTACAAGGAGATATAGATAGTAAAACAATAAGTAATTGTGGGGGAATCTCAATTTAACTTTTTAGTGCTAGATTAACTTGAAAAAAAGTTAAAGACCTAAATAGAGTTTTAGAAAAGTTTAATATGCTACTGGCTATTATTGAAAATACATAAAGAAGATTATATATGTTCTTAGAGGTGTATGGGATCTTTATAAAAATTGATGATCAATTTTTATAAAGATCCATACACCTCTAAGAACATATATAACGTAATGTAAAAACATCATAAACAAATGCAGAAAAGTAGAAATATTCTACATATCATTTACTTACCACAATGCAATAAAGTGAAATTAAGTAATGAGCTATTGAAAAATGTATTAAAAATTAACTAGAAATTAGCTTAATATTAAAGAATTAATAATAGATTAAAGAAAAAAATCATAGAAACAATCAATAGTTTCATTTAAATAATGACAAAACAAAATTTTGAAGGTTTCAGCCAAATCAGATATTAGATGAAAATTTACATCTCTAAACACTTTTCTTGATAAAAGAAGAGAACATGAATTGAGAATAAGACTTAAAACACTAAAAAAAACTAAGAAATTAAAAACAAAATATCAGTTAAACACCAAAAAAAAGTTCTGGAAGGTCAAAGAAGAGATTAGCAAAATTGAAAACTAACAACAACAACAAACAATTAAAAAAATAAAATTAGGAATTGGGTTGACTTTTTTGATAGAAAAAATAAAATATATAAATAATTAACAAATTTGATTAAAAAGATAAAAGAGGAAAACTAAAAATTAAAAAACCAAAAGAGGAAAACTAAATTATTGACAAACAAATTAAAAGGTGAATTCATAGCCAATGAAAAAGTTAAGCATATTACTAGGAAAAAATCTCCCCAATTTGTCAATAAAACTGACAATTTTAAATTAAAATTAATAATTACTAAAATATTGAACACCCAAATTAACAGAATAAGAAAGAGAGAATTTAAGCAACCCAATTTTAGAAAAAATTGAACAAGCCATTAATGAACTTCCAATGAAAAAACCTTTAAAGCAAAATAGAGTCAAAAGTAAATTCCTTGTATGACACTGATATATTCCTTATATATCAACCAGAAAGAGTTTGAACAAAGAAATAAAACTATAGACTTATAGTTGATTGATCATTGATGAAGAATTTAAAAATTAAATATTATTCAGAGGCTAAAAAATCATAACACAAAAATTACATACTATGACTAAGGTGAATTTATACCAGGAAAGCAGGATTGATTTAATATTAAGAAAACTATAAACTTAAATGGATTCAACATGAATTGTGCTTAGACCATTAGAAACTTTGGATAAAGGTTTTTAGATTATGAACAGTTGCACATACACACAGTTTAAAGAGAAATATATAGACAAAACATTCATTCAGGTACTGTGTTAACTACTAGGATTGCAAATATAAGCAAACAAGACATAATTCTCCTTTTCCATTAGCCACTCTATTTGGTTTGGACTACCTTTCTCAGCTTCCTTTTATGTTCTGTCTTCCCTCAGTAGATTACAAACTCCTTGAGGACAAGGACTTTCTTCCTTTCTCTTATTTGTATTCCAATATCTTAACCTGGCACATAGTAGACCTTAATAAATGTTTATTGAATTGAATTCGATTATTGAAAATTTATGAAAAGATAATCTTTGCCATTAAAGAAATGGCATTCTAATAGGGGTAGGAAGCACATGAGAGGGATGGAGAAGGAGGAAAAAGCTGTTCATGACCTGGAGGAATGATTCAAGGTAAGATGAAGCTAAAAGCTTCCTCTCTTACAGCCTAGCTTACCAATCTAACATTGAAACCTTAAGCGAGAGATGAAGTTGATGGCTAGAATGCAAGCCACATGGCATGGCGATGGGAATATAATATATAGTTCTGCAAGTAAAATTGTGATGTGTATAAAAATCTCTATTATAGAACCTTTTACTCTAACCTCAGAAACTCATCCTTCTTTCTGAAGACAAACTCCCCCCAACATAACCAGTATTTTAGATGTAAAATTAGAGACAGAGCAATAGTGCAGAACAATATATATGTGTTTTAGCTCTTTTACTATATTTAAGCTCCATGATGGGAGGCACTGTGCAATATCTTTCTTCAGATCTCCTCTAGGAATAGGTAGATTTATATGTATGGAGGTGACACAAAAGTTTCTTGAACCATAGTTCAATAATTACAGTGTATACACTGTAATTCAGAATTTTTTCCACAAGAGGACAGTATTTCCCAGCTATATTGCATATTTGAATTACTATATATTACACTGGCCTGGCACCAATCCATTCTCCTACAACATTCACTAGAAACTGCAAAAAATTGAGAGGAGATTTCTGAGATACGAACAATGAATTTTCAGCAGAACTAACGGAGTACTGGAAGTCAGAGTAATATAATCTTATCAGTTTTTTACATTTTATATTTATACTCTAAATTCTTTTTTAATCACATGTAAAAATTTAACATTTATTTTCTGAAATTTTGAGTTCCGAATTTTTCCTTTCTTCCCTTCCTCCACTTTTATTGAGAAAGCAAACAATTTGTATAGACCATAAATGTGCAGTCATGCAAAACATAATTCCATATCAGTCATATTATAGGAAAAAAACACAGATAAAACAACCACCACCAAAACCCCAAAATAACATGAAAGGTTAAAACATATGTTCCAATCTTCATTCAGATTTCATCAGTTCTTTCTCTGGAGGTGCATAGATAGCATTTTTTATCATAAGCCCTTTTAAATAGTTCTGGATCATTATATTGCTGAGAATAGCTAAGTCAATCATAATTCTTCATCATACAATATTGCTGTTCCTGTGTTCTGTTCTCCTGGTTCTATTCGTTTCACTTTGCTAAAGTTTATGTAAGTCTTCCCAGATGTTTCTGAAAGCATTTTTATGGTCATTTCCTATAACACAAATGTATTACATCACAATCATATACTGCAACTTGTTTCACCACTCCCCAATTGATGGGCATCCCCTCAGTTTCTTAATCTTAATTTTTTTGTGTGTTTTAAGAAAAAAAACATACTATTTTCCCTTTTATTCAATCAGCCACAAACTCTTTAATGTTTGTAATCTTGTTAACATTCACTGAGTAACAATTTATTACAGGGACAGAGATAGGGAGTGGACTTGTAAATTGTTTGGTATATGGAACTCATATGAAAAAATATTCTCTATCCATCAATATAGTTTGGCATGTTTGAGAGTTGCTTATAGGACAGATGTCAAATATAGCATGTGGTCCATAACAACCTTGAGTAACTTGACCCAGATTAAAATGTAGTTCCTGTCTGATTTTAATGTGTTGATATGTTAGTTTAAAAAAAGAAAAAAGAAAAGAAAAAAAATAAAAAGAAATATGTAAACATATACTTTTCTAAGTCAGTGTATGGCCCACAGAGGTCCTTATGTAAGGGTTAATGGCCTCTATTTCTATTTGTATTGGATGCAGCTGGCCCAGAGCATTGAGAGTTCCAGTGACTTGTGGAAAGGGTAAGATTTGAAGTTTCTTGGTTTTAAGAAAAATTTCTTTTCTTTAGGTCATGCTGCTTAATGTTTAATATCAAATTTGAACAGTTTCCTCCTATTGATAGATATTTAGGTTCTTTAAACTTAGTTTTCTCACTAAAGGTGTTGCATGAAGAGAATATAATTTGAGCCATGTAAGAAAGAAGGCTGTGTATTTCTTTTGAAATAACAATTAAACTTTAAATTTTAAATTTAGATTTAATACCTATTATCCATGAGGCAGGTGGGTGGTACAGTAAGTAGAGCACTGGTCCTGGAGTCAAGAGGACCTGAGTTCAAATATGACTGCCCATATTGTGCAACTCTGGACAAGTCACTTTAACTTTCTTTTCCTCCTGAAAAATTACTACCTATATGACCTCGGATATATTATCTAACCTCCCTGGGTCTCCTTAGTTATCTTCTCCTGTGAAGTTATGGAATGAGACACGAAAACTTCCAATTTTAGAACTAGAACCAATAAAATCCTGATATCTTGAAAAGAAGGAATCATTAACCTTTATAAAGGAACACTACGGATATTGAACTCTGCTTTTCCTTTTGAGTCTATTCAGCATCCCACTAGCCCTCTCAAGTGCTTCCAGAGAAACACAAAAGAAAACAAATCATTCCCTAGAACTACTGGTCTTTATCTGTATTTGAGCAAATATAGTTCTTTTTTTCCATAATTTTCTAGGAGAGAGGTTGTCTTGCTTCTACTAATACAGTCACACAAGAAAGAAAGAGAATCTGGAAATCTAGTTACTGCTCTCAATGCAATCACCTGTCACAACCTTCTGTACTCCACACAAGCACACAGACACATTATACATGTCCAGCCTGAGTCTGGAGTTCTAATTTGCTTTAGCTCTAGCCATATTATGATGTCCTTGCTTTGCAAAGGGAAATTTGGCCAGGTCCTAGTATAATGAATAAGTAATCAGTTCATTACCTTCCCCTTTAGTTCTGCAACAATTTGATAAAAGAGCAACTTAGAAGGTTCTGGGACTTGAGACTATTTGAGACTGACAAAATTGTAAACGTAATTGTTAATATAATGACAGAAAATTGTTAATATATATTATAACATGGACTGTCTCAATCTTAGTCAACCTGACAATGTCAAAATTCTAGGATTTTCCTTAATATTCCTACCTCTCATCATCTTATTATAATCATTACACAAACACTGACAAATTCAAACATTATATAACTCATTTTCAAAGGAAAGCAATAAAGCTAAGTTGAATAGAAGCTAAGGATGAGTGGAACTCGTTCCAATATACATACAGAGGAATCTAATATGACATATACATCTGTACCACCCCCTAACCTCATTTCCTTTCTGAGACAGAAAGGCTCCAAGGCTTGCCGGCTTCTACATAGAATTGTTAAAAATAAAGAGCAACACAGAACTAGAGACATTTTCACCAACATGCCAAATCCAAGTCTGCTATGGACAATCACATTCTCCATCTTCCTAGGTAAAGGAATGACTCAGAGGGCAGGGACAGGGAAATGAGCTACTTTTCAAGGAATAAGGGATTCTGGTATATGGTCATTTTTGTCAAGAATTTTAAACTACATAGAAATAAGAAAAATGAGAAAATGGTTTAGAGCCCTTCAATATATTTTCTTAGTCTTATATTAAGATGTCTTTGGAATCCCTTCAAGGGTCATGACAGAGTATTAATTTTCTGTTCTCTTTTCCGCAGGAATCAGCACAGCCCAAGTCACTCAGTTACCACCAGCAATGTCTGGAAAGGAAGGAGAGACTGTGACTCTCAACTGCAAGTATGAGACCAGCGACAGTAATTATGTTTTGTCTTGGTACAAACAGCCTTCCAGTGGGGAGCTGATTTTACTCATTCGTCAGGAAGTTTATAAGAAAATGAATGCAAGGATCAATCGATATTCAGTGAATTTCCAGAAATCAGACAAAACCATCAATCTTACCATCTCAGCTTTACAGTTGGGAGACTCAGCGATATATTTCTGTGCTTTACAAGAGCCCACAGAAGGAGAAGTGACAGAAGGAGATATACAGAAACACCAGTGCTTAGCATGACTCCCACCTGCTACAGGGGGTCCAGAGAGAGAGACATTCAAACCCCAACAGGAAGGCAGCACAGAAAGAATCTCAAAATAAAAACCATTTCATTCTAAGAAAAAAAAACCATAACTGGTTTCAAAGAAAAAGTTCTATAAACCACATTCCTCAAGAGCATTCTTGAATTGTGATGCCTTTGGTACAAGAGAAACTTATGAGAAAATTCCTTCTGCCAATTTAGATTGGCAACCCTTCTGAAACTTAACTCCTTGGGTACTAAGATGGCACCAGCCAGTAGTAGGGGTCCTCAAACTACGGCCCACGGGCCAGATGCAGCAGCTGAGGACAATTATCCTCCTCACCCAGGGCTATGAAGTTTTTTTTATTTAAAGGCCCACAAAACAAAGTTTTTGTTTTTACTATAGTCCAGCCCTCCAACAGTCTGAGGGACAGTGAACTGGCCCCATGTTTAAAAAGTTTGAGGTCCTCTGTGAGGGAGAATTTGATTCTGTAAGCATGGAACAGGGTCTCCATCAACATCTTCCTGATGCAAGTCCAGTACTCTATCCTCTGTACTATTATATTTGTATATGTATATACTGTAGGTATAAATGTATAAACAAGATAATCTACATGTATAGAGACATATATGAAAATATGCTTTTTATATACACAGACATTTATGACACAGCCAATGACCAATGTGGAATTAAGTTTTGTTTGATTATGAATGCATATTTTATTAATATACATGTATAAACACATACATATACACACATACTTTTCAGTCTGTACCCTGAGTTCATCAGTTCCATCAGGCGGTGGATAGTATATTTCATCATGGAATTACAGTAGGTAATTGCATTGATGAGTTCTTCAGTCAAAGTTGTTTGTCCTAATGTGGTTTTTGCATAAATTATTCTCTGATTCTGCTCACTTCACTCTACCTCAGTTTATACAAGTCTTCCCAGATTTCTCTGAAGCCACCTCTATCATTTCTTATCATATAATAGCATTCCATTACATAAACTTCAATGATTCCTTAACTGAGGACTTTTCCCTACTTTGTTTCCAATTCTTTTCCAACATAAAGAGTTTCTATAAATATTTTTGTACATGTGATCCCTTTTCCTCTTTGTTCAATCTCTTTGAGTAATACTGGATCAAAGAGAATGCACAGTTTAGTTTTTTTGGGGGTTTCAAATTGTTTTCTAGAAAAACTCAAACAATTCACTACTTTACTAATAGTTCATTAACATACCTATTTCTTCACAAGTCCTCCAAAATTTGTCATTTTTTTTGGCCAACTTTTCCAATGTGATGTATGTGAAGTAGCTTATCAAAGTTGTTTAATGTGTACTTCTTTAATTATTTATGTTTTAAAGCTTTTTTTTATAACTATAGATAGCTTGGATTTCTTTCTATCATGACTTAGTCCTTTGGCCATTTATTAGGGAATGGCTCTTATTGCTACAAATTTGAAACACTTCACTATACATCTTAGAATGAGACTTTTATTAGCCACATTTTTTCCAGTTGCCTGCTTGCCTTCTAATTTTAGCTATATTATTGGAGTTTGTTTTTGTTTTTGCAAAGATTTAATTTATATAATCAAAATTATCCATTTTATCTTCTGTGATCCTTTCTGTTCTTTATTTGTTGATGAAATATCCTCCTCATAGAAATGAAAGGTATTTTCTTTCTTGCTTTTCTAATTTGTTTATGATCTCATCTTTTAAGTCTATGAAAGATTTTCAAAAAGTTTATCTTTATATGTAGTATAGGATGTTTGTCTACACTTAGTTTCTGCCTGACTGCTTTCTAGTTTTTTTCTATTTTTCAAATAGTAAATTATTACTTACTATTGGTTAGAGTGGTTGGAGATGAAACAAACATTCCTTTGTGAAAGAATTGGCAACATGGAACTCAAGAGTTCATTGCTGGTGGTTAAAAGTGGGGGAATATTATCATAATTGGGACTTAAGTTAATAATATTACATAAGAGATGCTCTTATCCTTTCAGGAGTACCCTTAAGACCTTTAAAGGAAATATGTAGCCAGTTTTTCCCTGGAAGAATAAGACCAGAATAATTCTAATGTAAAGAATTATGATAACTTGATAAATAATGAGAAACACAATGCTTAGTTTGTAAGTTATATCTAGTAGTAGTGTCCAATTAAAATGTAAATGGGGTTGTTAAGTGATATATGTTATTCCCTGCAGACATATTTTGACTTAGGAAACTATAGTAACATTATGTTTTATTGAATATTTATATATTTTTGGTAAATATTTCCCAATTACATTTTAATCTAGTTTGGGTCTCACTTTTAGTTGACATTTCTGATAGAAAGAAAATGATTTCGCCATATTGAGCAATAGAATGAATCTGTGGAATGATCTTGTACCCTCAGGTATCTTACTCACTAATTACTAATAATTGCTAATTTTTTAATCTAACCCTGATTCCTCTCTCTTTCTAGATTTGAATAGAAGACTTATTTTCAAATTAAACCAAATAGTTATCCTTCCCTCCCTTTATAAATGAGCATTCTTGACTTTAATTTGTCAGTAGTCTTTGCAGGAGACAATTTTCATGTGGAAATTGCTTCCTTCTGGAGCATCCCTAAATTAATTATTTTGATAATTAATGGGACAGCATTAATTTTCTCTCTGACTGTTCTGCACCTAGAGTTTTCTTGCTTCTGCATCCACAAATGGAAGCAGAAAGATTATAGGCAATGAGATAAAATGGAAAGTCACCTTTATGAGTTAGAGCAATCACATCCTAGGCTCTAGGCAGTTTCATAATATTGACTTCATTGAAAAAAACCCTATCTTTGCCTCAGGTATATTATTTTCAGCTTAGAGGATTTCAAGGTTTCTTAAACATCTAAACTTTTGTAGCTGATGACTATCACCATAGAAATCATAGCATGTCCTCAACATCAGCAGCATGAACCTTCCTACAAGGCTTTTTCCTCAGCTAAGAAAGTTTACTTATATACAGCTAATAATGACAATAGTTATAATTTATATAGCATTGTAAGGTTTGCAAAACACTATACATATGCTGTTTCATTTGATCCTCACAGCAACTCCATGAGATGGGTGTTATTACCCCCTCTTTTCAGATGGGGAAATTAGGACAGAGAGAAGATAAATGATTTTCTCTGGATCTCACAAATGATGTCTGAGGTGCTATTTGGGTTCAAGTCTTCTTAACTCTAATTGTGATCTTCAATCTACAATGACACCTGTTACATACACTCAGTTAATTTGTTCCAAGATCCTTTCTCTCATAAAATATTTGATTTATGTTGTTTTAAGTGATTTTAACACTCCAAAATGAACCCTTTCATAGAAACCATAAATTTATTCTATACCACCTACCTTTTTAAAAGTATCTGTTAAATTCAACGTTACTTTCAAAACTGTCTTGCTTGTCTCTGCTTCTTTCTGAAGTTTCCTCTGTATTCCTTTATGCACTTTTAAAATGTTTCAATTGCACATCTCTTTTATCCCTCTTTTTGTGTTATATAAACATAGGTATTCTCCTTCATTCCTTCCCAACTAGAAACAGAAAGAAAATACTCTTGTAACAAGTAAGCATAGTTGAGCAAAACAAGTTCATACAATGGTGATCACATCCAAAAATGTAGAGCTTTTCCCCCATTTTGAGTCCATCACTTTTTGTCAGATAATCTGTTTCCTCATAGGTCCTTTAGAGACATGTTTGATTAATCTTAGGCTTTTAGTACACGGCTTTTGTCATTGTATAAATTATTCTCCTATTTCTACTTACTTTATTCTGGATCAGTTCTTACTTTCCAGGATTATTTGATATTTTCTCTTTTATCATTTCTTATGATACAATAATATTCTATTGAATTTATTTATTATAATGTGTTCAGCCATTAATAAACATTCATTTAGTTTTCAATACTTTTCTTATTATCATTCTTTCAGAATCAGGGCACTTGTTTTGATTGTGAATATTTCCTTCCCACTTTCTCTTAAACTGCCCCACCATTCTCATGTTTCCCTTTTGAATTTGATACATTTCTAACCAAATTTTGTCTTAGTGTGTATTTGTGTTCAAACATCTTTTGTGCATTTTAAATGAGTGAAGTTCATCTAACTGGTCTTTCTTACCTGCACTTTTTCTCCATGTTTTATGTGTTCTTCTTGTCTTGTGTCTAATTAAGAAAAATAACAAATTCTCCCCTTTTTTTCTCCTTTCTATACTACTTTTTTTTCTTATATCCTCTTTCTTTTTCCTTTTACAACCCTCAGAACAGAACTATTTCACTCCTAGATTCTCCATTTTTCTCAATTTATTTCATCAGTATATTCAAGACAATATTTGGAAGTAACATTTGTTTCTTTCCCATTATAATGTTAGTACATCATCATAAAGCCCCTTCTAGTTGATCAAATGACTGTGCCTTTCTTGGTTTCTCTTAAGTTTAGTGTTTGCTTGTGCATATACCCTTTGATCCAGCAGTGTTACTACTGGGCTTATATCCCAAAGAAATTTTAAAGAAGGGAAAGGGACCTGTATGTGCCAAAATGTTTGTAGCAAGTCTTTTTGCAGTGGCCAGAAACTGAAAACTGAGTGGATGCCCATCAGTTGGAGAATGGCTGAATAAATTGTGATATATGAATATTATGGAATATTATTGTTCTGTAAGAAATGATCAACAGGATGATTTCAGAAAGGCCTGGAAAGACTTGCATGAACTGATGCTGAGTGAAATGAGTAGGAAATCATTATATACTTCAACAACAATACTATATGATGATCAATTCTGATGGACGTGGCCCTCTTCAACAATGAGATAAACCAAATCAATTCCAATAGAGCAGTAATGAATTGAACCAGCTACGCCCAGCGAAAGAACTCTGGGAGATGACTAAGAACCATTACATTGAATTCCCAATCCCTCTATTTTTGTCCGCCTACATTTTTTATTTCCTTGATAGGTTAATTGTACTCTATTTCAAAGTCCAATTCTTTTTGTACAGCAAAATAACTGTATGGACATGTACAAATATATTATATTTAACTTATACTTTAACATATTTTACATGTATTAGTCAACCTGCCATCTGGGGGAGGGGGTTGGCAGAAGGAGGGGAAAAATTGGAACAAAAGGTTTTGCAATTGTCAATGCTGAAAAAAAAAACCCATGCATATATCTTGTAAATAAAAAACTATAATAAAAAAAGTTTTGTGTTTGCATTTCATAATTTTTGCTCAGCTCTGGTCTTTTCATCAGGAATGCTAATCCATTAAAGGAACAAAATTCCCAAAGAAATAGTTAGCTTTGTAGGGTAAGTTATTTTTGCTTAAAAGACTATGATGTTTGCTTTTTGTTTAAATGAGCTCTCATTTAAACTAGAAATGGTAACATCTTGTATAATTTTGACTATGGTTCCTTGGTATTTGAATTATTTTCTTTTAATGCTTGTAGCATTTTTTCTTTGACCTGCAAGCTATAGATTTTGACTATAACATTGATGGGACTTTTCTTTTTGGTGTTTCTTTAAGGAAGTGGTTAATTGATTTTTCTCTATTTTTCCTTTGCCCTCTAGTTCTGATAGATTTTAGCAGTATTTTTTTAAATTTATGATTTCTCAAAATATAGTATTGGGACTTTTTCTTTAAATTATGATTTTCAGAGAGCTTATTGATTCTTGAATTATTTTTCCATGTTCTGTTTCCTAGATTAGTTGTTTTAAATAGCAGATATATTTTCTTCTATTTTAAAATTTTTTGTTTATATTTAATATTTCTTATTGTCTCATGGAATTATTGCTTTTTATTTGATAACTCTGTTAGGGAGTTGATTACTTGTTCTTCCTTATTTGTTTTGATAGCATAACAAGGTGACAGAGTAGGTAGAGCACCAGGCCTGAACTCAGAAAAATTCATCTTCTTGAGTTCAAATCTGACCTCAGTCACTTAGAAACTGTGACTGGGCAAATCACTTGACCCTTTTTGTTTCCCAGTTTCCTTATCTATAATATGAGCTGGAGGAGGAAATGGTAAACCATCCCAGCATTTTTGCTAAAGAAAAAAAATGGGGTTATGAAGAATTGGACATGACTGAAACAACTAAACAACAATACTTATTCTAATGTTTTCCTCCTAAATTTTTCCTTTTATGTCATTTTTGTCTTATTCTTCACTTTTTCTAAGTGTTCATACTTTCCTTGTGGAAATTTGATTTTTTAAAAAAGTGCTTGCAGTTGCTTTGAAATTATTCTTTCTTTCATTTGGATTTTTTAAAATCTCTGCATCTATTATAATTTTATCAGCATCTGTATCTTTTTTGTATTCACTCATCTTTCTCATATTAATTCTTGAATTGAGGCCTTGTGCCAGATGTAGGCTTTTCTTTCTGCATTATATTTGGATTGAGTGATTTATCTCAACCTGAGTTCCTGTGCTAATCTTTGTCTCCTTAAAATCCTAGGTTTAGGTCTCCCTGATGTGTTGCAAGTTTAGAGCTCTGAATCTTTCAGGTTCTCTACACCATATCTGTACAGAATACTAATGACTTTAGTGACCTTGAGCCTAGGGTATTGCAGTCTGAGCATTGTTGTTCCTAGTTGTTTCTAATGTCTCCACTATGAGTTTCTGACCATCCTAGGTCTTTTATGTGGAAGACCTTAACCTTTGCTGCCTTAGGATAAAGATAGCTAAAAGTATCTCTGGTTAATCTCTTGTTATATTGGAAGCCATGCAGCTTTTTTTGTCTATATTGGTACTGGCTTTGTGAAATTCTGAACTGGTAGAAGCCAGGTTTAGCAATGTCTTTTGCCCATAGACTCTTGGATGACTTTTCGCATAGTTCTGATGTTGTGGAAGTGATTCCCTGTAGTTTTTCATTGGATTTCTTAGTCATTATTTGGTGTGCTATAATTTTTTAGATATCTTTTTTTCCTTTTCTTCTTCTTCTCTGCTTCCCTCCTTCTCTCCCTCCCTCCCTCTTTCCCTTCCTTACTTCCTTCCTTCCTCCCTCCCTTCTTTCCTTTCTTTTTTACTTCCTTCCTTCCTTCCTTCCTTCCTTCCTTCCTTCCTTCCTTCCTTCCTTCCTTCCTTCCTTTCTTCCTTTCTCCCTCCCTCCCTTCCTTCCTTCCTTCCTTCCTTCTTTCCTTCCTTCCTTTCTTCCTTTCTCCCTCCCTCCCTCCCTCCCTTCCTTCCCTCCTTTCTTCCTTCCTTCCTTCCTTCCTTCCTTCCTTCCTTACTTCCTTCCTTCTTTCCTTCTTTCTTTCCTTTCTTCCTTCCTTCCTGTCTTTCTAATTCTCTTTCTATCTCTTTCTCTCTTTCTTTGGATGTATTAAGTATATGAAAACTGACCTCATTCATGTAGTCATATAAGATAATTATCTGTCTCAAATTTTTAATACAGTGTTTAAATTTACTATTACCAGATTTGCAACTCTTCTGAGATTTTTCCACCTGATTTTATAAAGTGGATGTCATCTTCCTTTTCTAGTTCCAAATTTAAGCCCAAAAAACATTTTTAAAAACACATTTAAGCAGAGGTAGAAAGTGATTTTCCCATAACATTCAAAAGTAATTCTTCAGCTTTCACTTACATTGCCTCTTTCCCTTTCCTTTATATCATATACTTCAAAATGCTGAGGGAAAAGGTGCTGAGAGAGAAGAGATGATAA
Source organism: Antechinus flavipes (assembly GCF_016432865.1). NCBI lineage: Eukaryota > Metazoa > Chordata > Mammalia > Dasyuromorphia > Dasyuridae > Antechinus > Antechinus flavipes. The sequence goes on from NC_067399.1 coordinate 512,716,700, forward strand.
CCATAATAGTTCCAATTTCGTTTATTCCTGCTTATTAAATTTTAGATGAGGCAATACTTTCTATTCCTTCTGATATAAATTATGTCTAAATACGCATATGCAAACACATGAGTATGATTTATATTTCTCAAGTACCACATTATTTTCCAAAACATTTTATAACCATTTTATAATTTGATTCTTACATCTCTGAGTGTCATTATTCTCCCTATTTTATTGATGGAGAAATGAAAGCTCAGAAAGGTTAAATGATTTGACTTTTCCTTCTTCAAATTTCCTTTGATCATTTGCCCTGGACATCTACTTTGTATATTATCTAAACACATGGAATTTGAGGAAGGCATTATATGAAAAGACATGATGAACATAAAGATCTAACTTAGGTTTCAGCTACTGGAGCAACCCTGTCTAAACCCTACAAGCATAACTATCAACAATCAGTAGATAACTATTGAGGCTTTAGCTATATTAATCTATATAACTTTCTGGAGACCAGGGTCTCTAAGTCTCAAATCCAGTTGGGATTTGCATAACAGGGACCAGCCATTCTTGTTGCAAATAAATAAAGTAAATTGAATGAAACTGCTCATTACATTATGTTTAGAAAATAACAAGGCAAATGAAAACAAACATTTATATAGGAAGTAGTTATATACTTACGTTTTTTATTTATGTATGTATGTATTATTCTCTCTGAATCCTCTATCTAGATGGGTGATACTTGAATATTCCCCTAGAAGCTGACATTTCTTAGGGTATGTATCTTTGGTGCTACTGACAATGACTAAGCATAACACAATTCAATAAAGTTGTTTTTATTATCACTGTCACTCTTGTGACTCAGCCATGATTCTAATTTAAACTCCTATTTAGTAACATTTAACATCCAATAGCTTTGACTATATGGACTTTTGTTGGCAAGGTAATATCTGTTTATTAGTGTGCTCTCTAGATCTGCCATAGTTTTCCTTTTAGGAAACAAATGTCTTTTAATTTGATGACTGTAGTCACCATTTGCACTGATTTTTGAGCTCAAAAATATAAAATATGGCATGGCTTCCATTTCTTCTTCCTCTATTTGCCATGAAGTCATGGAACCAGTTGCCATTATCTAAGTTTTTATTAAATATTAATCTCAAGTCGTTGTTTATACTTTCTTCTTTCATCTTCTTTAAGAGGATTCTTAATTTTTTTTCTACTTTCTGCCATCAGAGTGATATTGTCTGCATATCTAAGATTGTTGATATTTCTCCAGGTTAGCATTTTGCAAGATATAATCTGTATGTAAGTTAAATAAATAAGATAAAAATATACAACCTTTTCATACTTCTTTCCAAATCTTAAACCAATTGGGTTTTTCACATTCAGTTCTAATTTTTGCTTCTTGATCCACATATGCATTCCTCAGGAGATGAGTAAGATGTTAATAAACATTTGTTAAACAGCTATGATGGACCAAGTACTATGCTGAACTCTGGAGATATAATTAATTCTAAAAAACCCAACACATCCCCTGCATGATAGTGAATTTAAAAGTGATGAGTTTATCTTGGGAGCTTATCCTTATATTGTTCCATGCAAAGCAGCAGTGTTGTTATTTTTTGTCCTTCATCCTTGAAGAGGACCAGGGACGTCTAGAGGATGATATCTTGACTTGCAATTGAATTGGATTTAAATGAGGTAGAATAGTGCAGTCATCACCTTCACTATCTCCTCCAAGGTTATCAGAATCCAGTGACAAGTCAAAAAAAAATTGGCAATGGCCCTGGATGCAGGTGGTGATCTTGGTCTTTTTAAGCTAAAGTTTGTCTGAGGTAATGTCAATTCAGTAATTAAAAGCTAGGTAAGAATTGAGACAAAAGATGGCCTGCTTTGCCTTCAAAAAAGAATTATTCTGGGAAGATCCTCACTTGCTAATTGTTTGTGTTTTGATGACACAGAGTAAGTTTAACTAGCAATTGTTTCTGTTCTGGGAAGTGAGGCTTGTTCTGGAACCTATTATTGGTCAATCAATGAAAACCAGACTGATTTGGGTTTAAAGGCATAATCAAAGTAGAGACATTTGAATCATCATGGTCTTTATCAAGATCTGGTTTACCAGAGCTATATATTTCAAGGAATCATAAAAGAAGACTACATGAGACAAAAAGCAGAGCAGCATATACAAAGTGGAGTGTACCTGACATTATTATTAGTGTAGCTATTTCATATTAATGTATCAAATCATCTCTATTAGATTGCTAGCTCCTTGAGGATAGTAATCGTTTCATTTTTAATTTTGATAGTCCTAGCAACTAGCAAAGTATAATTATTGAATTTGGTATGCACTTAATAAATTACAGTTTCATTCAAGTCAATAGTACCTATAATTCTGTGCTATCTTTTTGCAATATTGATAGACTATTCAACAATGAAATTCAATGTTGAATGCCATAATTAAGTGTAAATAATTACCTTCTGTTCCTGAAATACTGTTCCTTTATTTTATATGAACATAAGTGTTTATCTTTATTTGCATTGCTGTCTGCTGAACATAATGTAAATATGGCAACTTAGTTCACTTTAATTTCTCCATTTGTTAAGAAAAAATTAATTAGATATATGGAATGGGGAGTATAAATTAGTCTAGAGCAAGGTTTCTTAAACTTTTTAAATTTGTGATCCCTTTTCACCCAAGAAATTTTTACATGACCTCAGGTGTATAGATTTATAAAATAGGTATGCAAATCAAATGTTACTGACAATAAATCCTAATTTCATGACCCACACATTCAGCTACGAGTATGAGATCCCATATGGAGTAGCAACTAAAAGTTTAAGAATCTGGGATCTGAAGTATTAAACTAGAAGATGGGTACTGTCACAGAAAGAATTAAAGAAAATATGAAGGACCAATTTTGGTAGGAAGACAATGAGTTCAGTTTAGGATATGTTGAATCTGAAGTGTAAGTGGATGTTCAAGTGTAAATGTTCCTCAAAGGAACTTGTAATTCATCCTGGAATAAATGGTGAAATTTATAAGAAAGTATAGAAAAGACCTCAGGACAAACTTTTAGAGGTTGCTTGATAATTCAAAGCCAGCCAGATAGTCCAAGAAAGCAGGGTGAGAGAGATAGAAGGAGATTCAAAAAAGGAAATATAGACACCAGTGCCTTAGAAAAATCAAGGAGCATAAAGACAAAAACAAAGGTCCTTGAAGTTAGCGATATATGGAGGCACTTTAAAACCTTATATAATGATAATACCTCATATTTATATAGCACTTTAAGCTTTGCAAGGAACTTTACAAACATCTCATTTTATGCTCACAGCCATGAGAAAACTAAAGCAGATAAGAGATTAAGTGATTTGCTAAGAATTACACAGAATATAAATGTATGAGGCTGCATTTGAACTCATGTCTTCTTGACTCCTCTAGCTTTTAACCTATCCTCTATGACATTCACCTATTTTAGTAGAAAGGTTATAGATAATGTTAGACATATTTATAATGAAGTCAGAGGACCTGGATTAAAATCCTGTCACTATTTGTATAACTTTTTAATCTCAATGAATTTCTGTTTATTCCTCTGTAAAGGAATCACAATAGAAGGCTCTGTTAGTCCTTTCTCATTCTAAAACTATGACATTATACTCTTTATATTTTAGTCATCACAAAAAAAAATACATTAAGGAAAAACAGAATGAGTTTAGAAGATGATTAGAGAATAATAATCCTGTCTTCAATAGTTTCACGTCTGGCCACAGGGCGTCAGTGTTTCCAACAACAAAATAACTACTTTTAGAATAGAGTTCTGATAAAAAAAAACAAAAACAAATCTGGTATCTGATTGGCTGAGGTCATGAGGCTGATCTCCATCTTAGCAAACAACCCCTTCAGAGGAAGCTCATTTGGGATTTGCAGAAAGTTTGGCTGTTTAAGATGAAGGAAAAAGGGATAAAGATTCTGCTCACTCTGCTAGGGATCCTGTGGATACAAGTGACCTGTGAGTAGGAGCTCCTGATTCAGTCACTGGGAATTATCAGTCTCATAGAGGGAGCAGGGTTGTTGGTTTTACAATGTTTTTAACGAAGGGCTTTGCTTGCATGAAAAGCTTTCTGGGGCATGATGAAGATAGGGGAGTCTCAGCGCACAGGAAAGGACCAAAAATGGGTAAAATATGTCCCTGTTGTGAGAGCTGGGAGCTACTATGAATCTCATGTTCCTTGTGGTCTTTTTTGAATAGGGGTCATTGGCCAACAGCTGGAGCAGAATCCTCAGTCCATGAGTATCCAAGAGGGACAGAACTTCACCATGAGCTGCAATTCTACTAGCACTTTGAACTCCTTACTTTGGTATAGACAAGAACCTGGAAAACAACTAGTTTTGTTGATGACCCTTGTTAAAAGCAAGGAAGTAAAGAGTCAGGGGAAATTCATTGCCCAGTTTGATGAAAAAAGGAAGCACAGTTTTCTGCTCATCAAAGCCTCCCAGCCCCAAGATTCAGCCACGTATCTATGTGCTTCGAGGCACAGTGTTCCACAGGTGCCCACAAGTTCTACACAAACTCTGCACCTGAGGCTCCAGCAACCTCCTTCTCTCTTCCTTTTACTCTTTGCATAGTTTTTACAGTGAGTGCCAGAACTCTCAGCCCTTTACAGTATCATTGCCTTCCTATTCTAAGAAAGGGAGAAAAGTAATATCTATCGCCTTTCTTCCTATTCACTGGTCCTTTTCAATAATGAAGGACAAACAAGAACAACAAACTACTACCCCTCCTGGTTTCAGCACTATGGAACAAGATGAGAATAGGCTCCTAGGATAAACTAATCACTTCTAAATTCATTTTCATGCAGGAAAAATAATGACTAGTATTGGAAGGGATGTGGAAAAGCTGATGCATTGTTGGTGGAGTTGTAAACTGATCCAACCCTTTTGGAGAGCAGTTTGGAACTATGCCCAAAAGGCCTATCAAACTGTGTATATCCTTTGACCCAGAAATATCACTACTGGGTCTGTATCTCAAGGAAATCATAAAGGAAGGAAAAAGACCCACATGTGCAAAAATATTTGTAGCAGCTCTTTTTGTGGTAGCAAAGAATTGGAAAAGGAGCAGATGCCCATCAATTGGGGAATGGCTGAACAAACTGTGATATATGAAGATAATGGAATATTATTGTTTTATAAAAATGATAAACAAGGTGATTTTAGAAAGGCCTGGAAAGATTTACACGAACTGATGCTGAAAGAAACAAGTAGAACTAGGAATACATTGTACACAATTACAGCAAGAATGTGTTATGATCAACTATGAAAGACTTGGTTCTTCTCAGTGGTTCAGTGATCTAAAGCGATCCCAAAAGACTTTGAACAGAAAATGCCATCTGCATCCAGAAAAAGAAATATGGAAACTGAATGCAAATGAACATATACTATGTTTATTTCTTAATTCTGTTTTTTTTTTAACTTTACCATGGTTTTTCCTTTTTGCTCTGATTTTTCTCTCCCAATATGATTCATAAAGCAATGTGTATTAAAAATAAATAAATTTACTAGACAGTAAGAAAATAAAAAATTAAAAAAAAATTTACTAGAAAGTAAAAAAAAAAATCATTGTCATACAACTAACTTAAGCCTTAACTGACTCTACCTTCCTCAGCCTCCTCTTCCCTCTCTTTCTAGAAATGGAGGGCAGAGCACCAAATTCCTTCTAATACCTTCCTTTATAGAGGGCAGTAACTATGCTCTTAAGTCATTAATGCCTTTCCATTAAGGCATCTGTTGCCTAAGTGATTTACTCGACAAAACAAAATGTTCCTGCACTGGGTACTCTTAGTGTTTCTTCTCTTCTCTGCTTTCCTGCCTCTTTTTGGCAAACTTGTTAAAGACAGGGAATGTACTTCTTTTATCAATTATATCTCCAGAGGTTAACTCGCTGTTAACTTGGATCCTTGATTTCACTGAGTATTAAATCTTGTTTTTAATAAATGTGCTACTGTTGAATATCCATTTACTCAAGGGCTATCATAAGGATTCATCAACTGGGCCAGTTTTCTGTATCTAAGGATTAAATGAGAGATTTCCAGAAAGAGGTAGAATTGGATTCTCTCTTCTTAACAAATCATTAATAAAAACAAAGAACAACAAATTCTATTTATATTTTTCTTAAAAGTTTTTGTTAAAAATAAGCATGCCGAAGACTTGGGTTATGATTGTTTTATCTCTACATCAATTTCTATTATATATTTCTTCTCTTCTGTCTCAATTTGAGTTTATATCTTTCCTCTCAAACTCCTTCTTATCCTTTTTACAACTCTGTTCCCTACTTTTCTTGCTTCTTCTACAGTAACTAGCTGGAATATCACTTGGTTTCCACACATAGTCTTTTAGATAAGTGTAGGTTTCCTCTACTAAATATAACCATTTTCTGTCTCCAATTCAGTAGCTTCCTATCAACCCATTATGGAATCCTATGTCACAGAATTTGAAAAAGGAATATTTTCGGGGCAACTAGGTGGTAGAACAAAATAAATAAATAAACACAGAGCATAAGCCTTGAAGTCAGGAGAACCTGAGTTCAAATCTGGTCTCAGACACTTAACACTTCCTAGCTGTGTGAGCTTGGGCAAATTACTTAACCCCCATTGCCTCAGGAAAAAAAAAGAAATATTTTCTGTGGTATTGGGCCCATATGAATAGAATTTATGCCATAATTAGATTCCCTTTGGCAAAATATAAGAGATGTAATTTTTTAAAGTATATTTGACAAGATATTATGTCTAAGCACAAGATGGCAGTAATTCATTACTGGTTGTTTTTTAATTTTTGGTGGGAGAAAAAATGGTTGTATATAGTAGAGGAAACCTTTTGCTTTCTGGTGCCAATAAAGAAAGATCTTTTAATTTGAAGAATCATAGTCATAATTCATTCCTGCAAAAAAGAGAGGAAGAATTAATGTACTTTTTAGAGTTCCATATATGATGATATGCCTTCAACTGGATTGTGAGTTGATTAAAGTGACCTGAAACTGAATATATTTGAGCAATAGAGCTGCCAGATGGCATTTATTCCTACACCTTGCACAAGTTTAGGATACTCTGCACTCAATTTGTGGCCTTTTGTTGCTCTGATGCATAAGTTCTATTTGTTCTGTAATTCTCTACAAAGCTGTTCCTGGCTAGACCCTGATCCCCATTGTGTGCAGATCTCTCTGTCTCTTTATGATGACATAGACTGAAGAAATGACGCACTATGATTTTTTTTCTTGGATTTCCTAATCAGAACTTGATCTAATTAATGGTCTAATGTTTTGGAGATTTCTTTGGAGAAGTTGTATGATAGAGGTCAGCTGCACTTCTTCCTGCTACTTCACTATTTTGGATCTGCCTCTGATATTCTGTTATTTTAATACAAGTGAATGCTCAATTAATTTAGACACTCTCTAATAAACTAATCATTTTGTCATTATAGATAAAACCAGAAAATACTTTCAGGGATCTAGAGGGTCTTATCCATTATTAGATTTTGTAATTCTATTTTTTATATGTGAAAAGAATAGACTGAGAGTCATTTTTAATTGAATTTGTGAAAATTGAATGTATGACCATAAATATACATACTATCCATAACAAAATTATAATAAAGGCAATGATGAGGTGTTAACTATTAAAGGCAGATGACTCATTGTTTCATGGCTAATTCTAGCTTGGATGTACTTTACTATCAAAGTAAAAGCTTGAAAGTCTTAAACATGAACCTTGCAAAAATCTATTTACCTGACACCTAAAGACCAGACAACTATACTATGATTATGTGAATAATGATTTATTTTTTCTGGCATACATTCAATATTCCATATAGTTCTTAATGCTGATACTTATTAGTTGTAACTTTTGACTAATACTTAGATCCTCATCGGTAATAATCATGTCATTCTTCAGTCCCTGAATCAATAAATTTTGACAGCCCCTCCATATTTCTAAGATCAAATATAAAGTCCTTTGTTTTGTTTTTAAAATCCTTCATAACATGACTTCCTACTACCTCTCCATCTTTACTCACTTGTATGCACTCTGTGATCCATGGCACTGGCCTAATTGCTATTCCTTACACAAAACACTCAATTTTCTGATTGTATGACTTTTCATTGATTGTCTTCCATCTCTATAATTCTCTCCTTCCTCCTTCCATTTACCTCCTCCCCTCTTCCCCATCTTTTTCTCTATCCCTCCTTCTCTGTCTCTGTTGGTCTATTTCTCATCTCCTTCCCCCTGCCCCTCTCTCTCTCCTCTCCTTATCTCCATCTCCTGGATTTTTTCAGTTCTCAGCTAAAATCCCATGTTTTACAAAAAGTTTTTTCCTCTTTTAATACTAGTTAACTCTTACTCTGTTGCTTACCTCTAGTTTATCCTGTCTATATCTTATATGTACATAGTTGTTTATTATCTTCCTGGAGAACAGGAACTGTTTCTTCCCTTTATGCACTCCAGCGCATAAAACATAATAGGTGCTTGATAAATTCTTGTTGACTTGACTTGTCTTGACTTAAAAAGAAAAGGAAAATATTAGAAAAGATGATCTTACATCTCTTTCAACTTTAAACCCATGAAATCATGTCAGTGACAATATCAAGGGTTCATATGACTAATAAAGAGGTAGATTTGTCATGCATAAAAAGAATAAGACAAGTGATGAATTGTTAAGCTGAGATTTTAAGAGACTACAAACACGTTTTTTAGATTATTAAGTGGATCTTCTATGGATTTTTTTGTAGAAACAATAAAAACCCACATTGATTGATTCACTCAAAGTTCTCAAACATATCATTTAAAAATATTCCATTTATTTGGTTAAAATTTTTTCTTGATTTCAACATAAGAACTTAGCGTGCTTATTAGCACTTATCTACTTAGCAGGATAACCATGATTATTCGTAGTTATTTTTAACAAAAAAGGAAGTTTGCATGTACATATGCATGTAATAGAGAGTGTAGTACATTCATTAACAGACTATCTAACCAGAAGGGGGCTTCCACATTCAAAGTCACGAAAATTATGACTTCAAACCACTTAATGAGGATATGTGTATGCATTATATATGAAGCAAAAGACAGTATTCTGATTGGCTGGGCAGTTAGATCAAGACTTCTCTGTGTATTCTAAAAGAGAAGAACTCTAAACATCGAAGACAAAGAAAAAGTTCTTTTGACTTGGAAATATAGTTTAGCATCCCAAATCATCAAAATAAGTGGTCAGTGTTATTTAGAAAAAGAAAAACAAAACAAAAAAAGAAACATGAAGCAATTCTTGACCATTTTGTTAATAATATTCTGGCTTCGACTGAACTGTAAGTTTGGGGTTTCAGGAAATGGGAACAGGAATCCTCAGTGCTTTTCCTCACAAAATTATGGGAGAGATAGAGAAGACTCAATTCCCGGATTCTTGTAGGAATTATGGAAATAAAGGGAAAATTATGGAAAATGCCAAACTAACAATAATCTCTTGTGCCTGTTATCGTGTGTGTGTGTGTGTGTGTGTGTGTGTGTGTGTGTGTGTGTGTGTGTGTGTGTGGTTTTGTTTGTTTGTTTTTCAATAGGGATCAGTGGAGAAGTGCGGGTAGAGCAGAATCCTCTATTCCAAATTATCCAAGAAGGAAAGAACTGTACTATCCACTGCAATTATTCGAGTGGGACTTCAGATTACATTTACTGGTACAGGAAGCTTCCCGGAAAAGGTCTGGTGAATGTTTTTGTTTTGGTGACAAATGGAGCTGTGAAGCAGGATGGAAGATTAACAGCCACATTCAACACTGAAGACCGGCACAGTTCTCTGCATATCCGAGACTCCCAGCCTGGAGACTCAGCCACCTACTTCTGTGCTACAAACACAGTGCTCACCAGGCACCTACAGCCCGTGCATTAACTTTGCACCTGGAGTTCCAGACACTGTTCTAAGGGGGTCTCCAACAGTGAAACTTAACTTATATCATAGAGGAAAAGTAAGATATACTGACAGTCCCTGTTTCCTTTATTGCTCCCTGTCATTGGTTCTTTATCCTCAGCCTACTGGAAATCTGTTATTTCTTCTTAGATCTGGATATATAACAAATCACCTTGATGTCTTATAAATAATAAAGACCAAACTAGTTTAAATAGTAAGCACTGTGACAAATACAAAATGTGCAAAAACATTCTCAACTCTTACAGCCAAAGCAAACTATCCCTTCTTCGCAATTTCTCAGCGGAGTTGTGAATCTCATTTCCACTCTGTACCTTACAAATTTCCAAGGGAATCTGGATAGTTAAGTGCTTCAGTTCCCAGGCACATCAGATAATGATAGATTGCTCAGAGTTTATGTTTTCTAAAAAACATGTGAAGTGCAATAGACTTTTTATGTATTTATTTAAAATTAAATACAAAATAGAAAAAAGAAAAAGGCATCTTTGTCATGTGTACAACAGTACATAAGAGAGGATTCAAAATGTAAAAAAAAATTTTTTTTCATTTCCAGAAAGCCTATGTAATAAATAGCATACATTGTGTTCAGACTTTGCTTTGTTCTCTTATAAGTTTTTTTTGTTCTACGCTGTGTACTTTTTACTTTATTTTTCCCCTTTTCCCCACTCCCCCACTCCCTAAGAAGGCTATAATTAAGTACACATATCTTGCTATCTATATCTATATGCACGTAGACATATACATATATATGCATACATACATATATACAAACCTACATGTGTAAATCTATACATATATACACATAAAAGATATCTATAATTATACATATATGTACACAAATATACATTCATATACATCTATATGTAAGATTTGCTAAGCTTGTTTTCTGTTTCTCTATAGGTATATAATATCTTTCATAAGTCCAAGTTTTTTCATAGTTTTCTAAATCCACACACTTGTTATTTTCTATACCACAGCAATAATCCAATCTTATACTGTCTATTTTAGTAGTCTAAAACAATATTAATTAATGTAACTGACATATAGTTCCTCTATTTTTCTCTTTTGATTAAATATATTTTATTTTTAACTTTCAGATTACTAATTACTACTCCTGCTTTTTCCTAATAAATTCTACTCCTGATCATTATTGTTATGTTTATATATATATATCTCTTATTTTCTCTCTCTGCTGATATCTGCCATACTACTACTTGCTATCTTGCCTTGCTATTATTTAACCTATCCCTTCCAAGATTCTCTCCACCTACTCTTTTCCTCCTTCTTTATCCCATTCCCACTAATCTAATACCCTTCCTCCCTTATGTCTTTATAAATTTGGAAGACTTTTACACGCAGAGACACAAAAGCACAACAGTTGTCTTATTTCCTCTTTAACCCATTCCTAATGAGAGAAGAGCTCGAGAATTACCAGTCCCTCTTCATCTAAATTCTGTCAGTTCTTCCTCGCCAACTTCATTCATATAATGTAATAACTCTTTTTTTACCTTTTCCTACACAATTTCGCTTTATGGAATTGTATTATACTCAGTTCTATGCCTACCATTCTTTTGAACTACCTAATCACTAATGATAATCTTAGACATATAGTTTACATTTCCTTTTTTAAAACATATACAGTTTGTCCTTATTGAGGCTCCTGTAATTAGTTTTTGATGTTTACCTTATACATTTTTCTTGGATGTTATATGTCTAATTTTCAGGTCTTTTTGAAACAAAATCCTGAAATTATGGCAATTCATAGAATATCTTTTTTGTTAATAAGGATTATATCTAACTTTGCTAGGTATGATATTTTTGGTTTCAGTCTCAGTTCTTTTCTTCTTTGATACATAGCATTCCAAGACTTGTCATCTTTAATGTAGCTGTTGCTAGATCTTGTGTGATTCTAATTGTGGTTCTACCATAATTGAATTTTTTTTCTTTTTGCTTTTGTCTTTGAACTTGGGGTTTCAGAATTTGGCTATGATGTTCCTTTTGTAGGATCTCTTTCAGGGGGTGATTAGTGGATTTTTTTTTCTGTTTCTATTTTCCCCTTTTGTTTTAGCAGTTTAGGACTATTTTCTTTAATTATTTCTTGCATTATTGTATCACGATTCTTTTTTTTTTGTTCATGGCTTTCAGATAGTATGATTATTCTTATAATTTTCTTTTCTTGATCTGTTCTACAGATCAATTGTTTTTCTTATAACTTGTCTCATATTCTCTTCTTTTTTTTGATGCTTTATATTTTGTTTTATTATTTCTTGGTCTCATGACTTTGTTGGCTTCCCCTTGTCGAATTTTGATTTTCAAGGAGTCATTTTCTTCCTTAAGATTTTGGATCTCCTTTTCTAGTTGGTTGACTTTACATAATCTTGTTTTTCTTGGATTTTTTTTTCAGTTTTTCCTCAATCTCTCTCATTTGATTTTAATTCTTCTATGAATTTCTTTTTGAGCAGGTGACTATTTATTGTTACTCTTTGGGGCAGGAGAGGCTTTTTGCTTCAATATTCTTTTCTGAAGATGAACCCCAATATAGCAAGTTTCTTTGGTTGAGATCTTTCTCCTTTGCCTGCTCATTTAAAAAAAAAATTATAAGAAATTTTTAGTGTGATCACTGTGAGTCCTAGGAGATGGGGAATGATGGGTACAATAGGTTTTACACAGAGACTAGATAAAATCTGGAACTTTCTGTCAAAGCTTATGTATTTAGAGTGGAAAGCAGGTAGAGAGTTTGGAAATTTCTGTTTTTCTTCTTAGTCTCATGGCCTTGCCAAAGGGCAGGAACACCTTGAATGTCTACAAATCGAGAGCGAAGTTTCATAGCCTAAGAGCGTTTTCCATTCCAATATGATCACCTTCTTTTTAGTTCTCCCTTTAACTTTGTCTGCCTTACTACTTAACTTTGGTACTCTCCATTCCATCATCTTCTTCACTAAAATCCCACAAACTAGTTTCTCCAAGAAGATTTCACACTCAAAGATGCATTGCTACTAACTGCATTTTACTCAATGTGAGTATTTTACCACTAAGCAGAGTAGCTAAAGAACCATAGTTCCAAAATTCCAGGGTTACATAAAAGCCATCTACAGCTCTGTGAGTATATTTGAAAAGAAACATAGAACAAACAAACAAAAAAACAACAAACGTCCAGATTGGCAAGATGGTTGAATAGCTATTTTCAAAGCACTCCAACTTGACAATAATAAAAAAAGAAATATATAATAAATCAAGCTGAATCAACAAGAAAACAAGGTAGAAGATCATATAATGCAAAAGCCTTATGGAATAACTGCAAAAATTGTAAGACTCTTTTATCCATTCTTCTTACATTCAGACCTCTCTGGTATAAGCAACTAGTCAGCAAAAGTGTTTAGAATCAGCAACCATTCAAGTATATTCTGTTTTAGTGGTTGTGGCAACTATCTGCACCTCTTTTGTTAGCAAATTAATCTGAACTCCACTACCACCCACAAAAAGAAAAGCCTTTTCTTCTATCCATTTAAGGTAAGGGAAAAACATGCAATTGTTGGGGAGAGAGAGGAGAGATTACACAAGAAATAGAACAGGTCTTGAACGTCCCTTGAGAAGGGGTGACTAGAAGAGAAGAAATTTGTATGGTCAGGGTAAAAAGGACTAGATTCCTGGTTGCAGTCAGTTATTTTCATGCAGAGACTTTTCTAGGCAGGGATTCAATAAATTCCTATACTTCTCCAACTTGATGAGGTTGAGGACACTCAGTTTCAGAAATCTGTTCCAAAGAAAAATTGTATGACATGGAAGAAGAGTGGGGAAGGGTCAGAAAAAAAAGAAAACTGAGGGACAAATTATTGGGAATACTAGAAAAAAGATGCTGATTGTCAAAAGAAAATCTAATAGAGAAAAACGGAATAAAAGTTCAGTTCCCAAGCAAATAATTCAACATTTAAAAGAAAGAAGAAAAAGTGAATAACTTTTTAAAAAATTTATGTTTCAAAAGAAAATGAACCAAAGCTAAAATGAAAATAAGAATTCTGCAAATTCCCTAGAGAAGATCAAGAAATGCCAGAATCATTCTCTGTCCTTTCTCCCTTCCTTTTCTGTTCTTTCCCCTTCCCCCCTTTCCTTTCCTCTCCTCTCCTCTTCTTTCCTGTCTGTCTGTCTGTCTGTTCATTTTTCCCCATCTCTAGGATCGAATGCTCTCCTCATGATGGTTTGGTTTTCTGCCAAGTATTAGTTGTAGTGTCAGCAGTTCTCCATTTAGCTCCCCACTCTCCCTGTTTATTGCTTGATATTTCTTGATAGTTTGAATTGCAAAGTCAGAAGAAAGGCAAAATTTGAAACAGGGACACCACGATGTATTGATAAAAGGTATCCTTATGCATGGCTTTTGATCCTGCTCTGGATAAAACAGTAGAAGGGAAATGAATTTTTCATGCCAGGAACATAAGAAAATGTTTTGCCAATATGTCTCTGCCTCTGTGAATTATCACTCTTGGCCCAGGGAAAATAATATAAGGAGATAAAATGTTTAAACAATGAAACATATGACCATAGTAAATAAATGGTGATTTTTACTGGAAAGTTGAATGTTTGGAAAATAAAAGGATTTTATAGATATATTAATGATTCAATACCTAAATTAAATTGAAATAATCATTCTCTGCTTGGTAGAGTAGGTAGAGAGCAAATCTCAGAGCTAGAAAGATCCCAAATATGATTATTGATAGAAACTGGGAACATAATTGTTGCGGGAAAGTCACTTTAAAATCTCAGTGACTTATTCTTAGGCAACTCTTTAAATTAAGATTAATTTAATTAATTGTTAAATTAATTAAAATTAATTAAATTAAAATAAAATTTTTGTTTTATGTAATGAAACCCTTTTGTCAAGTTATTGAAAACTATGGATCCATTCTCAAAATACTTTTAAATTCATGAAAATAATTCATGGAATTATAAAGAAAATAAAATATTTTGAAATATAGTTATCAAAATATTAACAAGCAAAAAGCCCCAAGTTCTTAGGTCCTAGACTTAAGTTGCCAATGAGTTGCCTACATGTATTAAGAGGAATTTTATCACACCTTGGAATTTACAGGGCTGGGAGGAAAATGGTCCCTCTTGACCACTGTCTCACCTTTGTCCGTGCCATGATGTAGTAGAAATAGTGTTATATTTGAAGACAGAGAATACTTCCTGGCTCTACTGATTATTTGTGTAAAAAAGGCTTTACCTTTTGTTTTTGGTGGAGCCTTCTTGTCTTATACCTTGGTCATAGAAATATCAGTACTTGGAATCACAATGCCAAATCCTTAATCATACTCACTTCCCACTCCTGAGACTAGGGTATCTTACATCACCTGAGTACATACCAGTGCCAGGGACTCCCCTTCTTTTGGGGTGTGATATAGCCTAGGAAAGCATAGTCTTAATTTGGAGAAGAGTTTATATTGTTGCCATTCCCCATGAAGTTTCTGTTTCGTACTACAAGTATATACCTTCCCCTATTCCAGAATATGAATGTCCTTTTAGTTGTTTTTCTAAAGTAAAACTTGTCTCACATGCTCACCTACATCTCAGACCAGTCCATATGGTTCTTTTCATGCTCTCCAATACTCCCTATTCCTTCTTCCTCTTAAGGTTTTTGTGAGAATGAAGAATTATTACCCATTTTTAATATCCCCAGAATGTGTGGAAGTCTATCCCCATCTTTTCTTTGCTTCTTATCTCACATCTTTATTTTTGAATAAGTGTCGCACTGTGTTGTCTTACACACAAAAGAAAATGACTTCTTTATAAAAGAGTATATTTATTCCACAGAATGATGATTCAATTCTTCTAGTCTCCTAACTTTAAGATCCCCTTAAATTTTTTGATTCTTAAATACTTTTAAATTCTCTGAAGATTCTTCCTTTATTTTAGCTCCTCTCTATGTAACTTCCAACATTAGAATATGAGTTCCTTGAGGTCAGAGGCTATCTTGGGTATTCCATTTCCCTTCTTTTCTGCACATCCTCAGACTGTCAGAGATTGTGAGGTCTCTGTTGTAAGTGGTAATCTTTGAAATGGGAATACTTAAGTTAAAAGATGCCTGAGACACCTAGGTTACATGAAACTAACCAAAGGACTACTCAATTTTTTACTGTTTTTGCCTAGAAAGACACATAGACTATTTCTTTCCTCTGTATGTTTCTATAATCTTAAAGAGATAAGTCTTAGTAAACCATCCAGAGACCATGCTATCATAAGATACATCAACTTGAAAGATAAAAAACATCTTCCAAAGACTAAAATATGACATACCATTTTTGAAACAAATTGAACTGATTTAACTTCAAAACCTACAAATATTCATACATAAGTGTAGAAATGTGGAAATCTAGAACTTCCCTATATCATCATTGTCATGTTAAAGCTCTCCTTTCTGTCTCCAGAGATTCTACTATAACTATTTTTTTCTTTCAACTTTAAGATAATTAATCTTTTGGTACCATACATTGCCTTCCTGTGCATAATTCTCTTTTTTACCCACTATTTTGTAGTAAACACAATAAAAGCCGTTTTGTCTTCATATGCAGACATAATCCATTATAAAAAATATGGAAAATAAACAGTGCTTTTAAGAAAGCCAAGAATATGTGAAGTTTAAGAGACGCCACTTCATCAGGCAGCAATGAGGCAAGGGAAAGAAATGGAAAGGAGATAAATTCACTAGGTTATTGTAGTAGCCATGCAACACATTTAGGCAGATAGAAAGTTCTGTTCAGTTAAATCATTTCTTAAGCAGATCAGGAACCCAGCCAAAACTATGTCTAGTAACAATTTTATTTAATTTTATGTCTTTTCTGAATATCTGCCAGTTTTTCCTACTGGTTAGTTAAAAACTGCACTTCCAGTAGCCCTTAAGGCTTTTATGGAATTACAACATCGATAGAAAAATAAAACAATTTTTGTTTTCAAGGAACTCATATTTTAAGTAGGGAGACAATTTATACAGAGTCTTGGTTAAAGTCCACATTTATAAACCATAAAATTCCTTCATCTGAACACAATCTGTTGTCGTTTTACTTTTCTCTCCACCTTGGAACTCCAAATGCCATTCTTCACTTTCATGTTGACTTCTAATCCACTGAGCCATTGGATCTTCCTCAGATCATCATCCCCTTTGCACTGACTTCATTATCTTTGGTAAACCATTCAAACTCTACATTATCCACTGTTCTCTAATTTTTTGCTTCTAATTGTATTTCTAATCCAGCCAGAGAAAACCTCAGCCTCAGATTACGTCCATCATCTGCAGCTTTTGCATTTACTTATGTGCTGCCAAACAAAGCTGGAGAAAAATCACAGAACTGGGCTGCCAGGTCATGTTACCTAATCTCTAGTGGATCCTCAATGCTGCAAAGCAATCTGTTTACACCTCCCTAATTGACTCACCACAACAGTTTTTCTAAATATTTCCATCAGTTCTCAATCTGTCTGTTACTCTTTCTCCTTCCATGCTCTCCATTGAAAATTTTCCTTCATATTTCATTTAAAAAATTGAGACCATTCATCAAGACCATCATGTTCTTCCCTCTCCCTTATTTGATATCACTCAGAAGCCTTCTGCTAATTTCTCTTCTTTTATCCATTTTATCCACATAAAGAGGTGACTCATCTTCTCATTAAGACAATCTCCCACATGTACCACCAATACCATTCTTTCTTATACTCTTTGGCAGACTGCCCCCTTTATCACCTCTACACTCACTTATTTTCAATCTCTATCTACTGGCCAAGTTCTATAAACCTTGTGTCTACCCCATTCTCAAAAACTCCTCATTTGATCTTTTCATTCCATCTATGATTCCACATTTCTCCTCCTTCTTTGTAGCAAATGTCTTGAAAAATCTGTCTATACTCAATCCTACTCTATTCGTAATTCCTTGCAGTCTAACTTTCACTGGTATAATTCAAACAAAAATTCTTTCCGAAGTTACTAACAATCTTTTACTCAACAAATGTCATGATTTTTCTCATTCTTCTTAAGCTCTCTGAAGTCTTTGACACTTACTTTCTCACCCTCTTCTGTTGGGTAGTTTTTCTTTTTCCTAGATTATTGTGATCCTACTCTGTATTAGTTTTCCTCCTACCTGACTACTATTCCTTCACACTGTATTTTGATGGATCTTCATCTAGGGCATATTCACTAATTGTGGGTGTGTTCTAAGACTCTTCTGTTCTCTTTCTATACTATTTTACTTGTTATTCTCATCAGGTCTCACAGATTCACTAGTCATAGCTATGTTGAAGTTTCTCTGAAAAATTATTCTAGCCCTAATCTCTGTCACAACTATTAGACTCTCATTTCTAAATGTCTACTGGACATCTTGAACTAGATGTACCATAGGCATCCTAAATGCAAGATGTCCAAAACTGAACTCATTATCTTCCCTTCAAAAGTCCCCTCTCTTCCTTTTATTCCTATTTTTGATGACAATACCATTATCTTCCCATCTATCCAGGCTCCTAACATAAGTATCCTCTATTCTTCCTTTTATCTCTCCTCACCTCATATCTAACTGGTTGCCAAGCCCTATAAATTTTACCTTTATATAATTTCTCACATAAAAGCTCTTTTCTCCTCACACAATCATAGGCCTGGTCCAGGTCCTCATCACTTTATGCCCTGAAGTATTGATTAGTTTCTCTGCCTCTAGTATCCCCTTATTCCAGTTCATTCTCTGCTTAGCTATCAAATTGATCTAAAATAATGAAGCAAAAGTCAAACATATCACCACTATTCTATATTTAATCAATGCTAGTGGCTTCCCATCACTTCCAAGATCAAATATAAAATCTTCTGAAACTCAAAGCCTTTCATAACTTCTGTCTCCCTGCCTACCTTTTCAGTCTTCTTATATATCACTCACTTCTGTGTACTCTGTAAGATGCTCTGTTAATCATATGTATTTCCCTGACTGTTCCTAATACCTAGAATGCTCTCTCTTTTCATTTCCTTTTCCTATCTTCCTTGTTTTGCATCAAGTCTAAGTTAAAATCCCACCTTTCCTGATTTTCCTTAATGCTAGTGCTTTCTATCTGTTGATTATCTCCAATTTATCTGTATATATTAAGTTTCAGCATAGTTATTTTCATATTCTCTCTCACTGGAAGGGCTATCATTTGGATCAAATGAAATAAAATTTGAATATAAACCTTACAAATCCTCATTACCTTTTCCTTCTCCGTCTATAACGACTCCACCCATGAATGAAAATTATTGATGGTTTGGTTTTTTAAGATAAAATCTTCATTATGCTAATTCAAATTTCTATTGTAAATAACAAAATTATTTTCTTCCAACACCTCTTGTTAGAATACCGATATTTCTATATTAACTCTAGGCTCAAAGATACAGTCAGTGTTGAAATCAATGTTAATACCTAGAACTCCAGATCCTAGGTTTTATGTTCTTCCAATTATATTATCAAGATGATTTGTTGACTGAATATGTACTTCAGTCTCTGAAGAGTAAAGTGTTCCCTTATATTTCTATTCAGTGCTGCTATATTCAGTAGAAAGAATGTGAAGCATTTTCTGAAAAGAAGAATGCTAATTTTATCTTCATGGGTAGGGTTGTAGAAAATTTCACTACCTCCCAGATTCCAGAGAATCAGGGACTTCATCTATTTCATCCTTCCCATTCCTTGGTCTTATTTGAGATGCACTATACAGTCAGAAAAGCAATTGGCAAGAGAATTTTAATCTTTTTCTTGTCTACATTCCTACACAGACACTGCACCATTTAAGGAGAGATGGTAAGACAGATTAACCCTATGTGTAATGGCTTGAAAATTTTTTTTAGTGTTTTTTTGGTACATTACAAGTTACTACCAATATCTCTCATTTCCCATCTTTTACTCATTTTATATTAAAATAACTTTTTAAATAGATAAAAAAGAAAACATAAATTTTGATTGTTGAAATGTTGAGAAAGTCTAAAAATATATAAAAAGTAACCTATTTGTGAATCTCCTACTTTGGTAAAGGAGTGGAAAGAAATATGTTCTCAACTCTTTTTAAAAAATGATGCTTGTCTTTATAATTTTGCAACATTCATTTTTGATTGATATATGGTTATTCTTCCTTTTCCCATTGTTGTAGTCATTGTTTATATTGTTTTCTTGGTTTTCCTTACTTCATTCTTCATCATATCATATAAATAGTTCTTTGCTTTTCATCATGCTTGTAACATTTCTTACAGCCCAGTAATATTCCATTACATTCATGTACCATAATTCATTTAGTCATTCCCAACCATTGGACAATTTTTTTTCCTAATTCTATTCTACCACAAAAAAATGCTACTGAAGTTTTGATATATTTGGGGACGTTTAAAAAATCAGCTACCTCTTGCTTAGCATATAATTTCTGAAGGATTTTTAATATTTTAGTCACTATTTACATAATTGTAAATTCCTTCCCTAAATGATTCTACATATAATAGCCCCATCAACAATGCCCTGATGTGCCTTTCTTTTCCTAATCTATTTTTATCCTTTTTTCTAACAATTTTTCTAGATATGAAGTAAAACTTCAGGGTTATTTTGATCTGACTTTCTCTTATTCATTATTTGGGATATTCTTTTATGTGATTTTAATATCTTGTCATTACTCTTGAGAATTGATGTTTTATAACATTTTTGGAAAATTGTATGTTAGTTGGAGAATTGTTTTAGTTATGTATCTATATAAACTATATATTATATGTTTTATATATACACATACTGATAACATATAAATGACATTTCGTGTATATGTAATATACTGACATACTCATGTATAATTACATTTTAGTTGTTTATATAGCATGGATATCAAACCTTTACCTGAGAAATGTGAGTTTTTTCTTTTTTTCATTACTAGAATTTCTGTGATGGGATATACTGTCATTTTTTGTTGTTAACTCATTTTCCTACTACATTTCAGTTCTGCCCCAAGTACACTTCACCCCTCCCCCATACACACACCCTGGTTTTGGTTTTTTGTTTTTGTTCTTGTTTTTTTAGTTCTAGATTGTCATTATTTGGGGAAATAATTGTCATTACTTTTGGAACTAATTGTCATCATTTTTAGAAAAGGCATGCCGACATGCTCTCCCAATGGCTCTGTTCACCATCTTTATAATTTTCCAAGTCAAAATATTCTTTGATGTCATCACTCTCTTATATATATATTATCATCTCTCTTGGAATGTATCCCACTTGAGGGTAGGATTGTCTTTGCTTTTGTTTCTGCATCTCTAATGTAAAGCATGGTGCCTGACAAATAGTTAGCGATTAGTAAATCCTTTTTCATTCATTTTCATATGAGGATGAAAAATAGAAAGAAAGATTAGGAGCTGTTCTCATTTCCAAAGCCAGTAATAGCTATGTGGAGGACCCCAGACAGTACAGAAGGGTATGGTGTGAAGACAGGTCAAGAAGCTTTCAAGTTCATCCATCCTTGTGCCATCAACACTCACTCTCTAGCTTTGCTGCAACTGTCAGAAAAGAAAGTCAGGAGGGAGTTGGCATTAGACCTTAAACCTCACCATGGAAACTTGAATTGGAGCTGATTTCATCCTGCTTTCTATATAGTGGGAAAATAGAAGGATTAAGGAAGAATTTGATTATCATTCCCCTGATGCCTTGGGAAATGGAAGTCATTTGGGGTACAGGCACGGAGAATATTTGCTGCTTGATTCAATTCCTTGTTATTTGCCTTTCTAGTCTATTTCAATTCAATGCTTTTTGAATCTTCAAGGCATTTGCATGGTTTGTCATAAAAAAAGATATTGGCGGGGACCCAGAATAGTTGATTATCCAAAACAGACTATTAAACTTTAGGAGCAAGGTGGTCCAGAGTTAAGCAGGAGAGGGTAGGGACAAGTGAATTAATATCTGTTAACTGCTTGCTATGTGCCAGGTGCTAAACTAAATGCTATAAAAATGTTATTTCATTTGATTCACAGGAGATCTACTGCTATCCCAGTGAAATAAGATGTAGAACTGACAAATTTTCAGAGCTGCACAGTGATTCTGAGCAGAGTTAAGGCTACTTGTTTTACCTACTCTTTCTTTCATTTTAGAACAACCTGTCCTTCTAGATGATAGGAAATATATATATTTTGTTCAATGTATTCATTTGTTGCTGTGATAAAAACAACAACAATTACCTATAAGATTACCCCATTGAAATCCTGAAAAAGGCAAAAACAATTAGTCTAATCATACTCATGAAAAAAACCAAGTGAGAAAATATGACAATGAAGAGTGGGCAGAGAACTGAATTTGGGGTCTTTGCAATCTGCCACTTTGGCAAATTACTTCAGCTGAACAGGATTCAATTTCTTCTTCTGCAAAATAAAGGGTTTCTGCTATTAGATGATCTGAACAATGTCTTTCAATGTTAAATCCTATGATCCTTTATATTGTTGTATGATGAAAAGCAGATATTATCCATGTAGCTAGAAGGAAAATATGTCCACATGGCATTGGTGGAAGTGACCTGGATGCACCCACCCCCAAAGGTCGATAATGACCTGGGCCCAGAACAGAATGTTAGATAGACATGAACTGAAGAAACTATTACTTGTCAATGATCCAAATAGTTCTCTGTTGTAAAACCCAAAGCTTTATTTTAAAAATATATTTTATTTGATCATTTATTCAAAAAATTTTGATTTTTAAATTTTCTTTCTCCCTTCAGCCTTTGAGAAGGCAATCAATGATATGAATTATCCATGTGGTCATGAAAAATATATTTCTATATTTGACATGATGAAAAAGAGGAAGAAAAATAAAGTAAGTGTAAAAAATAATGTTTCAATCTGCACTTGGAGTTCAGCAATCTTCTTTAGGAGGTGGATTGCATTTTTTATTGTGAATCTTTTGGAATTGTCTTGGATCATTGCATTGATTACAGAAGCTAAGTCTTTCACAGTTGATCATTGTTATACTATTGCTTTTACTATGTAAAATGTTCTCCTGGTTCTAATCACTTCACTTTGCATTAATTCTTGCCAGTTTTTTTTTTTCTTGTAGTAAAATCCCATCACAGTCATATATCCCAGCTATTTCAGCTATTTCCCAAATGATGGAAATCCCCTCACTGTCCAATTCTTTGCCACTACAAAAAGAGCTGTTACAAATAATTTTGTACATTTAAGTATCTTTCTTTTTTCTTTGACTTGAGATGCAGATCTAGTAGTAGAATTCTGGGATCAAAGGGTAGATGAAGCTTTATAGCTCTTTGAATTTAGTTCCAAATTATTTTCCAGAAGGAAGAGACCAATTCACAACTCCATTATTAGTACATTTGTGTACCAATTTTTTCAGATCACCTTCAACATTTGTCACTTTCCTTTTCTATCATCTGAACCAATCTGATAGGGGTGATGGGGTACCTCAGAGTTGTTCTAATTTGCATTTCTCTAATGTAATTTCTAATTTAGAGCATATTATGTGACTGTTGATAGCTTTGATTTCTTCTTAAAACTGCCTCCTTATATCTTTAGATTAGTTATCAGTTGGGAAATGGCTCTTATTTTTCTAAATTTAGCTTGGTTCTCTATATATGTGAGAAATAAGATCTTTATCAGATGAATTTGCTATATTTTTTATCCCCAGTTCCCTTTTAATTTTGTTTCTGTTTTGTTTGTACAGAACCTTTTTAATTTCCTGTAATCAAAAGTATCTATTTTATATCCCATTATCTTCTCTATCTCATTTGGTCTTAAACTCTTCCCTTATCCATGGATGTAAAATAAATTTTTCCATGCTTCCCTTAAGGCATTCCCTAAATGCACCCATTTTGACCTTATCTTGATATGTGGTATGAGATGATGCCTTCATCAACAATATTTTCCTGTTAAAACTAAATGGTTGCAAATTATGTAAGATTCAAAATTACAAATATTCAAAGAGCAAAGAGCAAAGGTATAGTGGAAATAAGTAGGCGATATCATGTTACCAGAAGTAACTTGAATGTAAGGAGCACAATTTAAAATTTTTTTCCAGTAGTCTCAAATCTCATATGGTTCTAAACTTAAAATAAGCAAATAATGGCTAGCAAGTGTTTATATGATCTTTTATTTATGTAATCTTATTTGATTCTCACAATAGCTCTATAAGGTTGGTGCTGTTATTATCCTCATTTTATAGATGAGGAAAGTAAATTTAAGGTTAAGTGATTTCCCCAAACTGAATAGCTAATGAGTGTCTCGGGCAAAATTTTGAAGTTAGTTCCTCCTAATTGCAAGTCCTTTATATGCCATGACACGTCTGCCTTACAGACATTTATCTGTTGTTATACATGAGACCAAACAGGGATGTCATGAATATAGAGGATATTTTCTAATCCCAGATCTTGTGAGAGAGAGTGTGTGTGTGTGTGTGTGTGTGTGTGTGCAATAATGTATTGAGATTTCCATTCTTTTTTGGAGGATAGACAATGGAAATAAATATAATATGCCCATCTTATTTGAGATGTATACACTTGCCTCCAAAACAGAATCAATGGAAATGAAAAGGCAATAGGTTGATTTCCTAACAGAAAATTCTCACTATAAGAGATCCAGCCTACACTGGATTTTTTCTTGACTGCCATTCCAGTTTAGGCAAATCCAGCAAGGATTTTTGATATGGACCTATAGATAAACTATATGTTTATTACCCAAGGACCAGATTATCTAAATTATTATCCTATGATTGAATATTCCTATGTATATCTCCAAACTTTCAGCCACTTCACACTGATAATTTTAACTATATATACACGGGCAAGTCACTTAACTTGTACAATTTTAGTTTCTTTGCCAGTAAAATAAAGAAGTCACTTTAGTGATCTCTAAGGCACCTTTCAACTCTATAAAGTAGTATAAGTGACATGACCAGAGATGTACATGACTGAAAGAAGAGATAGATTAGAGACATAGCAAGCACAAGGGACAGTTTGTCTGAAAAATGTATTTTTATCTCAAAGACATAGAAAGTAAAAACAGTCTTCCATCATTTTAAGTAGTTCTCTAATGAAGGATTTATGGAATGACATGGGCAAAAGTCTCACAGATAAGCTGTGAAATGGTTAAGAAGAGTATCCATATACAAGAAGTCACAGATTAAAGTATAGTAATATTAAGTTAATTATTTGTTGAATTCCTTTCCACATAAATTTACCATGAAGTACAAAAAAAAATCATCATGTGTGCCATTAAATATATCACATTTTCTTGGGTGAAAATTTTATTTGATTAAGACAACTCTGAGGTACTACTTCACATCTTTCAGATTGGCTAATGACAAGAAAAAATAATAAATGATGGAAGGGATGTGAGAAATATGTGTATTAAACTATATTGGATTGCTCAATGTCTAGGGGAGGAAGGTGGGAGGAGAGCGGGAGGAAAATTTGAAACACAAGGTTTTGCAAAGGTGAGTGTTTAAAATTATCTTTGCATGTATTTTTAAAAATAAAATGAAGTTATAGAAATAGGAAAAAAGAAAATTGTATCTGATTTCAATACTTACCTCTGTTTATGCATTGTGCTCACTTACTACGGTCATTTACTGATGGTTTTAACTCCATCAAAAATGTGTTTTGAAGGATTCAAGGTTACAATGTTTAGACATTTTGTTAGCCATTCTTTATCTGTCCAGAAGGGGGCAATGGTTTCATTTTCAGAACTTCTCTTCCCTGACTGTCATAGTTTTGCTGCATTGAGTGGAAACACGTGTGATATATGAGATAATAAACAGCTGTGATTGGTTGGACAGAAGTCAGGTTGAAAATCCACAGGTGTTTGGAAGGAGAAGAAGAAAAAACGTTTCAGACAGAAGCAAAGACGCTTTGACTGTGGGATTGATCCAGGCCGAAAAAACCCGAGTGCTTCAGGCTATTAAGAAAGAGAGGAGGGATGGAGAAACCTTTGATTGTTGTATTAATTTTCTCTCTTCACCTGAGCTGTAAGTGGGAACAACGATTGCTAGCTTTCGTTTCTTAGAATGCTGTGGGGGAAGGAAAGACACAGGGCAGGGATTCCTAAAGTTTTGTGAAAATGAAAGAAAATTATAGAAAGTGATGAACTAATAATGATCTCTTGTACTTGTCATTGTCCTTCTGAATAGGTGTGAAGAGTGAAGACCTGGTCAAGCAGAGCCCACAGGCCTTGACAATTCAAGAAGGAGAAAATGTTTCCTTCCACTGTAATTATTCAAGCTTAAGTTCAGATTACCTGCATTGGTACAGGCAGGATGTAGGGAAAAGTCTGGTGAATTTATTTATTTTGCTTTCAAATGGGGAGATGAAGCAGAATGGAAGATTAAGAGCCACTCTGAACACCAAGGACCGGCACAGCTCCCTGCACATCACTGCCTCCCAACTAAAAGACTCAGCCACTTACCTATGTGCAAAGCACAGTGCTTCCTGAGCATCTGAAACCTGTGCACAATCCCTGCACCTGGGTGCTGCCTCTCTCCCTGCCACGGGGACGCCAACAGTGAGGTTTAATTTACATGCAGCGTGGGCTTAGGCTGGGGAAGATATGTGGCTCCTATTGAGAGTACTTTGTTTCCCCTGCACCAAACACTTCCATTGCCTCATAATACTAGAAATCTCCCATTTCTCTTGGATCTAGCCATGTTAACACATCACTTCATCCTCATCTTGTTGCTGTTATTGTTGAGTCTAATTAGATTCTTTGTGACTTTATTTGTAATTTTCTTGGACAAAGATACAGGAGTGGTTTGCTATTTCCTTCTCCAGCTCTCATTTTTCAGATGAGGAAACAGATGAGTTGAGTGATTTGCCTAGAGTCAGACAGTGAGTAAATGACTGCAGCTAAATTTGAACTGAGGTCTTCCAGACTCCAGATCTATCACTCTAGCTGGTGATTTATTTCTGATTTTTTTACTACCTAATTCTATTGATAGTTTACTAAGTGAGATGATGATGAAAGGAAACTAAGTTGTTTAAAGTCATTTTTCATTGATGGTCTCTCCTATCTGAGGGCACATGTATGTTTATCAGTTATTTATAAAAATACACAGATTAGTCCTCAAGCAAGTAGTAAAGAACATAATTCACTCCAAATAACAAACATCCTGATATAGAAGATATATGTTTTTAGCAGTGATATTTCCAATCCCCATTGCTCAAGCAACTTGCCTTGTCTTTTACCAATTTTCTAAGGATGAGAAGTTGAGTCATCACCCACCTCCATATCGTGTTATTTCCATTGGGAAGGGGAAACAAAGTAGTTAAATTTCTCTCATTCCCTCCAGAATTCATCATGTTATGAGGCCCACCACTTTATGGAGCAGACATAATTCTGGAGTCAATTCTTCCATTCATGAACTACATTATTTGTTTTCATACCAATTGGATGGAGAGTCTCCAGCTTCAATCCTTCCACTAAAATGAATGATGCTAAGACTTTTCCATCTTCCCTATGATTGAATTCTAAATATTTCTGGGCTTTATAATATGCCTTGTAGCAGAACTTGGATTCTGCTTTCATCTGACCAGTTAAGGCATTCTAAGGCCCCTTACTTTTCCTTCACTACTGCACCCTTTGTTACTCTGGTCCTTTTCATTGGTTCTGAAGCAAACTCTCTTTTATGTGCTTTCTTCCCTAATTAACCTGTGAGCTCCTTCAGAACAGGGAATGTCTTGATTTTCTAATTGTTTCTCCAGTTCTTAACTCAGCACTTAACAAATAATAAGTCCCTAAAAATACTTTTTCTTTCATTCATTCATTTATTCACCACTTCTTTAATGAAATGATATTTCTAGAATAGGGATATAGCAGAAATCACCCAAATAAAATAAAATCAATGATTAAAAAAATAAGAAAAAAGGAAAGATGAAGTGAGAGCTGCCAATGAGATATGAAATAGAGAAAGGAGCTCAAATGTGTTACTCTAGAAGTCATAATTCTCATGAGGGACAGAAAAAGAACAAAGAATTGATATATAATAGTATAGTCCATGAATAGATAATAGATTTTGAAGGGAATAGAAATAAGGAGAACAAAGTAAATAGTCCTTGAAAAACATACCACATAAGGATGTTACTCAAACTAAGATGATGGATTTAGGAATGGCTGAGGTGATGAAGTTGTTGCTGCCAATCTATGACCAAAAAAGGGGAGATTTTTAAAATAACTTTTTATTGACAGAACCCATGTCTGGGTAATTTTTTTTTTTTAACAACATTATCCCTTGCACTCACTTCTGTTCCAACTTTCCCTTCCTTCCCTCCACCCCCTCCCTTAGATGGCAGGCAGTCTTATACATGTTAAATATTATAGTATATCCTAGGTACAATATATGTGTGCAGAACTATACAATTCTCTTGTTGCACAAGAAGAATTGGATTCAGAAGGTAAAAATAATCTGGGAAGAAAAACAAAAATGCAAGTATTCCACATTCATTTCCCAGTGTTCCTTCTCTGGGTGTAGCTGATTCTGTCTATCATTAATCAATTGGAAATGAATTAGATCTTCTCTTTGTTGAAGATA
Source organism: Antechinus flavipes (assembly GCF_016432865.1). Classification (NCBI taxonomy): domain Eukaryota; kingdom Metazoa; phylum Chordata; class Mammalia; order Dasyuromorphia; family Dasyuridae; genus Antechinus; species Antechinus flavipes. The sequence continues at coordinate 512,745,167 of NC_067399.1, forward strand.
CCCATTTCAATCAGAATACATCCTCATACAGTATTGTTGTTGAAGCATATAATCTCCTGGTTCTGTTCATTTCACTCAGCATCAGTTCATGTAAGTCTCTCCAAGCCTCTCTGTATTCATCCTGCTGGTCATTTCTTTTCTTTTCTTTTCTTTTTTTTTTTTTTTAATAACTTTTTATTGACAGAACCCATGCCAGGGTAATTTTTTACAGCATTATCCCTTGCACTCACTTCTGTTCCGATTTTTCCCCTCCCTCCCTCCATGCCAGAGTAATTTTTTTTAACAACATTATCCCTTGCACTCACTTTTGTTCCGACTTTCCCTTCCTTCCCTCGACCCCCTCCCCTAGATGGCAAGCAGTCCTATACATGTTAAATAGGTTACAGTATATCCTAGATATAATATATGTGTGCAGAACCAAACAGTTCTCTTGTTGCACAGGGAGAATTGGATTCAGAAAGTATAAATAATCCGGGAAGAAAAACAAAAATGCAAGTAGTTTATATTCATTTCCCCTGCTGGTCATTTCTTACAGAACAATAATATTCCATAACATTCATATACCACAATTTATTCAGCCATTCTCCAATTGATGGGCATCCATTCATTTTCCAGTTTCTGGTCATTTACAAAGAGACCTGCCACAAACATTTTTGTACATGTGGGTCTCTTTCCCTTCTTTAAAATCTCTTTGGGATATAAGCCTAGTAGTAGCACTGCTGGATCGAAGGATATGCACAGTTTGATAACTTTTTGGACATAATTCCAGATTGCTCTCCAGAATGGTTGGATTCGTTCACAACTCTACCAACAATGTATCAATGCCCCAGTTTTCTCACATCCCCTCCAAAATTCATCATTATTTTTTCCTGTCATCTTAGACAAGTAGGTATTCTACTTTATCTTATGAGTAATAAGCCATTTGAATTTGTTGTATTGGAGGGGAGAGTGGAATGACATAATCAGACTTGTGCTTCAGGAAATTCACTTTGGTAGCTAAGTGGAGGATGGCCTGGACACAGTGCCCCATCCCAACAGGATTTCTTTAAATTCCAATTTTGTCATCAAAAGAATTAGCTATCCCTTTCAGCTTCCTCTCATCTACAAATTCAAGAATCATGCTATTCATGGATCTGCTGGCAAATGTTTAATAACTAGCTTTTGGAGGAAGGGAGTGAAACCCTGTCTCTACATAATACAAATTTTAAGTTTAATCTGCATTATACATATTATTATATATTATTCCTTATTGGTCAACATTCATATTGGCAATAGAACATAAGTACCAATATTCTGGAAGTTTTCATAAAGAATCAATCCATTATTCTCAGCAAATTCTGACTCACAGCTGGGGGAATCTGCCATATATTTCTGTGTTCTTATGCAATGGGCAAGCTGTGCAAAACCCTTAGCAGGAGACTTGGAACCATTCAATGTAAGACCCAGCAGATCCCCTCACAACACTAAGGAGAAGTGAGCAGAGAATCAAAGATTGCTGTGTTGACTCAGCTGAAGGTCTAGAAAGGAAACAATTGACTTCTTTAAAAGAAAAAAAATAACATCATAAGTGATTCCATTTAGTCATCAATCAGGGCAGTTCAACCCTAGGGCAGAGTTCCACTAGTTTAGTGGAAGGTTTTGGGAGGGCTGCTCTGCAGAGTTCTCCTTCAGATGAGAATAAAGGTGCTGTATCATTATTATCAGGAAAGATTACAAGATGTTAAGGGTGAGTGGGAGTATGGAACAAGAACCTATCAGTATCCGTAAGTCTTAGTCCTCAAAAACTTATATCCTTAAAAGTCCTTCCCCTACTAAAGATAATATAGAAGATAATGGGGACACTGAATTAATTTTTTACAAACATTCATACTACATTCATATTTGGCAGTTAGGTGGTATAGCAGATAAAGCACTGGCCTGGGTCACAAAATCCTGAACTCATAAATGTGTTGTCTTTTCCTATTTAGAATGCAAGGTTTTTGAAGGCAGAAATTGTTTCATGTTTATATTTTATTTATAGCATCTAGCACAGCACTTGGCACATAGAAGAGATGTAAGAAATCACCATTTTTTGATTCATTCTTAAAGCTATGTAGAGTGCAATCTCCAGCAAGTCCTAGTAAACTACCAGGACTTCACATACAGGCCTGGGAGTTGTCTGTTGCTTAAGGGACAGCAATTAAGTCTGGAAAGATTCATCACCACAACATTGGCCACCAAAGGGTGAATTTTTTTTTTAGTATTAGAAATTCACAAAGACTGATCATTCAGGTCTAGAATTTAGGATCTGTATTGGAGAGAATGTACTTATATCAGTGAAATAATAGATCTTAAAGTACTGAAATAAACCATTTCCAAAGAAATAAAATTCTTTGCTTTGTGACTTTTTATTCCTGGTATATAATTATGTATTTCTTTTTTAAGCCATCTTTTGTTTTTATAATCCTTATGCTCACAGCTAGAAATTTCATTTATTTCTCATAGGCTGTGTTGGTTTCTCTTAAAAGGAAAAGGCCATTGTAGCCTAGGGATTTGATTGATCTGAAACAGTGGTTTCAAACTGAAATAGAAATGGGAGCCTCTGAATCATACTTAAGAATCCTTGCAGGCTGCGTATTGACTTGGAAACACATATGTGTGTATGTGTGTGTGTGTGTGTGTGTGTGTGGATGTGTGTACATGCACACATACATATATGTACACACACATTAAAATCATAAAAGAACTACATTTTAGTTTGGTTTAGTATGGTTTGGGCCGTGCTAAGGAATCTGGTCAGCCACATATAGCCTGCTGGTAACGTTTGATACCTTTCGTCTGGGAGGACTAGAGGTGAACCACTAGTATGTCTTCTTGGATACCTGAAACAAATCAAGCCCGGTCTTTGAGAAGCTGAGATTCCTCAGTTTCATGACTTCTTTAATCACAAGCTATAGATGCAGAGGAAAAGGAAAGGTATATACTCTTGAATTAATGCTGCATCTTTATTGATTCCTCTTTTAATTACTGAGTAAAACTTGTATTTGTTAAATTAAAAGGCCCATAAGTCTCTCTTTGCATTTCAATCTTAAGCCTGAATGATTGCTTGGTCTGTTGCCTGGCTCTGGAAAAGAACATTTGGAATAGTTGAAAGGATTTGATCAGAATGATCTTCTGGTTAGAGTGATAATAATAATAATAAGTAAGTGGCATTTATTGTATACTCTAAAATTTATAAAGTACTTTATAAAAATTCTGTAAACATTTTGTGTCATTTACTTCTTATAATATATCCAGGAGATAGATTATTCTGATTTGAAAGATGAGGAAACTGAGGCTGTTATGCCTTAATTTCCCTGAATTCTATTCTGCCTCAGTTTCCTAAATTGTTCTACTTCAGTTTCCCTGAATTGTTCTGCCTCAATGGCAAACCCCTCCTCCTGACCATTAGAACTGATATAAATTAGGGTTGGGAGCCCTGACCATCAGCATTCCATAGGGCTATAAATTATAGATAGGTTATTTAGATATAGGTAAGCATATCTTCTATTTCAGGCATCCTGGCTCCTAGGTCCACCGAAGTTATCAGAATTTATGGTCCTTACTCCCAACCTGTCAGAAATGAATTTATGATCCATTCCTAAAAAGTTCCCACTCACCAGTGCTCTTCCCCTTCTGCCTTTGTTTACCTTATCACTGAAGTCCTATAAAAATTCCTGGAATTCTTCACTCCTTGCTGGTTATTTGGAGACTAATTCAGCCCCTGGGGGTGACATGGATCCTGTTTTGCTCCCAGCAAATCTCTCACTCTCAAATAAAATATTACAAACTCTCTAATCTCTATCTTACCTCAGTTTCTCTGGCATTACAAGGCAAACAGTAGTTAAGTGATTCGTTCATAATCACATAGCTAGTAAATATTTGAAAAAGCATTTGAACTTGTCTTCCAGATTTCAAGTCTTGAATTTTATCTACCATGCTACTTATCTGTGAGGAAAGGTAGAAAGGAAGCCTTGGATGACTGAACATGAAAGTATAACACTTTAAGGATGCTTTATTTTTGGTTGAATATGGAGAGTCTTCTCAGTGGGATTTAAGAATGTATAATTTCCGGGCTAGCTCTCTGGAGGGCCTCAGGATCATTTGAAGTCAGGATCAGTCAAAGTCCTTGGTCCAGGGGTCCTCCCTGAGCACACTGTGGCAGAGAGACTCTGACCCTCTCCCTCAGCCCTCTAATCCTTGCCTCTGATACCTTTACCACAACACATACAGCAATCCCCAATTGTGAGGAGAGCCATCACATCACCTATTATCTAAGTATATGTTTATAGAACCATTATCTCATATTGAGTAAGTAATTAACCTTAAGTACTCTGCTATCTTAGATTCAAGTATACCTTTTCAGAGTTCCAGCCCTCTACAAAAAAATGGGACATATGAGGAAAAATTACTAATGAGAGAAATTAAAATTAAACTAATTCTGAGAGACTATCTCATAGCCATATGATTAAAAAAGATTTTTTAAAAAATGAAAAATATTGGAGAAGCTTCAGAAAAAAAGGCACACTCATATATCTTCAATGGATTTATGAACCAGTCTAATAATTCTGCAAAGTAATTTGTAATGAAATACACAAAGTTGCTAAATAGTACAACTCCTTTGACTCTGTTATACTACTACTAGGCCTATCAACAAAAGAGATAAAAGAAAGAGGAAAAGGTTTTACATGCAAAAAAGACATTTACAACAGTTCTTTTTGTGCTTTCATTCAGACTCCACCAGTTTTTTCTTTGAAGATGGTTAGCATTTTTCATCATGTCCTTTAGAATTGTCATGTATCATTTTATTGCAGAGGATACATAAATCATTCACAGTTGATATTCATATAATACTGCTCACCTCTGGTCTTTTTAAGGTCCATTTTTTCCACCTTATAGAATTATATTAAGAAAATTTAATATAAATAAGTATAGAGTGTACTGATTAAGTTGTTTTTGGTTATAAGCATGTATTGTTAACCTTTTAGAATATTGTATATCAAACTTCTCTATTCATTATGAACATAGCTCCTAAATTTTGTGTGATTCTGACTTGTTTCTTGGTATTAGAATTCTTTATTTCTTGCTGCTTGCAGTATTTTTCTTCCTTTAACCTTTAGATTTTGACTATGTCATTCTGGAAGGAATGAGTTCCTTCAGCAGGTGATTAGTGTATTCTTTCCATTTTCATTTTGTTCTCTTATTCTCATATTTCTGGGTAGTTTTCTTTCATGATTTATTTCTCTGTGGTAGCTATGTTAGGTCATGACTTGCAGATTATTTGATTATTCTTATTATCTTGTCTTGATCTATTTTCCAGGCCAATTTTTAAAGAAATATGCCATATCTGTCATTTTATTTTTTCAGTCTTTTGACTTTAATATTTTTCTTTGTCTCACATACTCATTAACTTCAGTTTAATTTGTTCTAGTTACAAGTAGTCTTTTTGTTGAGATGGAAGATACTCCAAGAGTAGGGTCCCCAAATTAGTATCACAGGTTTGACAAAAGAATTCATACAATCAGTCTCCAAGTTAAGGGGCAAAGATTTATTATAATTATAATGCCAATTAAAACAGGCTAAATTTCTAAATTTTAGCAAACAGCAACATTAAAAAGATAATATTAAAGGAAAGAAGTCACTGATATGCTAATCTTATGGTTTAGCAGTACAACTGAGGAGAGGAAGGGATGGGATAGTTCCCATCATTGAATTCTATGGCTTAATGACTAATAGATTGTTCTCTGAGCTTTGAGTGGTCTTAGGATTTCTCAGGAATTGTTGCTTTCTCACACCTCATCATTCCCCCTCAAGCAATTAAAACCCAATTTGGGGCAAAGGGAGGAAAATCGTATCTTCTGGAGCTGCTTCAGGTTGACAAGGGGGGTAGCGCTGCCCCTGCCCAACTGAGTCAGACTCAGGAGGGGAGACGTGATGGTGGCGGCAGCAGCATCCAGGGGGTGCTGAGTTTTAGGATTAGGTAGTCTGTGGTATTCAGGTTGGGGAGTTCATGGCCTGGAATCTGGAAGATACAAAGCTCACAAACAGTGGGGAAGAAAACAACTAACTTGGTAAAAATTTGAGAACTTATAAATGATAAGCTTATAAAAATTGGAGGAAAACAACAACTCAACAACAAAAAGTTTGGAAAAGGCAGCTCTATTTATTGTTTGATCAGTGAAAACAGATTATATAAGGGACTGGAGGGCATTCTTTCCCAAGTGAGTAGCTTGGTGTAGGCCAGACAGAAGGTTCCATTGCCTCATCTCTGGGATTAGAAGCCAGCCTGAGACTGTTTGAAACCACTGGAAGGAGAAAGGGTGTGTCCCCTCTCTATGCATATGGCCCCTGAGTATGGCAGACAAGAAAGGCATATTTGGAGTCACTATGGAAGTTCACTCTCATTCCTTCCCCAGTGCTAAAGCTGGTGCTAAAGACATTTTTCAATGAAGGGTTACAATCCCTCTCTGGCCTCTGGCTTCATTGGGACCTGTTGCTTATGAGGGAACATGCTGGGATCCCACAGCCCACTAAAGCTGAGGTCACATGAATAGCCCATCTAGGGACAGAAGAATCTGCTTCCTCCCGATTTCATATGGAATATGGGAGTGAAGTAATATGATTTTGCGGTCCCCTGATTTTAAGGGAGCCTTCTGTTCTGACAATAAATCAGTAATTCTAAATCTTCTGGCTTTGGAGTCTGCCTCAGGGACTTCCCACCCTCCCAGTCTAAGAACAACAATCTGTCTGATTCTGATTAGACCACTTCTCAATTCATTTCTGACTGTCAGATAGTGTCTGGCCTCAGGATAGTTCCAGGGACCAAATTCCTGAGACAATAGTGATAATCTTGTCAGCGATACCAAATTTCAGACACTACTCCTGAACTGCAGAATTAGCATGTCAGTGATAGAAAGCTGGATAAATGTGTCTTCATACTGCTGTTTCTCTGCTGAATTCTCTTAGAATTCAGTCCGCTTGTAATAGTGTTACAATTACAATAAACTTTGCCCCTTGGCTAAGGAGATGGGATCAAGCCTGCAAGTTCTTTCAAGACACCTCATGACACCGGTCTATGACTCCAAACTTTTGGGGTCCCCTTCCCAACCTCAACAGGAGGGCTTTGAGAAATGCACAAAAAGTGCACCGGGAGTCCTGAGAAGAGAAAGTTGGGTCTCCAGTTTCACCCCTAAGTCATACCCCAACAAGGGGGCAGGAGAGGAGGAAATGATAAGAAAAGAGTGTTTAAATAATGTCACCAAACTGAGAAGGCAGAGGGAGGGTCTCAAAACAGGTCTTAAGTTTTCCTTCAGTTCCCATCACCCTATGAGCCGAGGGACAGGTGGAGCCAGAGTACCAGATCAGGACACCAGGTTCCCATAAAGTCAAAGAGAAATTCAATGAACACATCCATAACCGTGGGTTAGGCCATTGTGATGGAGCAAAGGGGAACCTGGCCAAACCCCAGGCACCATCACTTCTGGTCCTGAGGAGACCAGAGGACAGGGCATTCGGAAGAGCAGTTTGACCCCACTGTGGGCAGTCTCTCTTCCTGTGCCTCTCCTGGGCACAGGCTGCGGGGTTTCCTCTAAGAACAATCCAAGACCAATGGCCTGTGGTATTTGAAGCATGAACCCCCGTGGTTTCCAAATATGGCAGCAGCTAAAATTTGAGTCTGCTCTCTGAGCTTCACCCTACCTCTGCCTTCTCCCTCCTCCTCAGGAGCCTCTTTGGTACCTCCCTCCATTATTTCATCCTAGGTGCCTCACCCCATTAGGTTATACCCTCCAGGTGTCTTCCCAAACTGGGTCATCCCCGTCTCAGGTACCTCTCCCATTATGTCATTGTTCTTGATACCCTATAAAAGACTCTTGTATCCAACGTTCGCTGATGGATACTTTGAGACAAGAGTCTGATACAGTCAATTGATTTACTCTCCAATAAATTAATAATTAAATTGTTCTCTAATCTCTATCCTGCCTCAGTTTCTCCGGCATTACAAAAATACTCCAACAAGATTAGGGTCCTCAAGTTGTTGCTGGTTTGGTGAAAAAATTCACACACTTAACGTCCAAGTTAAGGGACAAAAATGTATTATAATTGTAATGCAAGGGAATCTAGCAAAAAGCCAGAAACAAGAAGATATTATGATTGTCAGACAAAGTTCCAAGGGAATTTTAGCAAAGAGCTAAGAGTAAGAAGATAAATCTATAGGAAATAAGTCTCTGAAATAAATCTCTGATATGCTAATCTTATGGCTTTAGAAGTACAATTGAGGATGAGTGGGGTAATTCCCATCATTGAATTCTATGGCTTACTGTCCAATAGATTGCTCTCTGATAGCCAGCATTGTGTATGGCACTCCTAAGGCACACGCAAGGATGGTCTCAGGAATTGCTGCATTCTTCCTCCCCATCATTTTGTTTGGGTAATAGTTTAAACTTCTCCTGTGCTAAGCTGTTAATTCTCTCAAATTTTTCTTCAAAGCTCACATTCCTTTTCTGATTCTTTGCTCAAGTCCTTTCATTTAATTTATAATATAAATTTTAAGTCAAAAAATGAAACTTGTTTTATATTAATGTGGTGTAGACACTAAGGAGGATATAGCAATAACTCTAAGACTACCTGGCCTTGGGGATGTTGTAGTTCCACAAACAATGCTGGCTGTTGATCAGTAATTCTAAAGTTTCTGAGATAAGAAAGCCATGGAATTCAATAATGGAGTGCAACTCCACCTCTAAGTCATAGAATTCAGTGATGGGGTACAGTTCTACCTCTAAGCTATAGAATTTAATGATGGGTACGACTGCACTTGTATCACTTCTCAAGTTTACTTTTAAGCCATAAAATGAGCATATCAATGACTTGAAGAACCTGATCTTTGTTTCTTTTTCCTATAAATTTATCTTCTTACTTCATGTTGCTTGCTAAATTTTCTTTGGAACTTAGTCTACTGTTAGCAGCATAATAAATTTTTCCCCCTTAACTTGGAGACAAGCTGAGTTTTTGAATTCTTTCACTATAACCATGACACTGACCTGGGGATCCTGTGTCTTCTGCCTCAACAATTTCTTCTAGGAATTGTAACTGATGTTGTAAGGCTTTCTTTTTCCTTGAGAATTTTTTGGTAGGTATTTTAGAGTTATTTTCTTGTTCTTTCTTTGAAGCTTGGACAGACCTCAGACCATAATAGTGATGTGTCCCTTTTTGTTTACTTTTTCTGAGTTTGCTTTCAAGATTGGGATTTTCTGTTCAGGTCAAATTCATTACTTTTTTTTTTTTTTAATAATTTTTTATTGATAGAACGCATGCCAGGGTAATTTTTTGCAGCATTATCCCTTGCATTCATTTCTGTTCCGATTTTTCCCCTCCCTCCCTCCACCCCTTCCCCCAGATGGCAAGAGTCCTTTACATGTTGAATGGGTTGCAGTATATCCTAGATACAATATATGTGTGCAGAACCAAACAGTTTTCTTGTTGCACAGGGAGAATTGAATTCAGAAGGTATAAATAACCCGGGAGGAAAAACATAAATGCAAGCAGTTTATATTCATTTCCAGTGTTCTTTCTCTGGGTGTAGCTGCTTCTGTCCATCTTTGATCTGAATTAACTCTCTTTATCGAAGAGATCCACTTCCATCAGAATACATCCTCAAACAGTATCATTGTTGAGGTATATAATGATCTCCTGGTTCTGCTCATTTCACTCAGCATCAGTTCATGTAAGTCTCGCCAGTCCTCTCTGTATTCATCCTGCTGGTCGTTCCTTACAGAACAATAATATTCCATAACGTTCATATACCACAATTTACCCAGCCATTCTCCAATTGATGGGCATCCATTCATTTTCCAGCTTCTCTCCACTACAAACAGGGCTGCCACAAACATTTTGGCACATACAGATCCCTTTCCTTTCTTTAGTACTTCTTTGGGGTATAAGCCCAGTAGAGACACTGCTGGATCAAAGGGTATGCACAGCTTGATAACTTTTTGAGCACAGATCCAAATTACTCTCCAGAATGGCTGGATGTGTTCACAATTCCACCAACAATGTATCAGTGTCCCTGTTTTCCCACATCCCCTCCAACATTTGTCATTATTTTTTCCTGTCATCTTAGCCAATCTGACAGGTGTGTAGTGGTATCTCAGAGTTGTCTTAATTTGCATTTCTCTGATTAATAATGATTTGGAGCATATTTTCATATGTCTATAAATAGTTTCAATTTCTTCATCTGAGAATTGTCTGTTCATATCCTTTGACCATTTATCAGTTGAAGAATGGTTTGATTTCTTATAGATTAGGGTCAGTTCTCTATATATTTTGGAAATGAGGCCTTTATCAGAACCTTTGATTGTAAAAATGTTTTCCCAGTTTATTGTTTCCCTTCTAATCTTGTTTGCATTTGTTTTGTTTGTACAAAAACTTTTCACAAATTCATTACTTTTTAAGACAAGTCCAAAATGGTCTTGGACTGTCTCATCTTGGATCCTGCCTCTATATTTGAGTTTGAGTATGGTGTTCTTCAAGGAACACAGGCAGAGCTTGCGACAGAGAACTTTAAATTTTCATTGTGCCCTCTAGGATCTATCTGATCAATGGCATAGTCTGATCTCTGTCTTTCTGGGTTTTCCAGGATCTAGACCCTGATTTGGGACTAATCTTTGTAGTTATAGGCTTGCCACTGGAGGGGGCTCTAGTAGAAAGCTGATGAGTCCAGCCCCTGCCAACTAATGGGCTGCAGGTTCAGAGTGAACACATTGTGTGCATATTTCTGTTATGAGTCTGGGGTTGATTTCAAGAAATTCATCCACTGGCCTAAGTCTAAATTCTCGGTTGAACCCACAATTGCACTCTTGGGCCAGAGCAGCTGCTCTGTGTCTCTCTTCTAAATCTAGATTTGAATACAAGATCCTGTTGTAGGGTCAGAGTAATAGCACTATGCTAACTGATAACTGTTTTGAGCTCAGGTGTTGAGTTTTCAATCCTGATCCTTTCCTATTCCACAGTTTTTGCACTTATCACTTAGCTGTGAGTTGAATGTGATCTTGGGATGGAATGATGATCTATTGTGATTTCCCCTTACATCTGCCAATTTCTAATTGGTGTGGCCATCTTTTTTGATCTTTATTAGAATTAAGTTGTAGAGGGAACTGGGGTGCATTGCTAACTCTGAAATCATTGCTGATCGCCATTTCACAGTATTGAAAAAAACATTTTACTTTAAACCATATAAATATTTGACCTAAATGTATTCTTTCAATGACACTGTGTGTCACACTTGGACAATTGCATTAGCCTCCTAATGGATATCCCTCCTTCACCTCTTTTACTTCTCCAATTCATACTCCATATAGCTGACACATTGTTATTGCTAAAATATAAATGGACCACATCACTCTCTAAAATAAGAAGCTTCAATAATTCCTTATAACCTCTAAGATAAAATCCAAATTTCTATTTGTTGGCCTGCCATTTATATAATTTAATTCCCTTTATATGATTTTACTTTGTTATGTATGTACTTCGATAAGCTTTCTTTAAAATTGTTTTACTCTCCATTGCTTCTCTCTGTTTACTGCTCATGCTCAATTGCTTCTGCCATCCTCCATAAGATTTTATAAACGAGTTTGTTTCAAACAAGTATTGTTTCTTTCTGAAACAATGGTCTAATTTTTAAAAACTAATATGCTTCTGGTGATACTGTATGGCTGTGAGTTAATAAATACCATAGCTTTAGATTTTAAATTGCAGTTTACCCAGAAAATAGTCCATATGCTCCACTGGCATACATATAACTTGAGATTTTGAAGAAGTTTCACATTATTCTGGGAACAGTCCTAGAAAAGATCTGTGGAATGACAAGGATATACTGTATAGTAGTGCAGCATAATTAAGTGTAGATAGATGTCAGGTTGTAGCTTTAGAGGAAGTACTAAAAGTATCAGCACATAATAGGTGCCCAATTAATACTCTTTCCTTAATGGACTGATTGAATCTCAGATCCAAAAGTATGCTGAATATTCCATCAGTATATCCCCTTATTAGACAGCAAAGTCGATAAGGGCATGAAAAATATATGATATAAATTCGTATCATCCCCGGGACACTGTTTCCGAATCTGATTTATATCTTTGATTTTAAGATTATAAAAAGCTCAAAAAAAGCCTAATAATTTGTCATCAGTTCATGCATCTCCCACTAGGGGGTGGTGTTGAACATGAAAAATTCTTAAAAACTATTAGAATACCACAATTGCAAAGAACATGAGAGGATATCTAGTCTAATCCTTAACTGAACAAGAATTCATTATACATTATATCTCCCAGGTGGTAATCCAGTCTTCCATGTTCAGCCACTGTAAACTTTTTAGACATTATGGAATTGATTTGGTACAGTCAATCAAAACAAGATTTCTTTAATAAAGATTTCTTTGCTGAATTATGAACCAGCTTCAATACATCTCCAAACCATTTCCAGGTGAAAATTAAACTCCTCTGTGAGCTGTATTTTTCCATTTGTGCAGTACTGTACTCATCAGTCATTTTTAACATCATCAAAAACTTTTATAAATAGGACACTCACTATGTTAGAGTAGAAGTGTTAAACACACATTGCTTGGGGGATTTTGCAGAGGCAGTAGTCACCAGTGCTGCCCAAAGGAGATTAAAATGTAATTGAGAAATATTTAATAAAATATATAAAAATACACTAGAAATTAGATAATATTAATGTGGTATTTTCTGAGTGAATATGTGACTGATAGTGGAATTCATGCACAGTTTAGTGTCCTCATTTCACCATTCTAGTAGACTAAGCATATGCTGTTTCTTCTCTGTAGAGTTTTACATATTTACTCTTTATCATCCTCCCAATGTAAAAAAAAAAAGTTTAGTTGCTGTTGATATTTTAGCTTAAATAGCTAATACAGTTTCTAAAGTCACATCCAAGGAACAAAATATGTTAAAAGCAAAAACAAATGTTCTCTATACATTATAAAAAACATTAGGTCAACTTTATTCCATTTTTGGATAGGATTAGTTATTTCCACTCTGTCCTGATAATGGAAGGAACATAAAAGATCATCTAGTCTAATTTTAATAAAAGGTCTTCTACTGCCTGGTACCTGAGACATTGGTGCTTAAAAAATGCTTCATGTCTTGATTGATTGTTTGATTGAGCCAGCTTCTGTTCAGAGACCTCTAGTGAGGACTTTACACTTTCAAAAAGTAGTTCATTTCATTGTTGGGCAGTTTTGATTGTTAGGAAATTCTTCCTTACATTAAGACAAAACCTGACTCTGTAAATCTCTATATTTCTCCTTTTTGTAGTCCTGCTACATAAGTCTATTACAATTGCTGTCATGAATTCACCTTATCATCTTTTGTATAGGCTAAACCTCACTGGTTCATTAAATGATTCTTAAACAACAGTTTCTAGTTCCCTCACTATTTTTGTCCCTTTCCTTTAGACATCCTCCAATTTGTCAGTGCCATTCTTAAATATAGAGTCTAGAACATTATACAATAGAATTCTTTACTTAGAGCTGTCAAGGCTTCTTCCAATTATGATAATTTTTCAATTTTCAAGTAACACTATAAAAGCATATGAATAGATTGTATTAAATATATTAAGTGGTAATGAATAAGGTATATTAAAGGCACCATCCAAAAGAAGAAATTATACTCAAATGCACTGTGAAATATATCTTAAAAACTTCTTGATTGTCTTGTTTCTTCTAAGGGACAAGAAATCACCATTCAGTATTTGTACTTAGTTTTAATATTGATAACATCTTAAATATGTAGGTGGAAAACTATGGATGAGTGTATTTATGCGGCTTTTTAAGGGTTATCAAGAATAATGATCCCATTCCAGAAGAAGACAAATATTAAACTCCTCCTTTGTTTGGACAAGGAATTATGATTTCATCAGTTTTAAGAACTTCTAATAAGAAAACTCCTCTTACCCATGATCTAGTTAAAGAACCTGCTGTGTGACTTACAAGGAGTATATAGAGAGTTTAGTGCCTGTGACTACAGAGCTGCTATCCTCATTTTACAGGTAACAAAAAATTGCTGCACAGGTTAAATGAATTTTCCAAAGTCACACAAACAGTAACAGGCTTTTGACTGCAAGTCCAGTGTTCTTTTCACTAAATTTCATTGTCTCTCTGCTAAGAGAAACTTTCCTGGGACAGAACTGTTCCTTGTTATTATTCAATCATGTCAGTTATGTCTGACTTTTTGAAATCCATGTGGGCTCGGCAATGCTGTAGTAGATTATCATTTCCTTCTCCAGGTCATTTTACAGATGAGGAAACTGAGGCAAGTAGGGGTAAGTGACTTGCCCAGAATGACACAAACAGTAAGTGTCTGAGCCAAATTTAAACTCAGGAAAATGAACCTTCCCAACTCCAGGTCAGGCCCAGTGCTCTATCCACTGTGCCACTTGGCTGCCCCAAACTATTTTTTTAAAAAAATATGGATTAGATCTTATTTCAGAATTTCTGTATTTATTATTATTGAGGCATTTTAATACCTTCATCAGAGTATCTGTGTAATGTAGCATACTTGCTTTCAACTTAGGAATCATCTTGGGCATAAAACTTTTCCTGATTTCTACCTTCCCTAATGACCAGAGGCTTCACTTCAAAAGATCTTTACTTAATTAGCATCTTTTCACATTTATTAACTCTACACTTATGCTGTATGTAGTTTATATATGTATGTTGTGTTCCCCCTTTAGAATGAAAGCTCATTTAGAGGAAGGATTGAACCATTCTAATTTGCATCCCTAAATTCTGGTATATTGTAGACTCTTTAACAAATACTTACTGTTTATATGATACATTCTTTTCAAAAATCTTAAAGGAGAAATGCTTGTTTAACAGGTATGTTTGTGTAGTTGCTAGATGAAACAGGAAATGTGTCTGATTACAGATGGTACATAAATTTGTCTCATTCACTTTGCCTCTGATTGGTCCACAGTTGCATTAACATAAAGACTCTCAACAAACCTCATCTACCCTGAAAGAACTTCAAATGTATTGAGTTTATCAGTATAACAGTAGATGGAAGTATTGAACTGGCTGAGTGACAGATTCAGAAAAATTCAAACTGTTTTTTTTATTCGGGTAACTGCCAGCTGCATTTGAAACTAGGATTCTGTAACCAAAATTTTTAAGTATGAGTACTGAAAGAACTTTTGCAAAAGTGCTGATTGGGCTCCTCTTGGTCTCTCTTTCAAGAGGTAAGTAACAATAATACTTAACATATACATAATGCTTTAAGATTGGCAAAATGTTTTACAAATATTATCTTATTTTAGCTTCACAAAACCAAGCTATTATTATCCCCATTTTACAGATGAAGAAAATTGTGGCACAGGGTATTTGCCTAAGGTCACCTGGGTAAGGATTTAAGGCTACATTTGAACTCAGGACTTCCTAAGTTCAATAATATTGTTCATTTTTGCCCATTACTCTCACCTCCTTCCCTCCCTCCAATATGGGCTATAGTAAGGACTTTGATAGACCAGGGATCATTTTCAAAATTTTCCCTGCTTATACAGTGCTTTAAGACAATTGTCAAATTAAATTTCAATGCATGATTCATATGTCACTCAATATTCAGCAAACATCCTTGAAATATTTATTACATACAAAGTATTCTGCTTAGTTCTAAGGGAATAGAAAGATGAATAAAGTACAATGTCTGTCTCCAAGGGGCTTACAGTTTAGTAGCAGAGATCCATTGACAGGCAGGTACCCAATGCCAATGATAGAAACCATTTTCATGTTATTTTCCCTGTTGCAGCTGCAGAGAGCAAGAACCAAGTATCTCAGCCTCTTTCTGCGGTGTCTTCTGAAGGAGCTTCAGTGATACTTCCCTGTAACCATTCTGTGTCCAATGGTTATAGTTTCTTCTGGTACAAGCAGATCTTGGGATCTGCTCCACACCTCATCATTTCTGGCTCAAAGGCAATGCAGAAGGAGAGATACAACATGACATACACACGATTCTCCTCATCTTTGGTCATTCATCAGGTGCAGAGGAAAGATGCTGCTGTGTATTACTGCACTGTGACAGACACAGTGACAGAGACTGTAGGGGATGCTGAACCCAAACCTTTGAATTCTATCAGCCTTTGTAAGCAGAAAAGAGATACTTTCATGTTGTAGTTAACTGTCAACTCTTTAGCTTCAGAAAAGCATTTGATAACACACACAGAATTCTAACATGATTTCACTTAAGAAGAAAAAAAAATCAGAGCAAAAAATAGTATGTTAGAACTTGGAGGATTATGGGATATCATTTAGTCCACCTCTCTCATTTAACATATGAGAAATTTGAAATAGTGAAAGTTTAAATAACTTTTGTAGGATTCCGTAGCTGTTCAGTGGCTGTCTTCCATATAGTCAAAATAAGTAGGAATGTTCATTTTGGGGGGAAATTAAGTGTTTTTCCCTTTGTATTTAGCTGAGGGGGAAAGGAGAAGAATAGAAGTGTAGTAGACAATTCAATAGTGAGTGAAATTGTGCCAAGATGAATAGCTCTTTATCTAGAAAGTCTCTCTTGAGTTTCCTTAGGAATTAAGGGAGAAGGCAGACTAGGAAATTAGGAGAAGGAAATTGTGGTATAGGACCTTGGGGGTGGTAGCATAGGAGGCAGTGTGGTCATGTTGTCCAGATAATAATGGAATAGAATATATGGGGATGACATTCTTTGGATCACTGCGGGAAGGAAATGCATATCCTTCTCTACCCTACATGTCCAAAAGGAAGTACATTTCCTGTAGATAACAGAACCCAGGAACAAGCTCCTTGTCATTTGCTAGTTATGGTCCTGACTCTATAATTATTTACAGATTACATATAATAAAAAACAATTATGTTAATGGTATTAGATGCATGCATAACCTGGGGAGGTAAATGTGGAAAGCATATGTCAACAATTGGTAAGATTCTGAAATATGAAAAGTGGCTACTATATTATTTAGTGGAAAAGGAAAAATGGAACATGCAATAATGGATTTTTTAAAAATCATGGTAATGTTCTGGTTGCTAAGCTAATTTTCTAGCACAGTATGTGCTAATACTACCAGTTATATCGAATATGATAATAATAAACTTCTTCCCTTTCCTTTTTCCCCCCTTTTTTTTTGATCCTTAGTTCCCCTTCTTATTTCTCTTTTCTTCCTCATGGCTGACATGTTTGACCAGGAATATGATCATCTAAGAAATTCCATGTAATTTTAGAATTACATTGAATTGCATAATTCTATTAGCAAACATTTCTTTCAGTACAGTACAGTAAGAGACAAGACAGCAAAAGAAATAATCTGTAAAGTTCTCTGTTTCAGTTTTCTTGGGGTCTCTGGGAACAGCCTTCCTTTCAGTTCTGTAATCACCACAAGTACAGCCAGGGATTATAAAGTCCAAATCCTTTATTGTCTCTTTCCAAGTCTAGTCTTCTTTCCTGGGGCCTGATTAGCTTCCTTATAGTCCAGATCCTTTATTATCTCCTTCCTGGGGCTGGGCAGTTTCTGGAGAGTCTTTCAGTCTGGCTTTGGTCTTAGTGGGGGAAGTGCAGGACACTGGACCAGCCACCAGGAAGATCAAAGATCGAACGGAATTTCTCCCCTTGGTTCTGAGAGCTTAAGCTCCTGCCACCAGTCCTTTGCCTTCCAAATGTTTCTGAATCTCCCTGGATGAAGCTCCTAGCTTATATGCTCCACACTGAGTACAAACCAATCATTATATCACTAGGAAACCATGATTTGTTGTAGGATTAAATCAATGCTAAGCTAGATTTAAAACTGTCTCCTCAATTCCACTTAGTACCTTGTTTCAAGTTCTGGCCCATAATTTCTCCTTGTAGAATTACATCAATCATACTGAACCATGCTAAATTAGGTAACTATTGTCTCTATCAATTACACTGACTTGTAAGAATCCTTTGTTTCAAGTTCAGAGATCTGCCCATAACAATAATCTATTTCTATATTTCTTTATTTTTTAGAATTAGGTTTCATTGGTATAGGCTACTCCTGATGAGGAACTTTATATGCCAATGCAGATTGCTATCTCTCTACAACTAACAGTTTCAGAATTAGGGGTGATGGGAAGACACTGGGAAGTCAAATGGCTTCCATTGACACACAGTCAATATTGTCAAAAGTGGGATTTGAATCCAGGCCTTCCTAACTCTGAAGCCAGATCTCTCTCCATTACGTCATATTCTTTCTGTGTCTCTCTGTCTCTGTCTGTCTCTGACTCTGTCTGTTTATCTCTCTTTCATTTGTGACTGGTTTCAAATCAGAGCTGGATCCTCTGGAATATGTTCATAATCTGGTGAATAGATATAATCCGAACATTCAGTTGAGTTATAGGATTCTAGGTTTAGAATTCTAAGGGACCCTAGAGGTCATCTCTGGTCCAACTTCCTCAGGCTATACATGAAGAAACCAAAGTCCAGAGAAATGAGGAAATTTGTTCAGTGTCACCAAGGAAAGTGATAATCTTGCTATAAAACGATGATATTTATCACCATTCCCCCTAGTCTGTTAGTCTTGGAAACTTAAAAGTACTTTTCCTCTTCCATCTCACTTTCCTCTAGTCCCTATAGTTAAGTAGCTGTCAAGTCTTATTGATTCTGACTCCATATCTTACACCTTTTATAATCATCTATATCATCATCACTTCTACCTTAAATTATTATAGTCATCTCCTATTCTTCTGCACTCCCAGGCTCTTCTTTTTTAATTCATTAATTTAAAATATTATTTAATTGAAATATTTTATTCTTATATAACACTCCTTTCTGAACATTCCTTCCCCTTCCCCTTCCTAGCAAGCCATCCTTTGCATTAAAGATTTAAAAAGAAATAGTGAGAAAAATGCAGCTCAGCAAAATCAGACAGGATATTATCTATGTTTGATAGCATATGCAGCACTCACAACTTCAGCACTACACTCCCTTCAAAGAGGAGCTATGTTCTGATTATTTTTTTTTTTTTACCAAACTACATATAAATTTTCTTAATGCAGAAATTTAAAACAAAAACAAATAAATAAAGATCCTTTTAATATCTCCCTATTATTTATAGGACTAAATACAAATTCCTTTTCCTGAAATATTAAGAGCATTGACAATCTGGTTCCAAATTCCCTTATTTCACTCTATTTCCCTTCATTCAGGCAATAGTCTGACCAAATTACACTGATGATGATTAACTAGTTTGATATATCACTTTAAAGTGTGCAAGCACTTTATAAATGTTGTCTCATTTAATCCTCACAATACCCTACGTGATAGGTGCTGCTATTATTCCCCTTTTTACAAACTTTTACATTTTAAAAAAATGAGGCTGAGAGAAATAAAGAGAATTGCTTAGAGTCATGAGGGAATTTGCTGATACATCTTTCAACTTTAACAGATTGTAAAGCTGTTTAGCCCCGAAACTGGATCTAATGGAAAAGGGTGACAAAGAAGAGTGTCAGGAGAGAACCTTTTACCATTGATTCATTCTCTTGCCCACTGGAGGGCACTGGTTTTCCAGAGCAGATATACAATCAGAGTCAGCAAGAGGAATGCTAATTCTGCATCCTACACGAATCACACTATTTCTTCTTCTTGAGAAGCAGAAAGTGAGGATCTTTACCAATAAAAGTTATTATTAGATTGAAGAGCTGCCACCATCACCATCATCATCATCATTGTCATCATTACATATATATATATATAGAACTTTAAGATCTATAAAATATTTCATGTGTGTCATTCAGTACATCATAGCCAAGTGCAACTCAGGATAAGGTATAGAGGTTGATTGAGATATTCAGGTCTTTTCAAAGCCTTTTCCAATGCTTCCACCTCAATGATGGATAGCCTACTACTATTTGGTGAGGAAAATGTTATTCAAAATTTTGCATTTTTTCCACTTACCAGTTTGATTAGTAAAATCTAGTTTCTTATTAAATCCTACTAATTTCTCAAATTGATTTATTCCACTTAAAAAATTTCTTTCAATAAAGAAGAGACAAATGAGGAAGAGAAAGGGAGAATCTATTATCACATTGCTTTATTTTTTTTTAAATTAAATTTCATTGATGTCTAGTAGAACTGCTGAAAAACTCCATCTACCAGTGTAGATCAGCACCTTCTCTACATCTAACAGTTGTGCATGTCTACTGCAAGAAAAAGCCAGAACTCTCTGGACAAGAAATTCAACCTAAGCACCTTTCAGGGGATTTCTTAGCTCTTCAGTTAATAGGCCTTCCCACCCATGGCTCCTGCCCCTTGTGCCTAATTTCCAGTCAGTTACCAAATACTCTTTAAAAAAAATAATAAAAAAATAAAACCCTACTCTCTTTCATATACGTTTCTGCCTATTTATCCTTAGAACCTCCACAATAGTGAAGGCTCTCTGAAATTTGCTAAAAAAATTTCAATAACTTTCTTTCTAGTTCTTGTGTCTATTCTCCCTTTCCTCTAACATATTCTTCACATTGTTGCCAGATTGATCTTCTTTATGTACACAGCTGATCATCTTATTATTCTGCTCAAAATTTTCACTGGCTCCGTATGTCTCCTCTGGGATTCATTTTCCCTCACGACTGGTATCATTCCAGCTTTTCATATTCTACTCCATAAATGATATGTTCTGGCCAAACTGAGGTACTTGTTGCTACCATTTATATCCCATACTGTCCCACCCCACCACATCTGTGCTAACGTCATTCTATGTTCTCGTAATGTCTTCCACTTTTATACTACGCATTTTAAAAAATTCTATCCATCGTTATTTTTTTCAAATATCATCACTGTCCTGCTTCCCTATTCCTTTTTCTATCCCATTCATTAATACTTCTTTCTCTTCTGATACTTGATGGCAGAATATAGACCTTAGACCTTAGTCTATATATAGAATATATAATATAGAATATAGACCTTACTTAGTAGGTACATATTTGGAAAACAGATTGTTGTCTCTGATTGGTTGGCTAGCCAGGCTGAGAGTCTGTTTACTGAAATAGGAAACAGGGTAGAGAACAGCCTCTTTGGTAGCTAAGGATGTCTGCTCAACATCTCTGACTCTAGAACTGAATTTTTGGCAATCCCTTGGAGGAAGACAAATGGAAGTCTGGAGAGTCTCATTAATGATCCTGTGGCTTCAGTTGGTCTGTAAGTTGGTAGTTTTCTAGAGACGGAGAGAAGACCTAGAGAACATTTCTCATAAATCAAGAAGGGGAAGATAAGGGTGCAGATAGATTCCTCTGGGTCTCTATAGCTATTATTGTAAGAAAATAAGAATTCTAGAGCTTTCATCACTAAATTCTGGTCTGATTATCAATATCTCATGTATGAAATTGTCTTCTTGAACAGGGTCAAGATCCCAAAATAAGGTGGAACAGAGTCCTCGGCTACTGGCTGTGAAGGCAGGGGAAGATTCCACCTTCAAGTGTAGTTACAAGATAACCCCTTTTAATAACTTGCAGTGGTTCAAACAGTCTCCAGGGAAAGGCCTTGTCTTCCTGACATTTATTCGTTTTTCTGATGAAAGAAAATCAAATGGAAGATTCAAAGCCACACTCAATGATACTTCTAAAGAGGGCTCCCTGTGTATTACAAACTCCCAATCTAAAGACTCAGCCACTTACTTCTGTGTGGCAAGCGCACCGTGTTTCTGAGCCACCTGCAACCTGCACCAAAATTTTGAATCTATGGCTCCAATACTACTCTTTGCCTTATGTGATAGGCAATAATAGCTAAATAAAGCATGTTATTAATAATTATAGTAAATATGACATTAATTTGTTATAAAACATGAAAGTTATTATAGAAGTAAAGCTCAATTTAGTACTATTAAAATACGTTATAGTTATAATTATGTTCCTCTACATAGACATATTATATACCCATTATACCATATTGCCTCCTATACCTGTGAATAACTAGTTTTTTAGCTATTGTCCATCACACATGGAAGCAAATAGGATGGGCAGAGAACCCTAGCTTCTGGGAGAATGGTATGAAGACTAATAGTGAAGTGGAAAAGATACTGAATTTGATTAAAATCCCATTTATGCCATTTGTTTCTTATATGGCCTTAGACAATTAACTTCTTTGCATATAGTCATTACAAACACAAAGGGTTAGAAGGAAGACATGAGGATTGGTGAAATGGAGGTAGGGGCAGTAGCAAGAGGAAGGTATGATGATAAAAAGAGGGCAATTTTATTGTGGATAAAGTCTCAGCACAGGCAGGGGAGTATGGGGTTTCATAGAGCAATTCGGAGACAGTGAATTATGGGGCTGCCTCCATTCTTTTGAAATTGGCTTTTTCTATCCAGTTCCCAGCCTTCAGCTTCTTCAAGGATCTATCTCAGTTCTATCAAAATGTTCTTTTCTTAGGACTCACATGGACAAAAATGTTTGTGGCAGCCCCTTTTGTAGTGACAAGACACTGGAAACTGACTGCCTGCCCATCAGTTGGGGAATGGCTGAGTAAGATACGGTATAGGAACACAAAGGAATATTGTCGTTCTGTAAGAAATGATAAGCAGGTTGATTTTAGAAAAGTCTGGAAAGACTTACATGTAGTGATGCTAAGTGAAGTGAGAAGAACCAAGAGAATATTGAACAATAGGATTATGTGATCAGCTGTGATGGACTTGACTCTTTTCAACAATGAGGTGATTTAGGATAATTCCAATAGACTTATAATGAATGGAAAGTGTCATTCACATTTAGAGAGAGAACTATGAAGACTGAATATGGATCAAAGCATATTTTTATCTTTGTTCTTGTTATTTGCTTGTTTTTTCTTTTTCTTTCCTGTGTTTTTTTCCCTTCTGATTTTTTTTACATGATAAATATGGAAATATGTTTTAAAAACCTATATTGGATTGCCTGTTGTCTTGGGGAAGGGAAAGTAGAGAGGGAAAAATTTGGAACACAAGGTTTTGTAAAGATGAATGTTGAAAACTATTTTTGCATGTATTTGTAAAAATAAAATACTATTTTAAAATGTTCTTGTCTTTCTCCATTATTTAGAAATGTCTTTGCTTCTAGCTTCATTCTTTTATCAGGTGATTTAGTTACATTTGCCTCCTCCTCACCTTACTGAGAGATGTGTCCTTTTAGCAGCTCCCATTGGCTCCTGCTTTTCCATTTCCCATATTTCTCTGGGGCAGATGGCCTGGGTTATTCAAATTACCCAAGGGATGATTCCAGAAAGATTTCCAAAATGGGAAGGGTGAGGTAGAGTTCACTATTATCAGAGAAGGAGATTTCATGAAGAAAGGCAAACTTGTGCCAAAGGAAGAGGTGATTTTGCAGACCATGATACATTTGAAAGACATCTGTTTAAAAAAATTCATTACTAAATTATCAAAAAAATCAAAAGCTGAAGACTACTGAAAAGAAAATTAGTATTGCATCTTGATAAGGGAAAAGAAAATTTTCCTTTTCTGTCATCTACCCATCTATCCAACTTGAGATAAGGAAGTCATAATTTAAAAAGACTGAAAATGCACTCTAGTCCCAAAATACAAGATCAAAAAAAAATCACACTAGAGAAGAAAGTAGTAAAATATTCAAAGATGACAGGTGGTGTGGAGATGGGATGGGAGGCAGGGGTAGAGTGGTATCTGGGCTCTGTAGTGTCAGACTTAATAAGAATATTTATTTGGAGTGTATTATATAAAATGAATCAGTAATAGATTTATAGAATCTTGGAGTTAGAAAACACATCAGAAGTCATTTCATTTTATGCCTACCAAATATACCTTTCCTATAATATACCTAGGAAGTGGTCATCCATTACTTTATTAAATACTATTCATTGAAAAAGAATATATTCCTCCCCTTTGATCAGGTTACCATTCTTATGTTGGATACCTTTGGTAGGGAGTTTTTGATTACCTTGAATTGAAATATCACTCTCTAAAACTACTTCACACTGTTCTATATCCTTCTCTCTGGGGATAAATGGAACATGTTTAGTCTTTGATCCTATACAAAACAATGAAAGATATAGCCCTCTTTTATTTTTTAATAGTATGACACTGTATACTTAGATTTTGGATATATTTGTAATGTATTGTGACTAAATGCTTTACAGTTGTCTCAGAAATAAATGATATTTTTTTCCAGCTGTTTGGATTTGTGGGTTTGATGAATCCTGGCACATGTGTGTATACATACTTACATATCATTTATTCAATTTTTTTGGACAAATACCAAAAACAAAGTAATTGGCAGTAGGGAGAGCAGAAAGCTGGAACTGAGTATTTGAGTCAGTAAATACAGAGAACAGTGTCTTAGGGACAGAATAATACCTAGGACATAGTGACTCAGTTTCTCCCTGGAGCACTGAATTTTGGGAATGTTGACAAAAGTCATGCTCCTTCTAGAGAAATCTCAGCACCTAGTTAGCAAAAATAATTTGACTAATAAACTAGTTGGGTCCATTTTGCTGTATTAGAAGACAAATGAGTTACTGTTCCATTTCAAATAAGTAACCTATTCTGAAGAAATATGTGTATTTTAACTTTAAGAACATGTTTTCTCATAGGAAATTTCAAGTAAAGATAGATATCTGTTACATATATAAGTTTACATATATATGCTAAAATATGAGTGCATAGATATGTAAATGTGATATACTATAATACTTTTGCTCACTTGCTAAATATTTATTAGCATATATGTATGCATATGGACACTAATACAGCAATACCTTTTGTATGTTTGTTGCATTCTTGAAGAAATTTTTCAGTACAGATTTTCCAACCTCTCAGTTTTCTGTACTTGTATAAGATAAATAACTATCTGCAAGGTCATTTGGGTAAACTTATTCACCTGTATAAAATAAATAACTATCTTCAAGGCCATGTAAGTAACCAACCAATACACTCAAATTGTCTCTTTGCTCACACACACACACATATATATATATATATATAATATATATATATATATATATATATATATATATTATATATATATATATATATATATATATATATATTATATATATATATACTGTATGCTATGTATGTGCTTCAAAATTAATCACAAGCCAAACCAGCCCAAATCAATTACAATGGCCACAGATGCCAAGGCAAAAATGGACAAGTTTAGTCAAAATATAGCACCTTGTCTTCTCACCAATTCAAATTTAGGAAAATACAGACGTTAAAAGCAAGTCTTCCCACCCCCTTCTCACCTCCCAAATATAAAAGCAAACCATAAATTCTCTTTTCCTGTGAATGGACAGATCTTGAATCAACATGTTTACTGAAGGGAATGATTAAGGATCAAAGACAGCCATGTTTTACCTTAATTAAGGACCAGTTAGCCATGGAATAAATGGCATTTATATGTTGCTAAATTAAAGAAAACAAAAAGCTACACACCATAGAAGCAGGAAGGCAATGTGGTAAAGTGAAAGAATGCTTAAAAATGGTAAAGGGGAAAGGATGCTGAGTTTGGAGTTCAAGAATCAAGGTTCCAATCCTGCCATTTACTATGTTTGTGACTCTGGGCAAACAATTCAATTCTTTGAGAGTCAGTTTCCTTAACTTTAAAATAAGGAGATTGGGCGGACTGGCCTCTAAAGTCTATAATCCGAGGAAGGATTGCTCATCCTGGTCACTTTGGGACAGGTTATGCTGGCGTCTGATTGGCTATTGCCAATCCAATATTCCCAATTTGGCTCCCCCGCCCCTCGCTGTGGTAATCTCCCCTATAGTGATTGTATAGTGGTCTCATGTCTCTCCGCAGCCTACCTGTCCTACTCCTTGCCTAAATCTAAACTGACTTTGGTGCCAAAATGGCTAATTATGGCTCTTCTGGGAGCAAGAGAGAGCAGAATGGATTCATACATAACACCTGCTCCCTGGCTTTTCTTTACCCTTGAAAAAGATCTCTCTCAGAAGAGACCCTGCATATGGAGTACAAACTCAGTAGGTAATTAAATATAATTAGATAATTTTATTTTGGCTTGTGCAGTGACTTCTGTTTGCCTTAGGGTGAGTCAGCAAGGTGCTAATTCTCAGTTAAAGACTCCTATCTAGGTTATGTTGTCTAATCTCCAGAAAAAGCTGAAGTCAGTCAGAAATAAATTAAGCTTCACTCATGAGCTTCCTCAGCAAATAAACTCACAAACTCAGCAAACACATTTGGGAAATAGTTTGCCACTGAATTTTACTAAAGGAATTAGTCAAATGGAGTCACTACAGAGAGACAAAGAGATACAGAGATAGAGACAGAGGCGAGGAGAGACAAAAAAGAGACAGAAGCACAGAGACAGAGGCAGACAGAGATAAAGAGGAGAAAGAAGATTTGTAAATGAAAGAGGAGAGAGGGGTGAGAAGAGAGGGAGAGGAGGAGAGAGGGCAAAAGAAGAAAAGACAAGAGAGAAGGGGAGGGAGAAGGAGGGAAAGACAGAGATAGAGAGAAAGACAGACAGACAGACAGACTGAGAAGATGGGGATCACATTCTAATCAAATACAAACAAAAGGGTTTTGCAGTGACTTCCTGAAAGCATCCAATGTTTGTGTTTCTCCCAGGGCTAAGTGAAACTTATGTATGCACACAGTACAAATTGGTCTCCATCTTTAGGGAAATGATAGGCTGGAGGGATGCAAATTTCTTTTCCAGAAGATAGTTTTCTTTGAAAGAATGCAAATAATGCTTTAGGGAAGAAATAAAGCAGGAAAAGGATATGGAGATGCAGAGAGACATACCACCCTTATTGGAACTATATAAGGGTAAAATAAGCATGACACGTGGAAAGAAAGGAAGAAGAGAATCATTTAACATTTGAAGCTGAGTAATAGGTATCACATGCAGGGGTCCTCAAACTTTTTAAATAGGGGGGCCAGTTCACTGTCTCTCAGACTATTGGAGGACCAGACTATAGTAAAAACAAAAACTTTGTTTTGTGGGCCTTTAAATAAAGAAACTTCATAGCCCTAGGGGAGGGGGATAAATGTCCTCAGCTGCTGCATCTGGCCCTCGGGCCGTAGTTTGAGGACCCCTGAAAACTTAAAGGTTACAAATGACCCATTTGTAAATTTTTCTTGAAATAGAAAATAATTTCTAAGTAAATTTGTGGCTATCCCAAGGTAATCCCAATGTGAATGGACAGATTCCTTGAGATGCATAAGACCTAGGTTAGAGTTGAAAAGGACTTCAGAGACCATCTAGCACAAAAACTATGTTTTTAAGATGAAGAAACTGAGACCTATAGAGCTTACATCACTTGTTTAAAGTCACACAGATAGGCAGAATCAGAGACAAAATTTAAAATCAGATCTTTCAACTCCAGAACTAGTGTTCTTCCACTATGATATAATGTCTCTCCCTCAGGGAGAAGTCGTAGAATCAGAATGAAAGCTATGAGACCTCAAGAGTCTTTTTTACTGGAAAGAAAATTGAGGCACAAGGTGGTTAATGACTTTGTCTATGTCATCGGGATAGTAAATAATAGAGTGCTTGCACTATAAAGTTAGTGTTCTTTCGATTGTGTCCTGATCTGGCTCTGGTTTAGGGCAAAGTAATAATAAATCAAGTCTGACAGACAGTGGTTGAACTGCTTCCTAACTCAGGCTAAAGGATCTGAAGGTGGGGGGAGGAGACTTTTGTCTGGCAAATTTGACGTGCTCCATATTTCTGGACGTGGCCTCCAGAGGGCAATGTTACGCTAATGACACGACTCCTTTGTAACCACTCAGCAGCATTCAGTAGTCTTACCTCCCTACAACTCCCTGAAGTTGCTCAGACTCATCACTCTCCAGATACCTTGAGCACCTGTACAAACATAAAGCCAGAAAGCAACTGAGCTCACTGCAAAAGAGCCTCTGCCAAGCCAGACCCTGCACTAAAGGCAATCAAGGACAGCTACTAGTAAAAAATATTGTCCATCCCAGGCTCCCAGGTCTCCAACATCCTTACACTCACTCTCTTCTGTGAAGGTGAGCCTAGAAGGAATCCCCAACTCCCTCTCTGCTCCACCATGACTCGTGTGCCCATCCCCGCTCTCATGATGTTCTTCCTTCTGAGTAAGTAATGTTTCCATTCATTTCCAGTATTCTTCTCTAGTTGTATTATGCATGAAATACTTTGACTTCAGCAGGACAGTTTTGTACCAATTTCTCTGATGCGGATTGTATTTTACAGGAGAAATAGGAGCTCAATCAGTGACTCAGCCTGAAGACCAGATTACTGTCTCTGAAGGGGATCCACTGCAGGTGAACTGCACCTATTCATATGGGGCAACTCCATCTCTCTTCTGGTACATCCAGCATCCCAATCAAGGGCCCCAGCTACTCTTGAAATACATATCAGGGAGCAACCTGGTTAAAGGCATCAAAGGTTTTGAAGCAGAATTTGACAAGAGCAAAACCTCCTTCCACCTGAAGAAACGCTCAGCCCAAAGGAGTGACTCAGCTGGGTACTTCTGTGCTATAAGTGCACAGTGAAGGAACCTCCAGAGGGAGCTGAACACAAACCTCTTGAGATGATGAGATTTTCAGTGAATCAAATTTATATACTGCCATATCTCATACACGGTCCCCCATTCTGTGCAGACAGCAGTACAGGGGAGGATGGAGCCTTCAGAAATTGCTGAATTTGTATTCACATTCAGAGCTGCTTTCTAGACATAGGTACTTCAAAACAAAACAAAACAAAAATCTTCCCTTTCCTGTTATCATTTATGTCAGGCAATAAACAGCCATCACCTTAAATCTAAAATAGAGACAAAAATTTTCTGGCTATTCCCTTAAAGAATAATACCTTCTATTACCCAGAGGATTTTTATTTCCCAGGGTCTTGCTGGAACTGGAAATGAGGGAGGAAATAGAATCAGGACTAACCTGTAAACATTTGCTGAGTAAGAGGGACATGACCTTAAGTAAAACAGTCATAGTTGATACTGGTGCCTGGAGGTAGCCATGGAAGATATGATGGAATTGAGAAGGACAAAGGGGAGACAAATTTTCTTTATTTCTGTTTTTTCTCTAACAAAGTCCAACAAAGACAAGATAACAAGCTTCTATTCTCTATGATCATATAAGGTAACTATATTCCTGCAATTGTCTCAAGATTTAAGTGGTGAAAGAGATTTTCAGTGACCAACTAAATCCAACCCCTACATGGAAGGAATTGCCATTACAGTATACTTGACAAGTAAGAAATCTAGTAGTTTCTGCTAGAAGATAATCAATTTTCATCTACTCTAAAATTCCCATAAATCCTAAGATGTCATCTGGACACATATCCTAGAAAAATCTCCTTCCCTAAGTCTTTCCTTCCCCTCTCCTAATTAAGTATCAAATATTCTGCCAAAATTTAATTCTTTATGTAAAAATAAATAAGCAATCCATTTCATTAGTATACAAATTTGCTTTTTATCTTAAATAAATGGTAAAATTATATGTATATCATAAAGGATCATTTAAAATTAAATTCATTTATGATTTATTATCACTAAATGTTTGACTTCACCTATTTTATATATCTATATACTTGGGATCATCTAAAAAGTTCTCTGACAAAAAAGGGTCATGAGTGGAAAAAGTTTAAGAAGTGCTGCCCTACATTAATGAAATCACAAGGCTGGTCGATAATGATAATGATGATGATGATGACAAAGAAGATGAGAACAACTGGCATTTATATGCTACTTTCAGATCTGTGAAATTCTTTCCACCCCTTATCTCATTTAATATGTACAACAACACCATAAACTCAGTACTAAAGGATTATTATCCTCATTTTGCAGATGAGGAAGCAGATTCAAATTGGGTAAGTGACACACATGGTCTATACTAGTTTTTAAAAGGTCTATTTCTTGAGTAAGGTTTGTGCCATTTTCTCTTCCAATCAAGTTATTCCCCTTTCAATTATTTCCTCTGGAGATTTTCTTTCTTTTTAGAAATCTTTTGATTTATTTTGCCTTATTCCTTGTAAAACATCTATTTTTTTTCTTTAAGTCATTTTTTGCATTTGTTATAACATTATTCTCTCCTTTTAGAGGATCTCTGTTGTTATTCAATTGTTGCAGTTGTATCTGATTCTTCATGACCCTATTTGGGCTTTCTTGGCAAAAATATGAGAGTGGGCTGCCATTTCCTTCTCCATCTCATTTTACAGATAAGGAAACTGAAGGAAAGAAGATGTAGTGGCTTGCTTATGATCATATAGCTAGTAAATATCTGAGAATAGATTTGAACTCAGGCCTTTCTGACTGGAGGCAAGGTACTCTATACACCTATTTTCTCTTTGGGGGATCTTTAGAGTTACAATTAAAATTTTAAACATTAGGTAATTTTTTCTTTTATTTACTCATCTCTGTAGTGTTAATTCTTGAACTGAACAATTTTCCCTGGGCCAGGTATCATCTTACTGCACTTTTGAGGGAAATGGACAGCCCTATTTGGTCTTGCCCTGGGTCCCCTGGATTGCTGTGCTGACCTCCACCTTTTGGTAATAAAGTTCCATGAATCTTTGAGGTTTGGAATGTTGAACCTTCAAGACTTTCTTTGGGTTTCAAACATAGTACTAAGGACTTCAGAATCACTGGGCCTGGCAGTTGGGGTGAAGTACTGAAATGTTTCATGCAGAACAGGTCAATGATACAAGTGTTCTGAGTTTCCTAGGTCCTCCTTCTGGGGCTTTCTGACTATGCTGGATCTTTCTCAGAGAATCTCTCCACTTTTGTTGGTTGAGAGCAAAAGCCACTGCAAGCTGCATGCATCCTTGGCTGCCTCTAGTTGCCTGAGCTTCTGTGCTGTATCACTACCCGATTTGCTGACAGTCCCCTTTCCTATTATCCACAGGCTTTGGGCTGACATCTTGTATGTTTCTCCATTGAAAGAGGAAACTTAACTGTTCTTTCTCAATGAATTCTTTGATCAATATTTTAGCTGGTGCAAATATTGGCTTATTGCTATAAGTTATGTGAGATCTAAGTGATCTATCTCCATTCAGGCAGTCATCTTGACTGAAATTGCTCTTCCTCTTCACGCTTAAAATACTTATTGTCTGGACCACTCCTATGACTCACATACATTTGCTTTTATTACAGTCAAATGTCTGTTCCAGAAAGAGTATTCAGAGTATTGCTCTGATTGTTGAGGACAATATTTTCAGCAGATTATATGTTTTTTGAGAACAGGGTTAATTTCATTTTTGTTTCAGTATTTCCAGTATTTGACACAACGACTTGCATATAATAGGTACTTATTAAGTTTACCACTTATGATGGGACTGACATAGTAATTCAGTGAAAATTCCTGTGAGACAAGAAGGAAAAGAAGAGAGATAAGGAGAAAAATATGACAAATGTCTCCCTAGGAAAGTGTGTGGTCTAATTTGGGGAAAATGTCATTGGAATGTAAAACCTTTATTGGCAAAAGAGTACTGAAGAGAGAGTATTCTGACAAATCACAGCATTTTAGAATTGAAAGGGATCTCTATAATCATCTAATCAATTAGCTCTCTATCCAAAAAAGGAAAGCCCACTAAGAGATTCCTGATTAGTGGCCATCTGACTTCTGCTTCAAAATCTCTACTCGAAGGAAGTAGGAAACACACTTATGAGTGATTAATCATTCAGAAGGTTTTTTAAATTAACATCATATGTTATGATGGCTCTTTAAAATTTCATCTCATTGTTCTTGGTATTTTCTTATGGGGCTAAGGAGATCAAGTTTAATTCTTTCTCTAAGTCTTAGCCTTTAAAAGTCTTAGGGAGAGAAAAAATTTGAGGAAGAGAGAAAAAAATTTGGAACACAAGGTTTTGCAAGGGTAAATGTTGAAAACTATCTTTGCATATATTTTGAAAATAAAATAGCGATTATTTTATAAAAATAAAATAAAATAAAATTCTTAAAAATATTTGCCATGGCCCACCCTCATATCTCTTCTTCTCCAAGCTAAACATCCCCAAATCTGTTAATTGATCTTCATATAATAAGGATTAAAGGCTCTACCTTATTCTGGTTGTCTTCCTCTGTATGTTTCCCAGTTTATGAATGCCTAAATTTGGGCATCCAGATCTTTATACAATACTGAAAATGTGGCTTGAATAGAGAAGAATACAGGAGAACTATCACCTTCTTACTCCTAGAAGCCATTCATCTTAATACAACCCATGGCCACATTAATTGTTGCCATCCAATTTTAAATTGTTGAATCATCCTGAGCTTGTCCATTGAAATCACGCTCTCCCCCCTCCACATGTGTACAAGTCCAAGAAGAGATGTGTGGTGCGCTCCACTGGAGGCCTCCTTCTAGGTTGACAACAGATCGTTAATGACTGCTCTTTGAATGCAGCCAGCCAACCAGTTCTGAATTCATCTAAATCTGCTACTATAAAGCCTATGTATCTCCATATTTTCTATAAGAAACATTTGAGATGCTTCATCAAATGCTTTACAAAAATCTAGATAAATTATTTTCTTCTATCCTGTGATCCATCAGAAAAATAAACTTGTCAAAGAAAAAAAAAAAAGAAAGGAAAGCTTCTTCTGGCATGACCTAAGCTTATAGAGCCATTACCTTATTTTTTTATGTGTGCATTGCTTCCTTTACTAGGTAGTGAGTATATTCTAGAATTTTCCCAGTAATCAAAATCAATTCACTGTCCTATCATTTACAAACCGTTCTTCCCTTATGGGTCCAAAATCCAAGCTCATCATATGTCTCACTCAACTCACACCTTATTTCAATTTTTACATCTCTGTAGAGAGTACTGCAATTCATTTTACCATTCAGGTTTATACCTAAGAGTCAACTCCCCCCACTATTATAATTTTATACACACACACACACACACACACACACACACACACACGCCCCACAATGAAATGTTTTAAGGTTTGAAAAATGACTTTATGAAAATCATCTAATTTTATGTTTATAACAATATTAAGAGAAGTGTTATTATTATTATCCTTATTTTATAGTTGAAAAAACTGAGGCATGGAGATTCCAGGGTCACACAATTAGTAAGTGCCCAAGAATAAATTTGTACTCAGATCTTTTTGACATCAGATCTAATACTTTATCCACTTAACCAATTAGCTTCCATATCTAGTCATATGTATTAATTTTGATTCTGCCTCCTCAATTTTGCTTATCTACATTTTTCTCTTCATGCATACCACAGCCACCTTAGTTTAGGCTTTCATTGCCTCTGGAAAGAAGTCTTGCAATATCCACTTAACTGCTCTCCCCATGACCAATCTCTTCCCCTGTAATCTTCCTCAAAGATTATGAATGTCCAGCTGTGGATTACCCACTTACGCTCAGGAAAAAGCAATAAAGTAAAATAAAGTGATAGGAAACCAGACACTTCTCTAGGCCAGTACATGTGCAACCAGCAGATATTTTGGGGGAGTAAGGGAAGGTATATGGACATGATCTCTGCAGGTTTCCCTCACTGGAGGGAAGGGAAGGGAAGAGAGAGAGAGAGAGAGAGAGAGACAGAGACAGACAAAGACAGAGAGATAGAGATCAGAGACAGAGACAGAGAAATAGAGACAGACAGAGAGAGAAAGAAAGACAGACAGACAGAGACAGAGAGAAAGAGAGAGAGAGAGAGACACAAAGAGAGAGACAGAGACAGACAGACAGAGACAGAGAGATAGAGATGAGAGACAGAGATAGAGAGAGACAGAGACAGAGACAGAGACAGAGGGAGTATTGAGGTTCAAAGGAGATCCACAGAAGTTGAGTTTCAGACTGGTGTTGTTAGGTGTCTCAAAAGAATTTGCAGGCTTGAACCCATCTCCAAATCAAGGGGAACAGTTTATTACAATTGTAACACCAATTGAAGCTAGCTAAATTCCAAAAGAATTTAACAAAGTACCAGAAAAAAGGAGATATATTTATAAAAAAAAGTTAAGAGAGACCAGGAGCTTCATGTTACTTATTTGCTAGTTTTATGGTTTATAGGTAGGTATGAGGGGTGGTCTTTTCACTGTTGTTTCAGAAACTTTGTTATCACTGACCAACAGATTTTTTTATCCAATAGTCAGCAATGTTTGTAGGACTATACTATAGTATTCCTTAGGCCAGGAGACTTTAGGATTATTTACAAACAGATTATTAGAAAAATAGCACTCCTAAGGTCAAGAGGCCTCAGGATCACTGATATATCTTCTCTAAAAGCTAAGAGAAGAAATATTACTATAGTATTCTTAAGCTCAGGGGATCCCAGAATTATTGCAACATTTCCCCCAAAAGCTGCACTCCATCAAGAGAGAGACAGAGACTGAGACTGAGATAGAGACACACAGAGAGAGACAGAGAGAGAGAGAGAGAGAGACAGAAAGATAACCACAGACAGAGAGAGAGACAGAGACTGAGACAGAGATACAAAGACACACACAGGCAGAGACATAGACGGAGAGAGACAGAGAGACAGAGAGAGACAGAGAGAGAGACAGAAAACACACACAGGCAGAGAGAGAGAGACAGACTGAGACAGAGATACAAAGACACACATAGGCAGAGACATAGACAGACAGAGAGAGAGAGAGAGAGATAGAGAGAGAGACAGAAAACACACATAGGCAGAGAGAGAGACAGAGACTGAGACAGAGATACAAAGACACACATAGGCAGAGAGAGAGAAAGAGAGAGAGAGAGAGAAAGAGAAAGAGAGAGAGAGAGAGAGAAGAGAGAGAGAGAGAGAGAGAGAGAGAGAGAGAGAGAGAGAGAGAGAGAGACATAGACAGAGACTGAGACAGAAAGAGAGAGACAGAGAGAGATTGAGAATTACAGTTTACAATTCAGTTTCAGAGAGTGGAAGTGGAAACTTCTAAAACTAATATAGCATCCCTGCTTGTCCTCAGCTAATTAAATTGTGTTTACTTGGCACATTTATCTACATCCCCAATTTCAGAAGTGTCTCTGGACTACTGCGTTTATGCTTTGTCGTCCTCTTAAGTGTCTCTCCCAACTGGCTCTCACAAAAGAGTAACAATAAAGTTTATGTAGCGTAATTCCTTTTTGCCTCCCCAATTCTAAACACACACACATATGTATGTATATCTGCATGTATATATACTCAAATATAAATATATATACTTACATACACATATAAATATTTGTCCTTCCTTCTTGGAGAGTTCCCTGACATCAGGGAGGGGAAGCCATGACATGTAGGTGAATTGGATTTGAGTAAGGGAGGCTGGACAAGCTCACCCGCCTCCCTTTCCCCTCCAGAGCCCTCTGGGTCCAATGCCCAGATAGAGATCAGGACGCCTGGAGATGGCCCTGGAGACCTTGGCCTTTTTATATTAAGGCCTTTAACAGGTCTCAGGTTGTCTGAGGCAATGACCATTCAGAGTTTAAGGCTTGGTAAGAAATGAGTCAAAGAATTTTACATAGTCAAAAAAAAAAATCAGTCTTACAGGGGAAGATCTTCAGAGTCAAAACAGAAAGAATTTATACTGTGCTCATTCTAAGCCGTATGAGACCAAACCATGACCAAATGAGGCTTGGGCTCAGACCTATTACTGCCCAGTCCATGAAAGTCAGAGTGATTTGGATTTAAGGCAGTCTTTTAGAAAGAAATCTAGCCTGTAAGCCTGAAGATATCTTGTGAGGTTTCAGTGAACAAAATTTATATTCCTTTGGGCAGAGCACCTGTAGGTAAGGCTATGATTCCCTTTATAAAGAGAAGGAGAAGTGGAAGGGAAAGAAGGGACAGAAGGGAGGAAGAAAAAGAAGAAAGAGAAAAAAAGAAAGAAGGAAGGAAGGAGCTACATTAAAGGTATATATGTGTGTGTGTGTATGTGATGGGGCCTTCAATGTCAGGTGTAGTTTGTAGAGGAATTAATCCCTCAAGCAAGAAGATAGAAGGCTCTGATAGAAGTTAGTTTTAGCTCCACGGTCCCACCCTTTGTGGAGGTGGAGCAGTCTGAAATCCAAGTTATGTCCAACTCCTGAGACCCACTCTCTTTAGAAATCCCAACCATTTCCCCAAGATTAAATTTTCCCTATAAAACCTCTTGTATGCCATACCATGGCTGTTACCTTCCTTTCAGTCAGCGTGTCACCACCCTTTGCCTTGTGATGTCTTTCCATTCCCCTTCCTCCATGCCACGTAGTATCTCCCTTCTAACTCCACTATGCTTCCCAACCCCATTTCTCTTTATTATGGCTAACTATTTTTTTAAAAAATAAATTTGTGATTTTCTTTTTTCCCCTCTTTTTATTGAAGTTTTTTATTTTCAAAACATATACAAAGATGATTTTTCAATAATGATCCTTGAAAAACCTTGTGTTCCAATTTTTCTCCCCTTTCTCTCTCCTAGGTGGCAAGTAATCCAATAAACATGGTAAAAATATATGTTAAATCCAATATATGCATACATATTTATGTAATTATTTTGCTGCACAAGAAAAATCAGATAAAAAAGAAAAAATGGGAAAGAAAATATAAATTCAAGCAAACCACAACCAAAAGACTAAAAATGTTATGTTGTAATCCACCCTCAGTTCCCACAATCCTCTCTTTGAGTATAGATGGCTCTAATGATCACAAGATGATTGGAACTGGCCTGAATCATTTTGTTGTTAAAAAGAGCCACATCCATCAGAAATGATCATCCTATAATCTTGCTGTTGCTGTGTACAGTGATCTCCTGGTTCTGCTCATTTCTCTTAGCATCATGTAAGTGTAAGAACATTAGTTCATATAAGTCTCTCCAGGTCTCTCTGAAATCATCCTGCTGATCATTTCTTACAGAACAATAATATTACATAACATTCATTATGCCATAACTTATTCAGCTATTCTCTATCCACTCAATTTCCAGTTTCTTGCCATTACAAAAAAGGCTGCCACAAACATTTTTGCACATGTTGGTCCCTTTCCCTCCTTTAAGATCTCTTTGCCCAGTAGAAACACTGCTGGATCAAAGGATATACAGTTTGATAACCCTTTGGACATAGCTCCAAATTGTTTTGCAGAATGGCTGGATCAGTTTACAACTCCACCAACAATGCATCAGTGTCCCAATTTTCCCATATCCCCTCCAACATTCATCATTATTTTTTCCTGTCATCTTAGCCAA
Source organism: Antechinus flavipes (assembly GCF_016432865.1). Classification (NCBI taxonomy): domain Eukaryota; kingdom Metazoa; phylum Chordata; class Mammalia; order Dasyuromorphia; family Dasyuridae; genus Antechinus; species Antechinus flavipes. The sequence goes on from NC_067399.1 coordinate 512,782,291, forward strand.
TTTGAGAGGTGTGTAATGGTATCTCAGCATTGTCTTAATTTTCATTTTTCTGGTCAATAGTGATTTAGAGCACCTTTTCATATGACCAGAAATGATTTCAATTTCTTCATTTGAAAACTGTCTGTTCATATCCTTTATACCATTTATCAATCAAAGAATGGCTTGAATTTTTACAAATTTGATAAATTTTTATCCCTATTACATAGGATGCTTGCTGATGGTTTAAAATAGATGCTACTGCTCATTTTAAGGAAAACTCCATTTATTCCTATACTCTCTAGTGTTTTTAATAGGAAGGGCTCTTGGATTTTGTCAAATGCTTTTTCTACATCTACTCAGATAATCATATGATTTTTGTTAGTTTTATTATTGATATAGTTAATTATGCTAATAGTTTTCCTAACATTGAACCAATCCTGCATTATTGGTGTAAATCCTACTTTGTCATGGTGTACTATCCTGAGGTTAACTTTCTGTAATCTCGTTGCTTTTAGAGATCTGCTTTTAGGACAAAGGGGAAATTGTCCAAGCTTCCTCTACAGGCAACAGTAGCTACATTGGGTTGGTGCTGACTAACTTCTGGTGCTGAGTGGGTGTGGCCAAGTCCTTGATATTCTGGGATTTAGGGGCTCCCTATTTGTCCTTTGTATTTGTGTTGAATATCTTACAGCTAATCTGCTGATATGGCTAGCAACCAGGACAGAGTAGCCGACATTGCTGTAGATTCCTCCCAGTAGATTCCTTGGAATCCATACCACCCTGGGTCTCTGTACTGCCTGAGCTTGGGTGCCTGTGCTCAGTCTGCCTCCCTCCATGCCTGATTGAAAGTTCTTCAAAATTATCTTCTCCTGGAAGTTTGTTATATTCCAATTATTTGTGGGTTCTGTTAGTCCAAAACCAGTTGAGAGGCTTGATTTATTATTAATTTGAGAGACATCTTGGAAGAGCTCACATAAACACATGTGTCCATTTGGTCTGTAACTTATTTGCCTAAATAAATCTACATTTTGCCGAAGAGAATGGCCATTGTGAATTCTTCACTTGATCAAACTCAAAATCTTTTGATGCCAAATCCCACATCATATGTATATATTAATGTGTGTGTGTATGTGTGTGTGTGTGTGTGTATAAATGTAATCCAAATCTCAAAGCCCATTAATATGGGACTCTTTCCTCACTGGTGAAGACTAATACCTTGTACCTGCATGAGGGGCAAGGCAGAATTGATTTGGCTTCTTGTTTCCAGTTTCTAGAGAAGGGAAAAGTCAAGATGAAAGGAAATGATAATCTCTATTATGTCCTATGCAGCTTGCCACATTATAGACTTCAGGCATTTCCTCTTGGGAAAGATATGAGACTCCATCTTGGTAAATATGCATTGGCAGATCTCATTCCCAAAGGAAGAGTTTCTTTGGTGAAGTTGAATAAGATCCCAACAAAATGACAGGTTCATGCTAGAACCCAGTGTCCAGATGGGCCATAGGGTGGGACTTGGTCAAAAAGAGCCTCCCTGAGGTAAGCAGGGAGGAGCACTGATGTGATATCTCTTTAAATTCACCTTTTGATTTTGATTAGGCTTTTATTTTATTCTATGTAGGCTTGTATTGCAGTAGGCTCTGGTTGAATTCCTTGTGCAATTCTTTGCATTGATAAACCCTACTATTACAGTATGTAATCAGAAAACCAATTTATGGTGTCATCCCCTCAGATTATCTTTCCCCTATAAAACAATCCACCTGAACCTCATTTCCTTGCTAAATCTTTTTAGGGTTAGCCTAGCAATCAATGCCATAATTCCCCAATTCTTTTAGGTTCATTAAGAATTATCCATTTTATAGCAGCAAGTTCCTTTATATTTAGTCTGCCTAATGACATGTTCTCCCTGGTTAATCTCACAAATTCCCTAGCAGAATTTAGTCTCAAATCTTTCCCCTTGTTATCTGCTATTTCCTTTTTGGAACTTAAGCTCACCAGTCAAAGGCTTCATAATAAAGTCTTTGCTTCTTGATTTGGAGATGGTCTAAACCTACAAATTCTTTTAATATCCTTCACAAACACTAACCTGTAACGCCAATATACTTTTGGGGTCCAAACTCCCTCTCCCCAATATTTGGTGGACTATATAGAGGGTGTTCTTAAATTTCAATATATTTTTGGGGTTTAGCATTTCTGTAACCTCATGTACCATTGATGAGTGCCTGAATATTGTTTTGGGCCAAGAAGAATTAAAGAATTGATCCCTGAAGCAAGCAGGAAGAAGGTTGTGATAGAGGTCAGTTTAGCTCCATAGTGTCACCCTTTGGAGAAGTCTTCTAGTCTGAAATCCAAGTTATGTCAAACTCTTGAGACCCACCCTCTGTAGAGGTCTTGAGCAATCTCACCTTGCCATGTCCTGTGAGTAATCCCAGTTATGTCATGTCCCTAAGATTAAATTTTTCCTTTAAATCTACTTATGGGCCATTCCATGGCTGCTGCCTTCCTCTGGGTCAGCCCTCTGTCTTGTGGTGTCTTTCCCTTTCCCCTTCCTCCTTGCCATGTAGTATCTCCTCTAACTCCACTATGTTTCTTAACTCCACTTCTCCTTCCAGTTAACTAACTCTTTTATGGTGCTAAGTTCCTTTCAGGATTTAGCTTACCAACTAAGCACATGTCCCAACTTCGTGGGGTGCTCCCTTTCTATTAGGTAATGATGAATTGCACTAAAGAACTTGTTTTTCATATGCTCTCTCTCTCTCTCTCTCTCTCTCTCTCTCTCTCTCTCTCTTTCTCTCTCTCATATATATATATATATATATATATTCTTATATGTGCACTTTCTCTGATTTCTATTTTGCTATCAAATTGGATAAATGGATTTCTTTGATATTTGTTTTGTTCATATATGATATATTCATTGTGGAATTGGTATTTGGTAGGAAGAGAATCAAACCTTGGATATAAACTTGTCTTCATTTGCCCATTTAAATTAGTAATCAAGAATATAGCCTGAATCTAAAAATTATATCTTCTAGACTAATAAGGAAACAGATAGATATAATTCTAACCTGGTATCTCCCTTTTTTGAGGATAGCAGAGTAATAGCCTCAGGTCCCTACCTCTTGCTTTCCCTCCTGATAGGAATTAAAGTTTCCCTTGGAGAAGAATGGGAGTTGATGTTAGAGATTTCTATTTTATTTCCCTGAAGGCTATACAAATGAGATAGTCTACATTGTATACACACACACACACACACACACACACACACACGCGCGCGCGCGCGCATATATATATAATATTCTTAACCACTTCTTTCAGCACAGTTGTTAAACAATTCTAAAATGCCAGAAATATGCCTTGCTAAATTTATACCTTTTTTTTTATGCTGAAGTCCTTTATATCACCACTCAACTATGTCCACATCCAGTTAAAAGACTGAAAACTGATTGTTCAGCTGTATTGTCATTTAAATCATCATTTCCTCACTTATAATTCCTTAAAGTAGGAAGCTTTTTTTTAGGTATGCCTCTCTCAGAAACAATTAGATGATGAAGTCCATTTCAAGTAAAAAGATTATCATCTTGTCCCATGGGGGAAGGGGAAGTAACAGTCTCTGTATTTGTCCATTTTAGTGAGGAGAAAGTTCCTTTAATCTCCCAAAATTCAGTTTCTCTAGGGTGCTTTGGAGGTGAATAAAGCTCTGATGAAATCATCTATAGCACGTGAAGAAAATATAAATTACTAGGTTGCCCAAGGACATCCTAACTTATGGACCTAAATTATTTATTGTAATTATCTTCAAGCTACAATTCTCAAGAACATAGTTCTTAACGAATTTGAAGTTTCTCCTTCATAAATGGCCACAGAGAATTTGTTTTTTACTCTTCCAGAAATACCAGCTTTTGTTTGTCTATTTTTGAAGAGGACCAGTGACATCATAGGGTGATATTTTCACTTGTGTATGAACTGGAATTAAGTAAGGCAGGGTTGCACCAATTCATCCATCTCACTCTCTCTTCCAGAATCAAAAAAGTCCAGTGGAAAGACAAAAGTCAAGATGGTGGCCCAGGATGCAGTGAATAACTTTGTTGTCTTCAGTAAGTGACTAAGCTCTAAGTGTTCCACAGTCTACTTCAACTGTCTTTCTATTCAATGGAATAAATTATTCTTCTCTGCCCATTTTGCTGAGGGGAAGTCTTTACATGCTTGGAGTCGACATCTCTCTAGGTCACTGGTGGACCTGAAGCCCATAGGTTACCCATATGCTGAGATGATTTACTGGAATACAACTGCTGCATATTCTACAGCTTGTCTCTGGTGATAGTTGGGTTCTAGATAGACACCAAAGGTGGATGAACAATCCTGAAAGGGACTCCAAAAGTCCTCATACAAGAGATACTAACCCTCCTTGCACACCCCATAACCAGATGCCTCATATTAAAAGATAATTATCCCTAAAGGAATTATCAAAAGTACCATCAAAAACATAAAAGTCAATCTGGGATCACTGATCTTTTCATTTTCTTCTTAGACACAATCATTCTTTCCAATTCTGCAGGTCTTCATGAATCGTGGAGATCTCACTCAGACAAGTTTCCTAGTACTTTATATTTAATGTTGAAATGGAGTTAGATACTTTGAGTGAGATACATTCAAATAGTTAACAGAAAAAGATTTACTTAACCTTAGCAGGAAAAGGATATTCAACAAGGATATATTTTCAGGACATCATCCTCTGCTGATTCAGTTGAGTGAAACTCCCCTACCTGAGTTTCCTATAAAGATCCTTTAGCTAAGAATCAGGGAGTACTTGGAGTTCCTCATGACTGTTTTGTATTTAGGCAACCAAAAATTGATTCTAATAGCCTAAGCCATTAGTCCCTTGAACTGATAAAGTCTTGAGGATGGTTTTAATACTTTTTAAAGAAAAACAAAACAACAGCTTAATTACATTAGAAAGAGGTTAAAATAAAGGTCCCGACTCCTCTCTTGTTCTAAATTTCCTTCCTCCTTAGAGAGAGCCACTATTCTTCTAATCATGCAGGTACATTACCTTAGTAACCCTATTTATTCAATCAGCTGATAAGTTTTTAAGATTCGAACTCCTTAATATCTCATTTATCTACCTTCTTTTCTATAACTCCTCATATGAACTATTGCAATAACAATGTAATTGATCTCTCTGCAACCACCCGCTCTAATCTATCCTCCACACAGCTGTCAAATTGATATTACCAAAGTGACGCTTCACTGATTCCTCATTGCTTCTATGAGAAAATATGAACTCTAGTGTCTGGCACCTGAAACTCATCACAGTTTAGATCCAACCTTTCATCCCAGATTAATTGTATATCAGTGCTTCCTATGTACCCTATCTCTGGTCAAACTCCTATACTTTCTGTGCCCATATGTGACATTCCAGAACATGGCATTCCTATATTAGTGCTATTACACAGCCTATCTTCCTTGCCTTGAAATGTTTCTATTCATTTATGAATTATGGAACTCCTAATTCCTTTCAATGGCCAGTTCAAATGCTATTCCTAATGCCATCTTCTTCAAGAGGTCTTTCCTGATTCCCCTTGTTAGTGCTTCTATCCTAAAATAACCTTCCTTACCCCAAGATATTTTGTATATATCTATCTATCTATATCGATATATGTATCTACTTAATTACATAGTTGGTATATCCCCCTTTCCCATTCTCTGCTCTAGCAGATTTTTAGTTCTTTGGTAGCAGGGAAATTTTTCTTTTATATTTGTATTCCAGACATCTAGCATAGTGTTTGGCATTTCTTAAGTACTTAATAAATATTTGTTGATTAGGTTATAGTTTTTTTATCATAAAAAGGGACGTCTGACCTTTTTCACAATCTGTCAATTATCAGTGAGATAGGTTCAGTTGTCAGTTATTTCAACACCTTAGGATAAAGATGATAGAATCTTGGAATTATTAGACTTAGAGTTGGAAAGATTAGGAGTTCAATTAGCTCTTTCCCTCTCCTGACCCCATTTTAAAGATGAGGATCCTGAAGCCCAGGTAAATTAAATGATTTCCCCAGTCACATAAGTAAGCAAAAGGAGAGCCAGATTCATACCCTATCATACCTCTCCCCAAACTCCAAATCTAGCAGTTTTTCAACTCTACATTTAGACCAATTAACTTGAAATTTTCACAAGTTTTTAACTTACTATCTCCTCATTATCTTGAGTACCAGCATCCTATTGGACACTTAGGTTTTTCTGGTCCAAAAGTCATTTTCCTTGGAAGAGAAAAAAAGCATAGTAATTGCAGTTTAATTGCAGTCTTTCTATTGTCAATCAATTAACTTCTCATTCACCCCTAAGCAATGGTTCTATTTCTTCCTTGATCCTTTTCTTTTTCTTCATATAAATAATTCTTCAAAATTCTAGAATTTTTTCAATAGCTTCAGTTTTGAATTTTATCAAGACAGTTTTGTGATTCGGTGCCTAGGGTGCTGGTCTGGAGTCAGTAAAATCCAAATTCATTTCAGTCTCAGAAACTTATTATCTATGTGGCTATGGACAATTCATTTAACTTGCCTCAGATTTCTCATCTGTAAAATGGATATTCTAATAGCATTTATTTTTCTACCTTTTATAAAGTTAAAATGAGGTCTTTGTTAAGTGTTATATAAATGCTACGAATTATCACTCTTGATACTTAAAAAAAAAATTATGCCATGCCTTTGTATTCATTGTTTGCTCACCTTCCATTGCTTTTATAAACAAATACACATCTTTATCAAATATCAGTTGACTGATGAATTACTTGTTCTATCATCTTCCTAAATTTGTGCTATTTTACCTTTGTTTGGAAAACTTTTAAGGGTAATGATATAAAAGTGGTCTAATTATTTTCTTTTTTTCTCTTTTTTTTCTTTTTTATTATTAATTAAAGCTTTTTATTTACAAAATGTATGCATGGGTAATTTTTCAACATTGACCCTTAATAAAACTTTCTGTTCCAATTTTTTCTCTCCTTTCGTCCCTCCCCTCCCCTAAATGACAGGTAGTCCAATACATTAAATAAGTCAAATCCAATATATATATATATATATATATACATATTTATAGTTATCTTGCTACACAAGAAAAATCAGATCAAGAAGGAAGGAAAAAAAACTGCAAAAAAAAAATGCAAGCAAACAACAACAGGGAGAGTGAAAATGCTATGTTGTGGTCCACACTCAGTTCCTACTGTCATCTCCCAGGGTGTAGACGGCTCTCTTCATCACTAAACAAGTGGCACTGGCTTGAATCATTTCATTGTTGAAGAGAGCCACATCCATCAGAATTAATCTTCATATACTCTTGTTGCCATGTACAATGTTCTCCTAGTTCTGCTCATTTCACTTAGCATCAGTTCATGTAAGTCTCTTCAGGCCTCTCTGAAATCATCCTGTTGGTCATTTCTTACAGAACAATAACATTCCATAACATTCATATACCATAACTATTAAACCATCTCCAACTGATGGATACCCACTCAGTTTCTACTTTCTGGCCACTACAAAGTGGCAGTTTGTGCTGCCACAAACATTTTTGCACATGTGGGTCCCTATCCCTCCTTTAAGATCTCTTTGGGATATAGGCCCAGTAGAAACATTACTGAGTCAAAGGATATGCACAGTTTGATAACTTTTTGAGCATAATTCCAGATTGCTCTCCAGAATGGTTGGATTCGTTCACAACTCCACCAACAATGTATCAGTGTCCCAGTTTTCCCACATCCCCTCCAACATTTGTCATTATTTTTTCCTGTCATCTTAGCCAATCTGACAGGTGTGTAGTGGTATCTCAGAGTTGTCTTTATTTGCATTTCTCTGATCAATAGTGATTTGGAGCATCTTTTCATGTGACTAGAAATAGTTGCAATTTCTTCATATGGAAATTGTCTGTTTATCTCCTTTGACCATTTATCAGTTGGAGAATGGCTTGAACTATTATAAATTTGAGTCAATTCTTTATATATTTTGGAAATGAGGTCTTTATCAGAACCTTTGACTGTAAAAATGTTTTCCCAGTTTATTGTTTCCCTTCTAATCTTGTCTGCATTGGTCTAATTATTAAAAAAAAGATTAAAAACTGAAAACATATCAAAGAGTAAATAGCAAAACAAAAACCAAAATTCATGAACAATAAGATATGAGGCAAGCATATTACAAGTATGTATAAATGGAATGATTAGAGAATGTGATTCTAGACTACAGATCACCTAGTATGGATGTCTGAATAATGGAGGCCTGTTTACATTAAGAATGCAATCTTTGGGATTCAGGTGATAACTTAAATTTGGAACTTATAGCCATTTAAATGGAATTGAATTGAAGCCATCACTGCTACATAGTTGTAGACTTAAGAATCTTAGAAATGGATCAGAGGTCATTAAAGCTAATGTGTGCTTAAGCCAGAATTTTTTTTGATACCATCTTGACAAATGTTTATTCAGATTTTGAAAGAATCTTTCCTGTGATGAAGAATTCACTATCACTTAAGGCAACTCATTCTTCTTTAGGGTAGACATAATTGTTAACATTTTTTCTTCTTTATATCAAGTAGAAATCTGTCTCTCAGTACTTGTGCTAATTTTATTCTCTGGAGTTAAGTAAAATAGGTTTAATCATTATTTTTTTTAGATAAGTCTTTAAAATGTTTTCAAATAGTTATATTTCCTTGAAGTCATTTCTTCTTCTGTAGGTTAATCATATTTTTATTCAATTATCTCTCATATATCATGATTTCATTTCCTTTCACTGCCCTTATCATATTCTAGACTTGGCTTACTTTATCAAGGTTGCTCTTGAGAGATGCTGCTTAGAGGTCATTCTAGAACCTAGATCCAGGGAGGTGCTTCAGTGGATAGAATGTTGGCTCTGTAGTCAGGAAGAGCTCAACTAAAAATCTGACCTCAGACACTTATCTAAATGATCCCAGGCAGGCAAGAAAAACTCCATTCTGGTTCTTCATGATCTTGTCTTTCCTTTTCCATACAGACCCTTAACCCTCAATTCCAGGGAAGTGTTCTCGAGGCACAGGGTGGTGGTGAACAGGAAAAGTACATGGTATATGAACCTACAGCCCAATCACAGAGATTGATTTAGGGCAGGTTTGGCAGGTCCTATCAATGATCAGTGTCAATCAAAGGAGAATTCAAGCAGCTGTAATGAAAAGTTCTAAAGGACTTGGGTTAACAGTGGCCTCTAGGGGATTTAGGTTGCCTAAGACATTGGGGACAAACTCAAATAGAAATGGTGACCACTAATCCATACAAAAAGATCCCTGTGGGCCATATAGTGACTTAGTTTTGAAATGTAATATTAACTATGTTTTATTGTATTATTATTATTAATTTTGTTACATATTGCCCAATTGCATTTTAATCTGGTTCTAGCCTGCATTGAGAAGTGTTATGGACCATGTGTTTGACATGTTTCAGGATACTGAGAAATTAGGGATTTGCTCAGTGTTGCAATATAAAAAGTATATTAGGGACGGTCCTTGAACTCAAGTCTTCCTGGTTTTGAGACAAATTTTGTATCCACTATGCCATGCTACCTTTCCAGTACTATGTTTTCATGAAATGGTCTATTACTCGGTGATAACACTGGTTATTTAACATGGAGTTATAACTATAACTGCGACCTCCACTTCTTTACAATTCACTCTCTCCATACATTGTGACTTGGCTTCTTCTGTTCCTAAATTTGTACTGATACTGTTCACTCAAATGTTGTCAAACTCCTCCTAATCATTATATCCAATGGATAATCTTTATTCAGATGTTATCATCCTTCATCTTCCTGCTTTATTTGACTTTCTCCTTTCTATCTCCTTTCTAGTGAATACTAGTTCCTTCCTAATATCAAAAACATTACATACTTATCCTAAAATTACCTTTCTAACCACATTTTTTGTCTCTTTTATTGACTAACTTGCCTTTTGAACTGGATGTCTTCTAAGGATTTGTACTTAGCCTTCTCTTTGTTTATGCACATACCTTTATTAGTGTTACTTGGTCACTCTCAATGCTTCAACTAAAAGCTTTGTTTTATTGTCGTTTACAGTTGTCCTAGGCAACTTTATTGTGAGTTAATAAATCATGTATATCAACAGTGAATTGTCCAATTTTATGAGATGAAGGAGTATCTGGATGTAAATAACTGTCAATTTTTACATCTGTATCTCTGACCTTTTTTGAACTCTAGATCTAGATGCTTACAGAATAATTTCAATTTATTGTCCTACTAATACCTCCAATTTAACATGTCCAAAACTATTTGTTATATTTCTTTCTAAACTTGCTTCTTCTGAATTCTCTTGCTTTTGTCATTGACAGCATCATTCCTCTAATTTTATATTGTGAAACTTTGGTATTAATTTTGAACTCTTAATTATCTTTCTTCTCATAGATAATTGATATCCTATATATTTATGCTTTCATATACTTCTCTTCACTATAAATGTTGTACATGTAGCACTCTCCCCCTAAATGAAAATTTGTTGATTCATTCATTAATTCATTCATTTATTCATTTCTATCCCCCCTTGTAGAAGTACATATTAGTACCCGAATGGCCTCTTGTATAATAGTCTTCTCAAAGATGTTTCAAAGATACTGATGGTCAATATACTAAATGCTAACATAGTAAATGCAGCCAACCATTCCTGGATCATTTCTCTGCTTTCCAAAGAGTAGTAAAATTTCATGTAATATGACAGTATTTAACCAGCTAATGGTGATTGAGGTCTGAAGACTGGGCTGGTGTAGAACAATTCTTTGACCACAAGATGGCAATCCAGTCACCTGTGAATAACCAAACTACTCACCACTACTGGTTTCTCTGGTGACTAACCTGATCCCTGTTTACTGGATGTAAATACAGTGGTATGATCTGGAACATACCACAAATGACAAAAAATTCAAAATATCCTCGTTATAAATCCTCCATCCCGTAGACTGATTTTACCCTTCCAATCATACTTCCCTCTCACTTCATAAAATTTGACAATTTAGTATTAATGGATCTGAATTACTAACAATAATCAAGTAGCACAGAAATTTAAAGCAACAATCAAACAAAGCTTTAAATATCAGTCTGCAATGTGATCGTAATTGTAGTTATACTTATGGTTCATTTTTTAGCATCCTTCCCCCTACCTCCTAGACACTCTGAGGGAAACAAAGAAGAAAGTAGTTGATCCAGATTTAAAAAAAAAAAGTGTAGTGGGAATTTCTTTAGAAATACAATGAAGAAACCAAAAAAGAAAGAAACTGGATTGGAATTCTGCTTCATCTCACCACAGGAGCAATGTTTTAAGTTCTAAGAGCAATGAAACTTCCAACTTACTCTATTTCACTCCACAGCATGCATCCCTTCCTATTCTGTTCTCTCTCTGTCTCTTCACTTCTGTATTTTTGCTTCCTTCAATCTAAATCAAATCTATGAATAATCTCATAAACTGAGGTTCCTGATCTACTTTCCAGTGCTTTCTGTAGAGATTTTCAAAGCTGCCTGATGTTCTAGAAAAACCACTGAGGCAGAGTTCCAAGACAATAGCAATAGCACATTATGAAATGGTCCATGGTCAGCTCTAATGAAATGGACTTCAGAGTTTCTCATCATTTGAGATGCCCATTTCCTCCAGAGCATTGGTTGCTTGATGTCTGAACAATACAGGAGAAGTAGACTGAAAATGCAGAATCTCATTGGTTAATATATTTTGCTTTTGGCCTTTAGGAAGGGCTACACAAAATACAGAATCCCCTTAGTTGATTAATGGACTTGTGAGCAGACCTTAACAGACCTATCTTGACCTTCCAGGAGGTATTTCCAAGCCTATGGACAGTCTTAAGGGGGTGGGCTGATAAGTGGATGCCAAAACATCTACAGGGGCTGACAGGCTGGGAAAAGAGCAGGCTGAAGTCTGTCAACCAGGGTCATTTATTGGCTACCTGCTTATGGTCCCCTTCCCATGTTGGGCAACAAATGGATTCCAGGGTAGGAAGGGCAACAAAGATACCTGGGGGACTTTCCATGTAATTGAGTCACCTCTGTCCACTGGGCTTAGACACTATAACAAGGGGGGAAATGGGGACGGTCCTCTAGTTAGCTTCCTCTGAGTGAGCATATGAACTTATAATCTGCAGTTCATAGCTCTGAGGCCTATTGCCAGAATTTATAATCACTACCTCTATGGAATCACATCAAATTGATTAATACTGATTGGAGTAAAGTAAGAATCCAATAAATTAAGGGCCCAATTAACCATCTAAGGGTCCAATTAATCATCTATTACATCTCAATCACTGGGACAGGGAAAACATGGAGTCCTGGGAATTATGAGTCTTCTAAATCTAAATTTTTTCCAAGGGCAAAAGAAATGGGTTTGATATATATATATATAGTTTCTATGATCCCTTTATGCTAACCCTTCAAAAGGGTCTTAATATAATTACATAGTTCTTACTATATCCATTTTCTTTCCTTTCCAATAAATACTGTTAACAATCTTCCTTATATATAAACTGGTTGTGTTACTTCTTGATTCAAAAAGATTTCAGTGGCTTCCTATGGTCTATGAAATGAAATAAAAATTTCTTTTGATTGACACTTAAGATCAAATACAAGTTAAATTGTATTCCTTTCTAACCTTGATTTGCTTTCTGTTGCTTCTCATTTCTGTTCTTTTTCTCATTTTACTTTTGGAGTCTGCACGGTCCTCTTACTCTCTTTTTTGTTGAATTCATACCCATCATTAAAAATACATCTTCAACACCACTTCATTAATACTTATTTGTCTCCTCTTTCATAACATCATTCACCTCTGAACCACATGTAGCATTATGTTCCTTGCTTTTTTTCTAATTAGGTGTTATAGTGTGTTAAAGTTTTTTTGGGAAGTGTCTTAGTCTCTTACTAGACTTTAGGCTCCATAAAAATGACCTGAAATCTCTTATCTAAACTTTGTAATTCCCCTCGCTTTGCACGTGTTACACAATAGATGCTTAGTAAATGATTATTAAATTCAACTGAATTTTGAAATCTTATTAAAATTATCATGAAGAGATCTAATCAGGGAGACAGCAGTATGAACCATTTGTCCCTAGAAGAAACCAACAGAAAAAAGTTCACATATGGAATTATATATGATAGTGCCTTTAGAATTTTGCTAAGTTTTAGACTGACTTTAAAGTAGGGACATTTCTAAATTTCAAATAGAGATTTTTTTTCCTACATTTTTTTTTCAATTCTATATTAAGTCACCAAGAATGAATGGTAGTCTTCAGGTTTGAGAAGTTTGGTGGGATAAGTCAGATACAGACTATAGGGAACACAGTTTGCATTTTAACCTTCCTTTTTCTTCAAATCAAGTCAATAAATAGAAATTTTAATAAGTATTTCTTGATTGATTGATTTAATGATCTAATAATCATAATGACCATAATTACTTGTTCTGATTTATGAGGAAAATTGCTGGACCTCTATATTGGAAGCATCTATGGATCCACATAATTATTCTATAGGGTTTAAAAACAAACCATGAAACAAAAATCTTCCTTTCTCTTCACAGGGTCTGATCTCAGTTTCTGCAAGAATTCCTATCTATTACATATAAATTGTGTGCTGCAGTTGGCTCTGATTGGCTCTTGAGAGGTGTTTGTTAAATTATCAATGTGAGAACTTTGACCACAGAAATCACTACATATCAGGACTTGGCTTATTACTTAGGTGATTGTTTCAACTTACAAAAATTTTAATATTGCTGATTAAACTTAAAAAATGTGTGCATGCATTTTCCCCTGATCCTCCAGAAGACTTCGGTGTTGAGTATTTAACAGCATACCCCTACATTGTTGAGTTCATCAAGGAGTTCCATAGAAGGCCCAGGGGATGAATTCATCCTCAGACTCAGACTAGGTGCTTAACAACAATGACAACAACAAAAACAGACACTTTAAGATTTGCAAAGTGCTTGAAATGTATTATTTCATTCGAACCTTACAAAACCCCTACTTATATAGAACTACAAGCTCAATTTTTTTCCCCTTTCCTTTTCTATTCTTTCACCTTTCAACTTTTGTCAGAGGTGAGGATTCCCCTATAGCACTTCATATTACTTTTCTTTTTTCCAATTGAAATGCATTTTTTATTATTCTTTTTAGGAATTTTTCATTCTTCCTGATAATTTGGTAAGTTGAGAATTGATTATTCAAATCTTTTGCCTTTCTCTTTTGATAATGACCAGTTTGTATTTTATATATATAATACCTGTTATTTGTCCCAATAGAAACATAAACATGACACCCTCCCTAGAATTCATTAAAAACATCTATTTGTCTTCCCTACTTGCTGGAAATGAGGTTCTCAGTTTTGAATCATTCTTTTTAGGAGCTCTCTTAGTTAATTCTCGTAGTGAATTGTCAATGCCTGTTTACTGCACTGGTGACTCTTGGGAAAAACAAAAACAAAAACATTTACTTATTTAGAACAGTGTTCCTGCCTTTGGTGGGAAGGGGTGGTGATGACAGTACTATTGTTCACGTTTGCTCAACTGCCTTTCCTTGAAAATTAATTGATTTCTGTCAGTTCACAATGAAAATAAGTTTCCCTCAGCTACTGTCTGAAAGGGTCTGAAGTAAGAGTACAATTATTACTCTTTCCTCACCATCTTTTCTGCATTTTCTCTCTTTTTTTCACTGACTGGACTTTAGGCACTCCTTCCCCTTTTTGCTGTTTATTTGCTGCAAAATCCTTGTCCATATTCTTTATTTATAGCTGAGAAAACTGCAGTCAAGAGAAAAATAACAATTGCTAGTATTTGAGACCAGATCCTCTGATTCCAAATGCTGGGTTTTCCCCATACACTAAAGGACTCTAAGGAAATCTGATCTCAGGTTATTTAGCTTCCATAAACTTCAGTTATGTAAAATATAAAAAAAGAACAGCGTTCAGAGTGATTTCTAAAGTCTTTAACATTCTGTGGTACTATAATTAAGAGTGAGAATGGTATTCTAGATGGATCCTCATGGAACATGTCTTCTGCATTTTAGTTCACTTGAGAGGGGCAGCGCTTCTATTTTCAAAAAACTCTTTAGCTGACAACACTTGTGAAAGGAAAGTATTGAGAATGTGAGAAGGTTGCAGACATCGTTCTGATTGGCTGGGCAGAATTGGCAGGTTCTTTGTTTCCTGGAATAGAAAAAGAAAGAGACAGAAAATAGTTTCTCTGATTGAAGAATCTAGTCATCATCTCAGATCCCAAAGCAGAGTCCTCATTGAACCTGGTGGGAAAAAAATGGTGAAATCCCTGGGAGCCTCATTAGTAATGCTATTTTTCCAACTGGGCTGTAAGTTGGGAACAAGAGATGGATGGGATTAAGAAATTGCAAGACTGAAAGGGAAAGATTGGGGCTTGGTTAGTCTGGTCAGGATGTTACTGGATACAAAACAAATATAAATGCTGAAGAGTAATAATTTGGTATTGTCTTTTTTGCACAGGGGTTACCAGCCAGTCTAAGATAAATCAGAGTCCACAATTCCTGCAGGTCCAGGAAGGAGGCACAGCCCTAATTAACTGCAGTTTTACAGACAGTAATTTTGCTTACTTCCTCTGGTACCGGCAAGTTTCTGGGAAGGCCCTCACATTTTTGATAGCAATTCGTGAGACCCAGGATATACAGGAAGAGGGAAGATTCATCGTCCATCTGGAAAAAAGTGCCAAACACTACTTTCTGCATATCAAAGTCTCCCAACCTGAAGACTCAGGCTTCTACTTCTGTGCAGCAGATACACAGTGGTCCCCAGGCACCTGCAGCTTGTGCATAAACCCTGCAGTGGGTTTTTTTAATAGTATATTTTTTTTAGTATAATCTCTTTTTTGGCAGCAAAAACATAATCCTAATGTAACACCATGAAAATCTGAGCTCTGTGATTATCCCTGAAGTATCTGGATACATTAAAGCAGAATTCTCCAGACTTTTTTGATTGTGTACCTCATTCATACATTTTTTGTGCATGTACCATAGGGGTCTGCTGGTAAACGTTTAACAGTGGAAACATATGACACACTTTTAAGTTTAATATGAATTATTAAATATTCTCCATCATTTTTAAGTCTAGACAATCAACAAAAAATAAAGCAAATTCTTACTTGTAGAGTTTATTAATTTCCAAGGTGCAAATACTTACAGTGAAAATTCAATAGTTAACTCTTAAGAGCTGGCTCTGGCATTCCCCTTAAGTAGCACAATATTTGTATATTCACTTATTTATAAATTATATACATTTTAAATTACACTAATTATTATCAATGGAATTAAACTCGTAGATTTTCCATTGTGCCACATGTTGGCCCACATCATTCCAGAGTGCAGCCTGACCATATCAAAATGTACTGGGAAGTGTTTAATAAAATAAATAAAAAGACAATAAGATATGGATATTGAAATTTATGGTTTTCTATTCAATATGTGGCCCACAGAGATCCATTTCTATTTGAGTTTGATATCACTGGTGTATATCACAAAATTGGCACAAAAATAAAAATTAAAAAGAATAAAATGAAGATGAAATGATATTTGATCCTAGAACAAATAGAGAGCTATTGAAATTTGTTGACTAGGGAACTGGTTTAGTTACATCTCAACTTTAGAAAAATTACTTTGGTAGCTATGTGAAGGAAAATGGATTAGAGAGGAGAAAGACTTGAGGCAGGGAGAAAAATTTGAAGACTACTGTAATAGTCCAGGTGAACTAGGGTGATGATGGATGTTTAAGCAAAGAAAGTGGGTCATAGGGGAGAGATGTGGAAGTAGAAATGACAAAGACTGTATGCTTCAGATGAGGGAGAATAGAATTAAACATGACACAAGGTTGTGGATGTGGTTGATTGGAAATGTAGTTTTCTTTCTTCTTTCAAAGGACAAAGGGAATTTTGGAAGAGAGGGCTATGGAGAAAGGAAAGAAAAATATATATAATATGATCTATCACAACCCATTCATACTACTCATCCAGTGAGACTCATTTTTGTTCCATTCAAAATGAAAAATGGGAAGACAGAACTTTAACTCACTGATCATTGCACCAAAGCACCATCCTGCAAGGGCCATTTATAACACACACAACATGATTTGGAAACTAGAAACTGTATATGGTTGAAAAGAAGGGGATGGGGTTTTCCAAATGGCATCTACATAGATGCTGCTATGGATGCTTGGGAAGCAATTGTGTTATAACTGTCCTGAGGGTCATATGGCCAGTTGGGCAAGGGAGAAGTTAGCAATTTGCACAGCTGAGAGAACTAATGAAATTGGAGTATTGGGAAATACACACACATGTGATTATGTTAGAAATAAGTTTCATGATTAGTTATCCCAGGCATGGTGGGATTCAACTTTTTCCCATTCTGAAACTGGTTTATCAAACATTGTGGATCAGGCCACAGCCCTCTTAGAGTAAGACCATGGTTTTGGAGACCACCGTTTTAAAAGGATGATTCATTCTTAATAACTTCTTAAAGGAAGTTAGATAAAATCTTATCTGTTTTCAAAAGACAAATTCCTATATAATCTCCTCCACAGACTCTCAATTCCATCCCAGTCAGAAATGATCCTTCCTACCCTGAAATTTTATAATAATTTGTTTTTATCTGTATTCTGTTTTCTTTAAATCAGGAGATTAACAATTGTGGCCAAGATAAGAAAGGATTAGACTTCCTAGTATGCTTTGGGAAGAATGTGTAATATCTTCCTGGATAAGTAGGTCTTCATTTCCTATGAGTCCATATGCCCATGAATCTGCTATTGCCTGAACAAAAGGGAGTACTAGAAAGATATAAGAATAAGGGAGATCTCTTATAGATTCATAGTCATGTAGAATGGAGCCAGTATCGTATGCAAGACAATCCAAATACTACATAAAGCTAGTGAATGAAGAATCTTGCCTGCAAAAAGTTGAATCAGAGACTGCGTAAAACTGGAACAACCCAAAACCATATGAGAATGGTAAGATAAAGTCTAGATGAACAGAGAGAAGTTGATCATCTAAGTGCGGACTCTAAGCCCTCACTCTTGAATCTATCCAGGAGTAAACTATGATAGCAAGGAGAGCTGACACAAGTTCCCTTCCTATCAGAGCCCTTAATTGTGGTATTTCAGCTTCAAACTGCTGTTGGAACTTGTGTCAAGGCCATTACTGGATGGGACAGTGGACTGAACCAGTCCCACCATACTGTTCATATTTCTCCCAAAACTCAAGTCTTGACCCAACCTTGTCTGGTGCTTTACCCACTAACTGGATTGAAATACAAATGGTTTGGCCGGGGGTGTAGACATTAAGGAATAAAAGAATTTCCTTCAAAAAGCAATTGGAAGGGCATCAAAAATGATTCCTGAGCTCTAGGTACTCTCGAGTTCCTGACAAGGTGACTGACTGTAAGAAAAATCACATTTTATATCTTTCTTACAACTTTTGCTTTTTGAAAAAAAAATATATTCTTTTATTCCTTAACCAGTAAAAGTAAATTTTAATTCTATTTTACACTTCATAAATGCTTATTTTCTTTTAAATCCTAAATGAGAGAGATCGGACCAGCCTAATTCAGGTTTAGCCCACAAATAAAATTATTCATTCAGGAATGTATCATATAATTTTCTATTGTTTTGCTATTCATTTATGTCTTTACGTCAGAGAAATCTGTTCATTAATTCTTATTGCACAATAATATTTCATTACATTCATATATAATAGCTTGTTCAACCATTCCAAACTATTGGGCATCCCCTCAATTTCCAATATTTTGCCATCATAAAAAGGGCTACAAATATTTTTGCATATGCAGGTTCTTTTCCTATCTGGATCACAGGTTATACATAATTTAGTTGTCCTTTGGGCAAAGTTCCATGAATGCTTGGATCAGTTCACAATTTTACCACCAATGAATTAGTGTTCTAATTTTTCCACACCCTCCCTAACATTTATTACTTTCCTTTTTTTGTTTTATTAACCAACCTGATAGGTGTGAAGTGGTACCTCAGAGATGTTTTAATTTGCATTTCTCTAGTCAAAAGTGATTATTTCATATGCCTGTAGATAGTTTTGATTTCTTCATTGGGGAATGTCTTGTATTTTTATAGATTTGACTCAGTTCTCTATATATTTGAGAAATGAGGCCTTTATCAAAGACACTTGCTATAAAAGTTGTTTCTTAGCTAAGTTCATCTTCTAATATGTTTGTACAAAGTGGTTTCTTTTTAAATTTAATATAATCAAAATAATCTATTTTGTATTTCATAATTGTCTCTGTTTTTTATTTGGTCATGAAATCTTTCCCTACCCATAGATCTGACAGGTAGACTATTCCTTATTCTTCTAATTTGATTATTATGTCACTCTTTAAGAATCTAGATGCTATGCCACTTGGTACATATGTGTTTAATATTGATATTGCTCCATTGTCTGTGGTACCTTTTAGCAAGATGTAGTTTCCTTCCTCATCTTTCTTAATTAGGTCTATTTTTGCTTTTACTTTATTTGAGATTAGGTTGTTACCCCTTTTCTTACTTTAGCTGAAGCATAATATATTCTGCTCCAGACTCTTTATCTTTACTTTGTATGTGTTTCTTTGCTTCAAATGCAGTAAGTCCTGTATAGTGCTTCCAGCAATGAAGGAAGGAAGGAAGGAAGGAAAGAAGGAAGGAAGGAAGGAAGGAATGAAAAAGGAAGGAAAGAAGGAAGAAGGAAAGAAGGAAGGAAGGAAGGAAGGAAGGAAGGAAGGAAGAAAGGAAAGAAGAAAAATGTTTGAGAAATGGATGGGCATTTTGGTTTCCCCAGTTATGAAAGTTAAATTGGGGAAATGAAACTTTAATTAGAAAACTGAAACCCACAAGGACATCAAAGAATAATCAAGAGTGGAGGTTATCTTCCACCCAAAGAGCATAAGCTTCCTGGGGGTAGGGAGTCACTTTTATAATAAGGGGGCCTGAGATTTGAAAGAATCTTTTTATTTTATTCTTTGCCCTTAGCCCTTCTCAGTTACCTTACCACTTATAAATGTAACCCTTTGGGGTGGAGACTGGCTATATAACAAGGGGTGGAAATTTATGTACTATAACTCCTGTAACATCTAATTAATGAGGAATCAGGGGAAAGACTTGTGCTTCAGGATGGGAAATAAAATACTGTTTTTTTTATTTTTATTTAATAATTACTTTATATTGACACTCGTTTCTGTTCCGATTTTTTTTTCCCTCCCTCCCTCCACCCCCTTCCCTAGATGGCAAGCAGTCCTTTATATGTTGGATATGTTGCAGTATATCCTAGATACAATATATGTTTGCAGAACCGAACAGTTCTCTTGTTGCATAGGGAGAATTGGATTCAGAAGGTATAAATAACCCGGGAAGAAAAACAAAAATGCAGATAGTTCACATTCGTTTCCCAGTGTTCTTTCTTTGGGTGTAGCTGCTTTTGTCCATCATTTATCAATTGAAACTCAGGTCTCTTTGTTAAAGAAATCCACTTCCATCAAAATATGTCCTCATACAATATCGTTGTCGAAGTGTATAATGATCTCCTGGTTCTGCTCATTTCACTTAGCATCAGTTCATGTAAGTCTCGCCAGTCCTCTCTGTATTCATCCTGCTGGTCATTTCTTACAGAGCAATAATATTCCATAACATTCATATACCACAATTTACCCAGCCATTCTCCAATTGATGGGCATCCATTCATTTTCCAGTTTCTAGCCACTACAAACAGGGCTGCTACAAACATTTTGGCACATA
This sequence comes from Antechinus flavipes, assembly GCF_016432865.1. NCBI lineage: Eukaryota > Metazoa > Chordata > Mammalia > Dasyuromorphia > Dasyuridae > Antechinus > Antechinus flavipes. The sequence continues at coordinate 512,803,077 of NC_067399.1, forward strand.
CAGGTCCCTTTCCCTTCTTTAGTATTTCTTTGGGATATAAGACCAATAGAAACACTGCTGGATCAAAGGGTATGCACAGTTTGATAATTTTTTGGGCATAATTCCAGATTGCTCTCCAGAATGGTTGGATTTGTTCACAACTCCACCAACAATGCATTAGTGTCCCCGTTTTCCCGCATCCCCTCCAACATTCATCATTATTTTTTCCTGTCATCTTAGCCAATCTGACAGGTGTGTAGTGGTATCTCAGAGTTGTCTTAATTTGCATTTCTCTGATCAATAATGATTTGGAACACTCTTTCATATGAGTGGTAATAGTTTCAATTTCATCCTCTGAAAATTGTCTGTTCATATCCTTTGACCATTTATCAATTGGAGAATGGCTTGATAAAATACTGTTTTTGAAGTTTTAAAGATGTGTCTACTCACCTAGGCTCCTGTTCTTGCAAGAATGTAAAATAAATCTTTCCTGCATTCATCAGTGAGTCAGTGGAGTTTTTGGTAAGATTTTTTTTTCAAGAAAGAAAAATAAAGAATATAAATTATAATAGTTATATCCCCCAATGCTAAAAAAAAAAAAAGCTCCAAAGTTCTAATCACTTTCATGGTTAAGTTTCATAACTTAACTGGGGTTCTGTTTTTCAGTCTCCCTCCAAAGTCTGCCATTCAGAAAGACTGACAGGTCTTAAGAAATAAGGGTTGGCATTCTCCAATTGATAAATGGTCAAAGGATATGAACAGACAATTCTCAGACGAAGAAATTGAAACTATTTATAGACATATGAAAATATGCTCCAAATCATTATTAATCAGAGAAATGCAAATTAAGACACTCTTTGAGATACCACTACACACCTGTCAGATTGGCTAGAATGACAGGGAAAGATAATGTGGAATGTTGGAGGGGATGTGGGAAAACAGGGACACTGATACATTGTTGGTGGAATTGTGAACACATCCAGCCATTCTGGAGAGCAGTTTGGAACTATGCTCAAAAAGTTATTAAACTGTGCATACCCTTTGATCCAGCAGTGCCTCTACTGGATTTATACCTCAAAGAGATACTTAAGAAGGGAAAGGGACCTGTATGTGCCAAAATGTTTGTGGCAGCCCTGTTTGTAGTGGCTAGAAGCTGGAAAATGAATGGATGCCCATCAATTGCAGAATGGTTGAGTAAATTGTGATATATGAACGTTATGGAATGTTATTGTTCTGTAAGGAATGACCAGCAGGATGAATACAGAGAGGACTAGAGAGACTTACATGAACTGATGCTAAGTGAAACGAACAGAAGCAGGAGATTATTATATACCTCAACAACAATACTGTTTGAGGATGTATTCTGATGGAAGTGGATCTCTTCGATAAAGAGAGCTAATTCAGTTTCAATTGATCAAAGACGGACTGAAGCAGCTACATCCAAAGAAAGAACACTGGGAGATGAATATAAACTGCTTGCATTTTTGTTTCTTCCCGGATTATTTATACCTTCTGAATTCAATTCTCCCTGTGCAACAAGAAAACTGTTCGGTTCTGCACACATATATTGTATCCAGGATATACTGTAACCTATTCAACATGTAAAGGACTGCTTTACATCTGGGGGAGGGGGTGAAGGGAGGAAGAGGGAAAATCGGAACAGAAGTGAATGCAAGGGATAATGTTGTAAAAAATTACCCTGGCATGGGTTCTGTCAATAAAAAGTTATTAAAAAAAGAAATAAGGGTTGGGGACTCCATATAGTTGGATTTTGGACTCAAATTTAGTGAGATCAATGCTCTGTAGAAACTAAATGAAACTGTGAGTCTAATCTCCTTCCCCAAGTGATAATGTGGTGAGTTAGCTCTTACCATATCTTTGAAGTAAATATTCCTTTGTAAAAATTAATTTCATGTTTAATGGATAACTGGTGTTAGTCATCAGGTTCCTAAAAATGGAATTAATAAGGATTTAAGACAATGACAAAGAAGAGAGACTTTCCAAATACTTCAGGACACTAACCAAGCCAATAGGAGATAAGAAATAACACTTGGCCTTCAGAGTGGGGCTAGAGTCAAACCATATTATACAAGAAAAAACACATTCCCACAGTGGTCATATGAGATTCCATTTATGAAAAAAAAAGCAAGTTCCAATCCTTTTTTTCTTTCTTTTGATGAGGACCTGAGTGTCTGGAGGGTCAGTGGCAGAGAAAGCACGGATAAGGATAAATTCAGCTTTACAGTCCTATTCCTGTGGAAGTCTTGGGAAATCTCACCTTACTATTTCCAATTAGAAAGCCAAGATGGAATTTCCTCTCTAAATCTGTCCATGGCTTATGCCATTTTTGCTAAAATTTCTTTTTAGATTTTTGTGGATTATAGTGAAATGATTATTTTCCTCCCTTATGGTTTTTTTTTTTTTCACTTTCTTTCCCCTCTACTCTACAAGCTTCCTCAGTTTTACTCCAGAGTAGTCCACAAAATACTTTAGTCCTTCCTGAGAAATATGAGGATAGAAACAGTTATGTTCAGTGTTATGTTGGATGTTAGGTACTATGCCTCCTAGTATTTTTCTCCTCACCCCCACCTCTATGCTTCATGTTGTCTTTTTCCTTGTTATAACTAAGTCTTTTAGATTTAGCCCACCAATCAAAGATATAATTAATTCCCTTCCCTTGTTAACCCCTTTTGGGATTAGTCTGCTAAACTCTTCTATGGATTTAGCCTGTCAATTAATGGAATACTTCCACCTCATGGTATATTCCCTTTATTCTGGTTAATTTTAAGTTATACTTGGGAACCTATTTTTCCCTTGTTAATCACTAAGTATATGCTCTCTGGAATCTATTTCATCATTTGCCACTCATGGGTCTATTTTACCTTTTCATTTTGTCTGTAACCTCTCCTCATAAATTAATGTACCTTTTGGCAAATAGAACACCATTGTGAAATCTTCACATGTGCCTTGTGCTTTTTATTTGGACTAGGGATTGCTACCCTGACCTCGTCATTTGTGATCAATTCCATCACTTTCTACACTAACGTATTCCTCTTCTTATCCTTCTTTCCCATTTCCCAAAAAAACCATCAGAACAAATCCAATCTATCCTAGGACCTCTTTTTCTTGAGTCCTGCAAATTTAATGTTCTTTTGAAGACATTGATACTGTGAAGGTACACATTTTCCCCTCTCTTCTTCTTTTAGAAGATTAACATAGCATCACTGTCTACTTCCTTATGCATCTCTTTCCAAATGTTCAAGTAAATTTAAATTTCTAGGTTTCTCTAGATTTCTGATTTTTTGCATTTCAAAATTTATTCTCTATTTGGTCCTTTCAGTAGAAGAGCTTGACATTTCATTACAAGTGTATTTTTCCCCAAGTAGACTTAAAATTAGATTTTCAGAATAAGTTATTTTTAGCTGTAAGTCTATCTCTCTCTTTTGACTTGAAATTTTGTACTCCAAAATTTCCTTTCATTTTTCATGGTACTTGCCAAGTTCTATGTGATTTTGACTACACCTTTGGTATTTGAATTGTTTCTTTCTGAATGTTTGTGATATTTTTTTTGACATGTAAGCATTTGATTTTTGACTATGACATTTCTAATGGTTTTCCTTTTGTAGTTTCATTCAGAGATGATTGATGGATTCTATCTTTAGTTGACCTCTGGGCAGTTTTCATTCATCATTTTTAGAAATATTTTATGTATAGGTTTTTTTTGTTAAATAATGGTTTTTAGGCAATCATATTTTGCTTAAGGTCTTCCTTGACTTTTTGTTCAGGTCAATTTTAAAAATACCAGATACTTTATATTTTTCTCCTATTTTTCAGTTTATTGATTTGGTTTTCATGTGTCTTATTGTCCAATGGAGTTATTTTCTATTTGTTTTAACATCTTAGTTTTTAGGGAGCCCATTTTTTCTATAAAGTTTATCAAATTGTTTCTTAGCATATTCTCCTCTTAATTTTTTTGAGAATTTTTTTTCATTTATAAAAACTATATAATTTATTTATAAATTACAATTTTATTATAATGAAATAAAATTATTTAAGTTATTTTATAACAACATTATAAGTTTCAAATAGAAACTAATATTTGTCTTCTTTTGAGTCACTACTTAAACTTGTTATAGGATTATTCTTTCCTTTTTGGGAATCTCTAGATATATAATTTTTAAAAATTATTGCCTAATGATGACAACCTGTATGACTTAGGGTAAATATATGGATCTCAGTTTCTTCATTTGTAAAATGAGTAAGGTTGAACTAGATAGCCTCTGAGATACCTTTTAAATCTATATCCAGAATCCTATTATTAGAGAAAAAAAAGCATACATAATTTTCATGAATACTGTATCTCAAAGTAGGAAGGGTATTCATTCTTTATAATGCATTATGTTCCAAAATAAACTTTATTCCACTTAGTTCCTATTACAGAACAGTTGATTAAATTGTCATTACTGACTTCTTTCTCCACTGTGTCCTTAGTAATACTAAAATTTTCCCATGTACCATCACAAATGCACAATTATTCAATTTAATTCTCAGGGAAAGGTAAAAAGACTGCGTGGAGGTTAAGAGTTGGTTAGTCACTGCCAGCCTTTGCAGAGAGTAGCATGGCTTGTCAAGACCAATTTTGTTCTACCCAGAAGTTCTATTTCCTATTCAAGGAAAGATGCATAATAGGACCCCTATAATTTTACATAGGTCACCACTAGCAATAGATACTCTGACTGAGTTGCAAGATTAAAGAGGAAATATAACTAATATACTTTTCCATGGTTTGCTGTGAGGGCAATTGTATCATCCAGTTTCCTTGGGAAGAGCCTCACTGGCAGGGCAATTGTGTAACTCCAGTTGATATGGCTGATGTAGACGCCAAAAGGCACCAAGTGATGTACTTTAGGAGAAGCACCAAATGTTGTTCTTATGAAGAATTCACAATAGTCATTCTCTTTGGCAAAAGATAGGTTTATTTAGGGGAAAAGGTTACAGACAAAATAAGAGGTTTCAGGAATGGTAAATATGAAACAGAGTTAGGAAAGCATAAAAAAGGATAAAAAATTTAAAAAGCAAAAAAAAATGATAAAAAAGTTTAATAATTAATGATGGAAAGGGCAAATTTCCTAGTGGAACTTGCCATTTACCAGGAGAAAGGAAACACCCCATGAAGATGGGATCCTGAATCCTGAAAGGTACTTAATACCCTAAAATAGCTTGTTATAAGGAGAAGTGGGGTTGAGAACCATAGTAGGGTTAAGGGAGCAACACGTGGTGTGGTGGGGTGAGGAGAAAGATTCCACAAGGCAAAGTGCCAAGGCGGACTGACCTAAAGGAGAGCAGAGAGTAGTTTTATAGGGGAAATTTAACCTCAGGGATATGATTTTTGACATGGCATGGCAAAGGGAGTCTGCCCAATACCCCTACAGAGGGTGGGCTTTGGGGGGTTGACATAACTTGGATTTTTGACTGCACCAAGAGGGTGGGACCACAATGCTAAACAGATCTTTATCAGTGCCTTCTCCCTGCCTGTGCCAGGGATCAATTTGATCAATTCTTCAATTTCTCTCTGTTCAACACACCCACCATATAGGATCTCATTATAGTGGTTCATGGGGAGCAATTAATCACATTTATTAAGACTGTTGGGCCAGTCAGAGAGAAAGGGAAACAATATCCTCATTCCTCTAATTTATTCCTTAAATCCTAAAGACAACAGCCCATCCAGATGGAACCCAGCAGATCCAGCCAGTTTTCATCTTTTTATTGCAGAAGCCAGTCTGAGTCCATTCAAGGGTAATTCAATGTTTGGCAAGGAAGATATAGCAGTCTCTCACCTACAAGTGTGAGTACAATTACACTTTGTTCTGGGACAACTATCTGGCAAGAAGATGATTTTCCTTATTCTTCAAGGATGCTTTTAAACAGCAGAACACAATGAAGAATTAATCTTCAGTGAACATTCAGAAAACAAATCCATCAGTGTCATCCTCTTGGACTTATTTCTGGATTCTCAGAAAAGTCACAGGTGACAGGAGAAACTACAGATAAACAACATTATTCAGCTTTGGGCCTCTCACCTACTCCCAGGGCCTTGGGGAAAAGCTATGCTAACCAAGACAAAAAGGCACAGCACCTGTGCTAGAACAGCTGGAAATCTCTTTAAAAAAAAAAAAAAAAAGGTCTTTCATTTTGAGAGAAAAAAGCTACCCACAGATGGATTCAGAGGATATGATCTAGGAACCACAGCTCCTTGAGAACATTTTTATTTTAAAATCTTTCAAGTGCTGAAAATCATATAGATTAGTTGGCAAAGATGAAGAGAACATCACTCATGGTGATGGATTAAAGTGAAAGATGAATTAAAGATGGTTAGAAATAGAATTGATATTTTTTGCATTACACAAGTCTGAATTTTCAGATTTGGAATCATTCCCTCTGATTCAGAAGTGTGCCAGAATTTATTCAAACTGCAGCCAACTATTAAATTTTTAGTGTGAGCATTTTTTACTCCTCAGAAATCAACAGACTACACATCAGGATTTATTGCTTTCTTGATAGTGTAGAATTAAGAATGTGATCAAGAAAATGCTAATAATGCAGATTAAAGTTTAAAATACATTAGGATACTATTTTCTCCTGGAGAGCCCATTATTAAAAAACTTACGAGAAATCCTTTCCCTGAATCTTTCTAAGTCTTATACCATTGCCAAGGTATAAATGGCTTTAACAGTCTTCTAAAAGCCATGATTCAAAGCCATGAGAATGTATATTTGATTCTGCATAGCTCTAGATGTAAAAATCTTTCTTCAGCATAGAACTAAAGAACTCCTAGGATTCTGACCAATTGGTTCTCTGTCAAATTGTGGGAAATATTTTTCATCATACATTTTTTGAAGCAACCACTTTCCTCTTTTGTTTAAATGTAGCTTATGTGAGCTAAAAATTATTGTTAATGTACATAACACCACAAGTAAGTCACTGTAGAAATAACTCTTTTTTGGCATATGTTTGATTCAAGGTTAACAAAAATCTGGACATCTGTAAAAACTCCATTGATAAGTAGGTCAAAGAAGGTAGAATTCCTTTGTACTTAAGGCTTATAATCATGCATAGCTTTCAATGTCTTTCAATATTCTTGGCATCCTTTCTTTACTTCCTCTGGGCAAAAGTCTCCTAGCTTAACTGGCCTGCATCATCAAGTAAATCCTTTTAAAATTTTAACACATCATTTGTAATTTTCTTTTGATCAAAATTAAAATATTCTAACTATTCTGCCAAGCCAGAAGTCTTTCCTCTGGGACCTGGAAGCTCTGATTTACAATGGCATAGGTTAGGGATGGGCTGTTTTGGCTCTGCATACTGACACTAAGGGTATAACTTTCCTCTATACATTTAAAAACTATTCCAAAAAAAGTAAGCTTTTGTCCAATGTGAATGAATAATCAGTTGGAGGAGCAACACAGTGTAATAGATAGAAACTGGACTTGGAGCCAGTAGAATCTGAGTTTGATTCTTGCCTTAGTCAAGCTTTTTTTTTTTCTTTTAGCTATATGACTGCACAAAGTGTTTAAAACTCTCTTAGTCTGTTTCCTCTTCTGTAAAAATAATTAAACTTGAGGTCCTTTAAGGTCCCTCCCAGATATAAAGCTATGATCTCCTCATTTCTTAGGCTTTCTATTTTTCTTTTAACTTTCTTTCTATTAACTTTCTATTTACTTTCTATTAACTAACCAATGAGCTGAATGAAGTACAGAAAGGGGTAAATTCCTTAAGTTCAAAGGAAGTATTGCTGGGCAACAATCTTTCTCATGCCTGTGGCTCACCCATACTTTTACATCTACACTATTCCTCCCAATATAGACTCTCTTTTGATCACAGCCTTTTTCTCCTAACTCCCTTCAACATCTCAAGGTGATGCATTCCTTTGACTAAAGCTCTCTGAGATAATCTCTGGCTTTGAACTTGCTTAATGCTTCATACTCTGTTTAGTTTCTGCTTCTGCTTCTGCTCTATTTCTCAGATGGACAGTTATCCATAGATTTAAGCCTTATTTTGAGTCTCCTTGGTCTTCTTGCTATTACTACCATTGATCTTTGATTATTTCATTATCAACCAATGATGTCAGGTTGTAAAGCTTTCCCAAAGGCTCTAATGGCTACTGTTATAATCCTATTCCCCTCCTACCCTGGCCATGTCACAAATTTTCTTATTTTATCCCATCCACTTCTTGAATCTTCTACTCATTCCTAATACTACTTTTTCATATGAAAATGAACACATCTTCCCCATAGTAATTCAATCTACTTCTGCTGCTGGTGACATCCTCACCTGAACATTTGAGAGGCACCAGGACTCATTTCTCTTAAACTTTTAAATTCTTATCTCTATACTGAAAAATGTGACTTGACCATGATCTTCTTTTCATCTTGTAAATCAGTTAAGCTAAGATTAGCTATCTGAATTTTATCTTTCTTTTCCTTAAAATTGCTGTTACTAACCTAGTTCTATAACTAGTTCCACATCTTAAAAGATTTACAATTATAAATTCCACATCCTAATACATTTTAATTGAAACAAACATCCTAACATATTTATAATTGATTTCAAAACCATTAAACAAAACTCAGCTCAGTCTGAGTTTCAGATTTGGAATCATTCCCTCTGATTTAGAAGTTTGTCAGAATCTGCTCAAAATGCAGTCAACTATTAAATTTTCAGTGTGAGCATTTACTCCTCAGAAATCAACAAAAACTACACATTAGGATTTAAAGTTTTCTTGATAGTGTGGAATTAAGAATGTGAACAAGAAAATGCTAATAATGCAAATTAAAGTTTAAAATGTGCTATTTTCCCTTAGGCTTGACCTGTCTTGTTAACTGAACCATGGAGCTCTTGACAAAAGTTTTATAAAGATTTCTAATCACAGCAATCTGGAATTATGCCCAAAAAGTTATCAAACTGTGCATACCCTTTGATCCAGCAGTGTTACTACTGGGCTTATACCCCAAAGAGATACTAAAGAAAGGAAAGGGACCTGTATGTGCCAAAATGTTTGTGGCAGCTCTGTTTGTAGTGGCTAGAAGCTGGAAATTGAATGGATGGAGAATGGCTGAATAAATTGTGGTATATGAATGTTATGGAATATTATTGTTCTGTAAGAAATGACCAGCAGGATGAATACAGAAAGGCTTGGAGAGACCTACATGGACTGATGCTAAGTGAAATGAGCAGAACCAGAAGATCATTATATACCTCAACAACGATATTATATGAGGATGTATTCTGATGGAAATGGATTTCTTCGACAAAGAGGAGATCTAACTCAGTTCCAACTGATCAATGATGGACAGAAGCAGCTACACTCAAAGAAAGAACACTGGGAAATGAATATAAACTGCTTGCCTTTTTGTTTTTCTTCCCAGGTTATTTTTACCTTCTGAATCCAATTCTCCCTGTGCAACAAGAGAACTGGTCGGTTCTGCACACATATATTGTATCTAGGATATAGTGTAACATATTTAACATGTATAGGACTGCTTGCCATCTGGGGGGGGGGAGGAGGGAGAGAGGGAAAAAGTCGGAACAGAAGTGACTGCAAGGGATAATGTAAAGAAATTTTTTTCAAAATAAAAAAAATTAAAAAAAAGATTTCTGATCATATATGGATTCTTTTAGACTGTGCTTATAACTTCAGAGTACACATGGAAATGTAGAGAATAAGTTGAACTAAGAGAGAAGTAAGCATGACTGAAATCTCTCAGGAATAAAAACAGGTGAGGGACTTGAATATATCTCCAAAATATTTTACATATCGTAAATATTATCTACATCGAATGTTTACATATTATATAAATCCTATGTAACATACATTCCATATGTAATTATATGTGTGTATGTATTATATGTGTGTATGTATAATTAATTTTTACCATATATGGGTTTCCTGCTCCAGTACTACAGTTATAGTGTATCAGAAATGAAACTTGAACCTAGGCTCTGAGACCAACTCTCTGTTCACCATGCCATGCTGCCTTCTCTGTAGTTCCCCATAACTATACTAATAGAAAGATATAAGGAGTTAATATACAACTGCACATGCAAAAATTCTGCCTCTGTAGATATGAGGACTCACACAGCTGATAAGGGACCCATGACTAGTCTTGATGTCACACCCTCCATGCTTGTCATTTGCTACTTGCCACAGCTCCACTGGTATTCTCTGCCATCACTACCAATCAAGTAACACAAAGATCATTGTGTCTAAGTTAACGAAGTAAAAATTCCTTTGCTTTTTAATTCTGAAACTTAGATTCCAAATAAAAATTACTATAAAAATCATCAACATGTTTTCTGAGCTCAGAAGTGATATAGGAACATTAAAAATTCTTGATCAAGGAAAAGAAATGATCAAACTTATACTTCAAGAAAATTATTTTGAGAGCTTTGAAGAGAAAGAGAGACAGGAACAGAGAAACAGAGAGACAGCGAGAGACAGAGACACACACACACACAGAGAGAGAGAGAGAGAGAGAGAGAGAGAGAGAGAGAAAGAGAGAGAGAGAAAAACAGAGAGAGGAGATGAAATGCAAAATTTTAAGGACTTAGGTTGGTTGAACTAACGGTAAAAGTTGAGAAGATTCTGTAAAATCATCACAAAGATTAGAGCTAGATTTTGGCTTTAAATTTTATTCAAGAAGTGATATAGGAACATTAAAAACTCTTGATCAAGGAAAAGAAATGATCAAACATACTTCAGGAAAGTTATTTTGAGAGCTTTGAAGAGCATTATTGGAAGAGTGATAGTGATGTTGGCAGTATAATTAAGAATCTATAGGAATAGTCAAGGTGAGAAGCGATGAGGCCTTGAACAATACTGGTAGCCATATGAGTGGAGAGAAGGGTATAAATATAAGTGTGGTTTGTAAGACTTGAAAACTGATTAGAAAGGAATAGTGAGGGAGTTTAACAAATCTAGGGTGATGCTCGGATCCAAAGCTCTCGATGTCTGGTGGGATTGTGGTGCCCTCCATAGAAAGAGGAAAATTTGGAGGACATTTGGATTTTGGAAGGAGATGATGACATATTTTGAACATGGTGAATTCTAAATGTTTATAAAACATCTATATGTAGTAGCCAGCAAATAGGTGGTGATACAAAACTAGAGCTCAGGAGAGAGATTAATCCTTCATTTATAGATATAGGAGTCATATCCAGAAATAATAATCAAATCCATGCAGTTTAATGTTATCATCACAAGAGGAATTGAAAGATCAAAAAGCCTAGAAAAAGAACCCAAGGGTCACTCATGGTGGATTCAAGGATCTAAGGGATAATCTAACAAAGGAGAGTGAATGATAATTATACAAGTAAGAAGAAAACCAAAAGGAAAATGTTATGAACACCCTGTGAGGAGAGAATATCTAAGATGGACATAAGTTAAAACTGTCAGATACTGAAGAGAGATCAAGAAGAAAGAAAACAGAAAAATTTTAACAGCTTTATCATTTATTATAACTTATTTTATTATATTTAATTATATATGATCAAATTAAATTTTATTATAATTTATTGAAATTAGGAATTTTGAAGGAAAGTTTATTTTAGCTTGAAAGAAAAGTAGTGGTATTAGAAATCTGATAACAAGAGATTGAGAACTGAGCGAGATGTGAGATAGTAGAGTCAAAGAGCATACATATGGCTGTCTTCCCACCCCCCTCCACCCTCCCTTAGAGTTTGGTTTTGAAAGGGTAACAGGAAAATAACTTGAGGGGATGTCAGAATCAAGTGAAATGAGAAGCAAGCATATTTATAGGCAGCAAAGAGATAGTAGAAAGAGGAAAGATGAAAAAAAAATTAGGGAATGAGAGAGCTCAATAGTGTAAGCTCCTGGAAGAGATGGAAAAAAATGTAATAAAGGACACAAGATGAAAGTTTTACCTTAACAAGGAGAAGTTCGGTCTTTTCAAAGGCTAAAGAAAAATAGAGAAAAGTTTATAATGCTCAGAGGTTCTGAGATGTGAGACACAAATATCTTTTTTTTCTGAAAAGTAAGTGACAATACTGTCATTTGATGAGAGGAAGAGACATGGAGGAAGCATGAAGAGAGAAGAGAAAATTTGCAACAAATAACATGGGAAGTATAATAAAAATTTTATTATGGAATTTTAACAGAGGACTGGCCAACTCTAGCCCAAATGGACATGTACAGCATGACCTTCTAGTGAGCTGTGGAAATAGAAGCCTAATCCTAATCAAGGACTAATTTTCAAAAAGAGATTACTCTGCCATTTCCAGGCATGGAAAATAGTATATATAAAAATATAGAGACAGCAGATGGAATTCAGAATTTTAGGAATAATAAATAACCAAGATTGGCTGAACTAAGAGTATATTGTGGGATGAGATTGTAAAATAATCAGAAAGGTTGGGACTGGATTTTGATTTTAAATGCCAACTTCAGGGCCCCACTTTCCAGAAAATTAAGTCTATAATCAAGCAAAAGTACTCTCATGTGCATCATGTTTTAAATATAGAATAATATTATGAACACATAAGTCCATCTGACAGTAAGAAGAAAATCATTCAATCATAGTACAGAAAAAGAATCCTTGGATTTAGAATTGGACATATGGAGTTGGACTCTGGCTTTACTCTTATTACCTATATGACCTTCTCCCTAGTAATATCTAAGGTTTTTTCAAGCTCTATTTTTATATAATCATCCTATGGCTTCCAGCTATGCACATCATATGGATCACTTAATCCAAAAGATATAGATACTGGCAATAATTCATTACAATTGTGAATATGGCCTCAAGATGGCAATGTTTCTATATTCTTATAGTATTCTATATTCTTGTAGAATATGAATGGCTTATTTAGCAGGGTAGATGAATGTATTTGAGAGAAGGGCTTGTCTCTGATTGGCAGCTAAATTAAGACTTTCAGTCTTCTTGTATTACAAAAATTAAGAAGAAGAAGCTCGCTATTGTTGTGCATCCTTAGAATACTACAACAAGGATTGGAAGCTCAGAATGGAGAAGGTCCTGGGAGTCTTATCAGTAGTTTTGTGGCTACACCTGGACTGTGAGTTGAAAATGGGTGTTGGGAAGGTCATTTAACGAAGCAGATAACAAAAATCCTTGGGGACATGCTCTAAAAGCAAAGAAGAAATGGGCTAATCCTGGCTTGTCTTGGTTTTTTTTTTTTTTTTTTGAGGAGTTTTAGATGAAACAAAGTATGGGAATGCTGAACAAATGATAATTTACTGTATCTAACACTATGTTTCTAAACAGGCGTAAGCAGTCAAGACAAAATAGAACAGACTCCTCCATCTCTGAGCATCCAGGCGGGAGAGAACGTCACGATGACCTGTAGGTATACAGTAAGCAATTTTAGAGGTTTACAATGGTACAGACAGTATCCTGGAAAAGGCCCCAGGATTCTCCTGGCCATGTATTCGAAAGGAGAAGAGAAACAGGAAAGAAGATTTAGAGCCACATTAGAGAAGGAGCATAGCAACCTGCACATCCTCGCTTCTCAGCCGGGAGACTCAGGCACCTACTTCTGCGCTGTTGAGACACAGTGGTTCTTAAGCACCTGTGAGCCCGTGCATAAACCTAGCAGGTGGGGCTACGGCCAAAAGGCAAAGGCAAGTTCAACTCAAGATGTTCAAAAGTGACATTTACCAGGAATCATGTTCGAAAGAGGTAGAAATGTAAATCACTATTGTTTCTCATTATTTAATCCCTTGTTTCTAAATCAACTTATTTGGCAACAGATCCCTGTGGACTGTCACCAGATCAATGGTTTGCTTTTCTCTAGAGTCTATCTTAATTGACATTTTGTACTCTCGAGATGTTAGAGCTGGAGGAGACCTTAAAAATCCAACCTCATCATTTTAGATGATGTCCAGAGGATCCAAGGCTTGGCCATGGGAAAATCATGGCAGAGACAGGACTAGAATAACTATCTTTTGACTCTCATTTAAGTACCTTTCCTCCATACAATATTACTGTACTAATCTATAAATGATGTATGGACAACTAAAATTATGACTCTAAAGAGTGCGTGCGTGTGTGTGTGTGTGTGTGTGTGTGTGTGTACAAAGATGCCTATTTCTATGAATGTATTCAGATAAAGATACTCTTATATACACTTAGATGTGCCTACATATATGCAGATATATCCCTGTAAAAATGTTGGTAGGTTTCCACAAACATTGCAAAAAAGGACAAGGAGGAGGACTGAAACATCCTGTTAAGATATCTCCAACCAATCACCTTGTGAGTTAAGAAGTCAGCTAATGCTAGTTTAAGGGGATGCAGGCCTAAAATTGGCTAGAACTGGCTGGGATCAATGATAGAACACAAGATTTTTGCAAGCACGCAGGATTAATGAACCTCATACATATTAACTATACACACTGAGTCATCCTCTTTGAACGTGGGATGTATGACCAGGGAGGGGTAAGATGTCTAGGAGCAACATGTAAGGGGTGGATGTGGAAGACTAAATCAGAAGGACTTTGGCTGACCAGAACTCTGAAGGGAGGAGAGTATAAAAGCTTGTTCTTTCTGTACCAGTGTGTGAACTCATATGGAGTTTTTATACTTGCTTCTGCAGAAGTACATTAAAAGTTTAAACTCCTTCATTCATCCTGAGGTTGTTCATTTACTGCATCTCTCTTGGGGTTAAGAATTTTATTTCTAACATCCAGATATAGGTATATATATGTATAATATTACATGTATTTTAGTTATGTAACAAATATTCTTTTATATTTTGGATGCAACCCAAATTGTCTTATCTTTTAGGAATACCAATTTATCTATCAATTAAGTATTTATTATATTCTAGGCATTGTGCTCAATTCAGGAGATGTAAAGGAGGAAGGAGGAGGAAGAGGAGGAAAATGAGGAAAAAGCAGCAGCAGCAGCAGAAGTAGAAGAAGAAAAAGGTGGAAGAGGAGGAGGAAGAAAAGAAGGAGGAAGAAATAAAAAAAGGAGGATAAGAAGAAAAAGGAAGAGGAGGAGAAAAAGGAGGAGAAAAACAAGAAGAAGGAGAAGAAATACAAGAAGAAGAAAGAAGAAGAAGAAGAAGAAGAAGAAGAAAAAGAAGAAGAAGAAGAAGAAGAAGAAGAAGAAGAAATCTTCAAAAAAAGCTGGTATTTTATAGATTAGTATACCACATAAGTATATGTGTGTGTGTGTATGTATGAATATAAAGGTTAAGTAAATACTGGATAAATACCAAATAAATAGAAGGTAGTTGGAGAGGGAGGGTGCTATTTGGTTGAGAAGATGAGGAAAGGATTTATTTGGACCAGAGGTTATTGTCCTGCATATCATTCCCCTAGTAAGTAAATGCCAATCACTTCCTATTATCTTTTTAATCAAATACAAATTTCTATGTTTGACATATAAATTCCTGAACAATTCTGAAATCATGAAAATATTCCCAGATTTCTTTTATTGTTGATTAGCTTTAAAGAATCACTTTAAAAATATTTTGATACAATATGGCTATTTGACTTTCCGTGATGGCATAGAGGGAAGTAAAAGAGGTTGGAAAATGGAGGCAATGTAAAAAAATACACATCACACTTTTCATAAAAGCAGTGAGTTTGTATGCTAGAAAGCAATTTGAAAGTGTTAAAAGCACTGCTCAGTTTCTCAAATGCAATACATTCTATTTTTTCCCTCTAATTCAGTTCTATTCCCACCTCATCATCCTCCTGCCATGCTTTTCCCAGACATTTGCACTGATATATCAACTCAATTGACTAGCCATCAAACTGCAAGTCCTAGGGCTAAGCACAGGCATTTTCACATGTTGTTTGTTTATTTGTTTGTTTGATTTTTTTTCTCCTATAGATTATTGGACCAGTCTCTTTGGCATTCTCCTGAAGCTGATATCTTCCCCCAAATCTAAACTTTTGGAAAAATAATGCTTTAAGAAAGTTAAGTCCCTTGAGAAGTGGAGGAAATTTTCTATTTTAAAATGAAGCGTGAGACCATAGGGAGAAATAAAAACTGAAAGACTGTCATAGGCTCATGCGCAGACTATATTGTATACCAGAGGTTCCCTGTAGCTCTGAGTCAATGCTCTGAGACATACAGACATGGTTCAAAGTGAAGTTGCTTTAATAAGAATTTTTTTCTGTTTTCAAAAGAATAAGTATAAACTCAAAGAAATAGCATTAGATACTGAAAAAGAACGCTGGACCTAGGTAGGGAAAGAAGACAGGTTTGAGACTGAACTCTAGCTTTTATTAGCTATGTGACTGTGGGCAAATTATTTAACCCCCCACCCTCAAGCCTCAGCTTCCTCATCTATAAAATGAGGATAATAATACTTGCTATAATGATACTTGCTATAATGACTCCCCTAATTAATATCAAATGAAAAACATGTGAATTGCTACTATTCTCAAATTTTTCTAGCCTTTTGCTTCTCTCATCTGAACTTTTCAGGTACTACTAATAATAGCTAGCATTTACTTGGACCTTTATGGTTTGCAAAGCACTTTATAGACCATGATTTCTTTTGGTCCTCACAACAATCCTATGAGCTAGGTGCTTCTAGCTATTATCTCTATTATACTACTATTATCTCTACTTTACAGTTATTGAAACTGGAAGGCTAGGAGAAATTATATAATTTCCCAGAGTAACATAGTCAATAAGTATATTGAGGCAGAATTTGAAACCAAGTATTCCTGACACCAAGATCAGCACTCTATCCACTGAGCTACCTCATTGCCTTCAATCCATTTCAACATAGGTACTATCCCCTTAAGAGACTGCAAATACAAGAGAAGTAATCCTATCATTCAAATTTTCCATCTCACTCAGTGACCTGAATGCATTTTATTCAGTTGTGTCTGACTCTTTATGACCCCTTTTAAGGGTTTTCTTGGAAAAAATATTGGAGTCATTTGCCATTTTCTTCTCCAGCTCATTTTACATTTGAGGAAACTGAGGCAAACAGAGTCAAGTGACTTGTCCAGGGTTACACAGCTAGTAAATGTCTGAGGTTGGATTTAAACTTGGGTTTTTCTGATTTCAGGACCAGTGCTCTATCTATCCATTGCATTAAGTGTTTAATATAGGCTTGTTGAATTAATTGAATTCAATAAATTGCTCACTTTTCTATAAATCTTTAGGGTTACAAAATACTTTCCTCAAGAAAATTCTGTGAGGCAGGTAAGTAAAAGAATTAACATTATTTCACAGATTTTAAAAAAAGGCTCAGAAAAAGTCAGTCAGCACTTTAAAAAAAAAACATGATAGAAATATATGTTAAATCCAATAGGTGCATTATATATTTATACAGTTATCTTGCTGCACAAGAAAAATCAAACCAAACAGGAAAAAAATGAGAAAGAAAATGAAATTCAAGCAAATAACTGCAAATAGAGTGAAAACACTCAGTTCCCACAGTCCTCTCTCTGGGGGTAGATGATTATCTTCATCACAAGACCATTGGAACTGGCCTGAATCATCTCATTGTTGAAGAGAGCCACGCCCATCAGAATTGATCATTGTATAATCCTTGTTGTGACTGTGTACAATGATCTCTGAATCATTATACAATCTAATTCACTTAGCATCAATTCATGTAAGTCTCTCCAGGCTTCTCTAAATTCATTCTGCTGATTGTTTCTAACAGAACAATAATATTCCATAACATTCATATACTATAACTTATTCAGTCTTTTGCCAATTGATGGGCATCCACTCAGTTTCCAGTTTCTGGCCGCTACAAAAAGGGCTGCCACAAACATTTTTGCACATGCGGATTTCTTTCCCTCCTTTAAGATCTCTTTGGGATATATGCCCAGTAGAAACTCAATTAGCATTTTTTTAAGGCATTAAAATGTATCAGTATCAACTGTATAAATATGTATACATATATTATATTTAACATATACTTTAACATATTTAACAAATATGGGACGACTTACCATCTAGGGGAGGGCGTGGAAGGAAGGAGGAGAAAAGTTGGAACAGAAGTTTTTACAAGGGTCAATGTTGAAAAATTACTCATGCATATGTTTTGTCAATAAAAAGTTTTAATAAAAAAATTAAAATAAAATGTGTCAATATTATGGCAAGCCCTGGGCATATGAAGAAAGGGGGAAAGAACAGCTCTTGCCCTCAAAGATTTTCTTTTTAAAAGGTGAAGACAATAGGTAAATAATGGGAACAGATTGTTGCATAAGTTTCAGTTGCGTTTGACACTCTGTGATCCTATTTGGGGTTTTCTTGGCAAAGATGAAGTGGCTTTCCATTTCCTCTCCAGCTCATTTTACAGATGAGGAAACTAAGATAAACAGAATAAAGTGATTTGTCTAGGGTCACATAGCTAGTAAATGTCTGAGGCTGGACTTGAGCTCAGGTTCTTCTAACTTCAGGGCTGGCACTCTCTCCACTGACCCATTTAGCCAACTGCAAGATAGTATAAGTGGAAGATAATCTCAGGGAGAGACTGCAGAGGAAAAGGTCTAGCAAGGGTGGGAGGTGGTAAGGAAGGAACAGATTCCTAAAAAAAATAGATGGTATTTGAACTGAGACCAAAAGGAAGTGAGAGGAACTAAGATATGGAGGTCCAGGGGCACAGCATTCCAGGCAGGAGCAGAACTAGTATAATGGTACAGAAATGGAGATGGAGTGCCATATTTGAGGAAGTGCAAGAAAGTCAGTATAACTGGTTCACAGAGTGGGTGGAGAACAGTAAATTGTAGATAAACTAACAAGGTTGGAAAGACCCAGGTTGTGAAATTTTAAATGCCAGAGAACATTATATTTAATCCTGGAAATAAAAAGGATCAACTAAACCTCACTGAGTATGTTTGTGTACAAGCAATGGAGGGGTGAGAAATCAGTGTGCTGAATATAGTCAAATATACACTTATATAAAGAAAAATCATGTTGGCATTGTCCTATAATTGTATAAATAATGAATGGATGGATGGATGGATGGATGGGGAATATGTTTTAAATGCCTGTAGGACAAATTATAATAAAATCCTGGGGGATTTCTCATATGTCTAGCAAATTTCTACTAATTAAAAACAAAGAAAAAACCCTGGGAAATTCAGTGTGGAACACCATACCATGTATTATCTCTAACTTCCCTTGCAAGCATACAATTCCCAAAGGAGGTTATTAATGTATATTCCAAAGAATAAAAATAGCACTTTTATGACAAATCATGGAATTATTGACATACATCAATTAACTATTCTTTTCTCAAGATCAATATAGCTTCGTTCACTTATAATACACTAATTAGAACTTCCATTAAGTTTTACCTCTTATAATTCATTGATGTGGAGCACCTGCTACAGAATTCCATAAATCTCATCAGTTATGATTTATTTTCTGTTCTACAGTTCTTCACAGATCCCAGCAGATTGTGCTCATAACTCTTGAAGAGCTATCAACAGAGCCCAGTAACTGATAGCTCCCATAATCCCTTCATTGGTTTGTGAGCTCTTTGAAAGAATTGCCTGTCTTTTGCTTCTTTTTGTATCCCAAGCACTTAGCACAGTGCCTGGAACAGAGTAGGATTATTCAAAAAATGTTTATTGATTGACACTCTAATAGAGTTAATGCAGTATCTGTAGCTTCAGCAGGTGAAATTGCTAGCCCTTTTTCCAAAGAAAACTCTTCCAATATGGAGTCATACCAAGAATATCATAAAAAGTATTTCAAAGCTCCCTGTCCTGCCACAGCTGTGATTATGGATTGAACTAAGTTGTATCTACTCTAAAGCTTGTCCCTTGCACTACAGATTTATTGTTGCTGAGTTTTAAAAGAAAACCAACTCCAATCCCTGCTATAAAATGATACTACTGTCTTAGTCCTTCAGGTTGCAATACACATGACCATGAAAAATATCTTGACTGATAGCCACTATTCCTTTCATATTCAGATGAATTCCTTTCATTGACATTGATGAGTCACAGCAAATTCACTTTTATATCTTCTATCTCCAGCTCCCTGACAGCATATTTCCTGCCTATATCAGCTCTTCCCACTTTTTTTGGTTCAGTGACCTTATCTTTTGGGAAAAAATAAAAAGAAAAAATTTTCTATCTCTGATTTAGCAGTAGAAAAAAGCTTTGTTTTTCCATCTTTTATGGAAATCACAGGAGTATTATAAAAGTGAAGGTTGAGGCAGTATTGGGAATCATGATTCATCAGCATTTGAGTACTTAAAAAAATTTTAAAAACGATTTTTCTTTTGACTTACCCTAGGACCTCAGCGGGGTAAGAAGCAAATTAAACTGACAATGGAACAAAATTTGCCTAGATATGCTTTTAGAATGTGGATTTAATTGCTGCATTTGCATTATTTATCCTGACTAAATAAATTCAAACTGTGAAATGAGTGCTATATGACCCAAAATGTTTTCTCACTCCCCTCAAATCCAGGTCCCATTGTTTGTCTCAAATAGTGATGCTAGTAGAACCAAATGTATATGTATAGAAAGTATTTTGTAAATCTTAAATAAAACTATAAAAATATTTTTGTTATCATTTCTTATAAAGTTAGAATAGAGATTAGAACTGTGATTTCACTCCTTAAAGAATTTCCCAGGGGAGGAAATCCCTCCAGTATTGCAGGTTAGCATCTTTTATGAAAATTATAGTTTAAAAATGTGATCTGGCAAGGTCACACAGACAACACGTGACAGAGGTAAGACTTGAATATAGGTCTTCCTGCTTGGTAGGATGATTGTCAGATCTATTATGAAGGGGATTCCTATTTGAGAATGGATTGGATTAAACAGACTTGGAAACTATGTGTTCCGATTACAATGATCTGTGATTATGTGATTTGGCAAGACTTAGACATATGCAGAAACTGTATATAAATATATATTTTTTCTCTTCCTTGTGAATGGCATTTTCAGTATATGCTTTGTTTTTCTCAATCCCTATTCTGGATAGTCTAAAAAGCAAGGAACCCAGTGATAACAGGGAATTTTTTCAAGTTTCTAACAATAATGGAGAGGAAGTTCTGAATAGTGTCTAGAGAGCTATTGCCCACAAAAATTCAAATAACCTTAATTCTTTGGGTGGTTTGGAAGTATAACCACTTCCTTGATTTTCTGTTCTCCATTATGCTCCACAGAAACATGAGTTATTGTAGCTGACACATAACTATGTGGTTTCCAACTGTTTATGTCTTAAACATAAAGACTCAGTTTTGATAAACACTAAAACATACGTTACCAGAGAAAGAATTCCGTATTTAATATGAGTTTCTGAGAAAATTGGAAATCCTTCTGGCAGAAAATCAAAATGATACATGATATTACAAAATAAATTCAAAATGGATATAACATGAATTTTAAAAATTGTATCATTTATAAAATTATATGAAAAGCAGATCATATATCTTTCACAACTATGGGTAGGACATGTATTCTTGGCCAAAGAAGAAAAACAATTATAAAATATAAAAAAAAAACCTTTGAATTTCAATTTTGAATAAAATTGAGAAACTGACACAAAATGAATGTATATAGAATAAGAAGAAAATTATTTTTCTGGGAACAGATCTTTTCACGTGATATCTTAGATGAAGGCTTGATATTCAAGATATAGATATGACTAAGAGAAATAGTTAAGACCAAAGAAAAATACTTAAGATCTAACTTTAAAAAGTAGTAAAATGATGTGAGAAAACAATTCTTAAAGAATTGTATACTAATAACTGAAGGAAAGGATGTTCCAAATCACTAATAATAATAATAAAGCAATAATCAACAAGCCTGAAATTTTCCCCAGGCTTGTGAGGTTTTACCTTATACTGAGCAAACTTGCAAAGATGTCAAAAGATGAAAATAATTCATTTTGGAGGAATTGTGCACAGTAATACATTTTTGGTGAAAATATGCATAAGTATAACCATTCTGGGAAGCAATTGAGAACTATGCAAATAAAGTAACTAAAATTATCCTTGCATTATAATTCAGAGATTATGTTGTTAGAATGACACTCTAAGAGGATAAGTTGAGAAACAAACAAAAATCCCCCAATCAATCACATATTTGTATTTGTTTGTGTTAACAAAGAACCAGGAAAAAAAAAGTATCCCAATTGGGGATTGATTAAACAAACTGTGATACGTGAATAATAGAAATTTCCAGTGTTTTATAAATGGCAATGTAATGGATACAGAGAAATATAGAAAGACTTACATGAACTGATGCAAAGTGAAGTAAGCAGAGTCAAGAAAATAAAATACACAAAGACTACAAAAATGTAAATAGAAAGTAACCACAAAATAATAAAAAGGGATGTTTTTAAGCTACAAATAAAAAACTTGACTCTAAAGAAACATAAAACACTTCTTCCCACTCTGTTCTTTAAGTAGGGGGTCCATGAATATTGGACATTGCATATATCATCAGATTTTTTTTTTCCAGTACTGGTTTTGTTGATTTTATTTTTCTTTAAAAACAATTCTAATATGAGATCACTGTCTTGTCAGGGAAGTAGAGAGAAATGGGGATATTTAGATGATATAAATGTCTCTAATATTTATTAAAAAAAATTTCAAAACTTCAAGCATTCAGTTTTTATTCGTTGTTTTATTGAACCTGGTTTGGAGGACAGGTATAGGAAATCTACACATTTATCACATTCACATCACATCAATTATGATATTTCCCATGGGAGGAGATCCCAAGTCCTCATGGACAAGGTCACAGGTCTTTCAAGAGAAGAGTGAATAAAGGAGTGGAGCTCTAATTTATATGCAATTAAGTCCATTTTTTTGGAAAGCTTGAGGATACTGACATGAACAAATTTACACAGCTATGTAGAAAGATCACCACTTTGGGAGCAATTCTCCTTTCTACCGTGCCAAAATTGGGAAATTTAGAAAGAAGTTTTTTGTTTGCTTGTTCATTACTGTGCAAAGCAGAATAAATCTATAGAATCCTCATGGGTTCTAATTCTAGCTCTACAATCAACTAGTTGTGTTACTTTGGAGAAAGCACCTAAATTCTTTCTATCTCTGTTCTACCTGACAGGATTGTTGTAAGGATGAAAAGGGATAAAGTATATATAGACAAATACAATGTGTTCTGAAAATCTTGGTTCAGTTTTTAGTGTCAGGAGCTTAAAACTGAACTAAGACTTGTTGGATACCCTCATAAGTAATTATTAAATTTAAATTTTTATTATTTTATTATAATTATACTATTTTTAAAATAACAATGAAATTTATTATAAAGTTCATCTTTTTAAAAATATTCATAAATAACTTGGAGAAATATTTTATTCTGAGGGAGAAAAAAAATCTGAATTCTCTTATTTGACCCAATCTCAATTCTACCTTTATTCTCTTGCCACAGCAAGATTTAACCTCTATTTGCCTCAGATTCCATGCCTTTAAAATAAAAATAAATGAATTAAATGAAGATAATAATAGAACTTGCCTTCCAAAATTGTTCTGAGGATTAGATGAAATTGCTATGCAAACTTTAAAATATTATGTAGATGATGATTGTTGGTATTATTATTTTTGTAATATATCACTTAATGATATATTATCTTATTATCTTATCTTAGACTCCTCTTTCACCTCCCCAAAAGGTCTTGCTAATCATAGTATGGAATTTCCTCTACATTTATACCCTTCTATCCATTCTCACTGACATTAATCAGATTAGTTCTTCATTATTATTATTATTATTATTATTTTTTAGTCTGGCTCACAAACAATTTGGCTTTATAAGGAAGAAGAAGAACTAGTAAAGGAAGCAATGAAATAGAGAGACAGGAGAGAACCAAGAGAACTAAAGGTAAACCAATTAACTGAAGAATATTTAATAAAAGATTCAAATGTAGTGGATACTCTTGGAATAGAGAAAAGGCACATTTTATCCTGAGGTTGACAAAAAGGAGGAGATAACTATGATAGTTATCATTTGTTTTTCTACCTTTGGCATCTCTGCTTGCATTCATTTTTTTCTAAAATAAAACTGCTTTGACCATATAGCTCTAATGAGTTTAAAAAAAAAACTTCTATGTTTCCTTATTTTTGGAATAATATTCAAACTCTTTAATATCTGTTGTTCTTCATAATTTGGCCCCATTCTGCCTTTTCTTATTTCCCTAGATCTATTCCCTGAATTATATACTCCATTAATGTTGGACTACCTCATATTCCTTGGAAGAGCTCATGTTTCATTGAAATCCTAAAAATGTTTATAGCAATTTTCTTTGTGGTGGCAAAGAATTAGAAATCTCCACCAGTTGGGAAATGGCTGAACAAATTGTGGTATACAATTGTGATAGAATCTGCTCTGCTATAAGAAATGATGAACTTGATGATCTTAGAAAATCATGGAAAGACTTGCGAGAAATAATGAAGAATAAAATGAGCGGAACCAAGAGTACATTATATACGATAACAGCAATATTGTTTTAGGAATGGCTTTGGGCAAATAAATAATTTTAACTATTACAAATACTCAGATTAACTATAAAGGACCTATGAAGAAAAATGCTATTTGCATCCAGAGAAAGAATTGATAAATAGAAGTATGTATAGAATAATTTTATGTAATTTTGCACACATATATACATATGTATAATATATAAAATTTGTATGGCATTAGTGGCATTAATCTTTAGAGCAGAATGAGGGAAAGGGAAGAATAAAAGGAAAAAAAAAGAAAAAAAGAAATTTACATGTTAATTTTATTATATATTTAAAAGGAACATTAAATTGTACATAATAGATTTGCAGTTTCATGTGCAATCATCTTTTTTTATTATACTGTTAAAGAAATGCTTCTCTAATTTCATAAAATAAAATTTAATTAATTAAGAAAATTAATTCAATTTCTTTGCATAGCCTTTTCCTTCCACATAAAATATACTCCCCTCTGCAATTCTTCCCTGGCTATAATTCCGCCAGTGTAATTCCTATCCATCTTTTAAAACTCAGATTAAATGGCAGCATAGTCTTTCAAACTCCCCTGATCACATGGTTTCATCTTTCATTTCAATTACGCATTCTAATAAACATTCTAGTTAGTGGGGTACAGCTTATCTACCTTTTAAGGTTGTAAGTTGAGTGAGGGCAGATACGACATGTATTTATGTTTTCATCCTCTACAGATCAATAGAAGAGTCACTTAATCTCAACTTCTTAAATCACAATAAATGAATCCTGAATTTAAATTGAATTGAACTGGCTGCTCATCTTTGAGTATACTCAATATTTTGAATAATGGTATGAAGCTAAACTGGTGTAATCCAAGAGGCAGAGATGAGGCACTAAGGAAATTCAAGAGAAAGATCAGAAAACCAAGCAGTGAACTTCTGAATCACATTTCCATGATCATTTAAAGAAAAAATAAGCACAGAAAGTAAACCTTTGAAAATCCTGGCACAGAAACAGTAAGGGAGGTTTATGGAGATAAATTGAAGGGTGTTAAAGGGAGTTTAAGAAAGAAGATGAAGAAAATTGACTGATGAGTCCTCCTACCCATTCTTGGACTCTGAAGAAAGAATCACCCTCCAAATTTTCTAGGTCACATGGGAGTTTAAGTTCCTCCCATTTCCTCTCTGGGTTTCAATGATGAGTTCTCCTTAGGATGTTGTCTTATATACCCCAAGTTCCAGGAAGATCTCAGTCTGGGACAGTCTTTTTTTCAACTTTTGATACAACTTTTCAATTCAGTATCAGTCAGATATTTGGGACCATGACGAACACTGCCTTGGTTGTTTTGATCTTGATTCTTACAGGTAAATGACTTGTTACATGGTTCTTGTGCTCCTAGAGAATCTGTGCTGGGGGGTAGTGTAAGCAGCTCTAGGACTGATTTTTTTTTACTTTTTTCCAGATTCTGTGCAGGGGAACTGGATTGCAGCTAAAGAATCACATATGTCTTCAATGGAAGGGAAGAATGTAATTCTCTGGTGTTCTTACAACACAGCTGAAGAACAAATTATTCTTCACTGGTATCGCCAGTATGTTGGCCAGGGTCTAGAGTATATTCTACAGAGAGGAGCAAAATCATTTTATTTAATTAAGGATGATGCAGATAATGCAAAGAAGCGATTTTTCTCAGGGACCACATCAAACTCCACATTTTTATCCATCTCAGACTTGAGTTTCAGAGACTCTGCAACCTACTACTGTGCTCTGGACTTGGCACAGTGAAAGAACCTCATAGGAGAACAATACAAAAACTCCCTGCTTTGAGTAAGTGGGAGAAACCATTGAATAGAGACACTTTCTTAATGGATACTGAACAGATCACTTGGAATAATCTGATTCTACAAAGTATATGTGATAACAAATTATACAGAATTCTTTAGAACTGAGCATATGCACTCAGTTGCTTAAGATCTCATTTAATATTAAGAACTGTTCTGTCCCATATAGAAGGCCTATGAAAACAGAATATGAGTGAGAATTTATAGGTCCTCCATGAAAACGCTGTCCATGTCGAATCATCACATATTTCAAAGGCTTGACTGGGCACTGATTTTGGGGTGCAATATAAAGAATATACAAACCCTATGGGCAATGGCAAAGGGATTGTCAAGGTGACTCTTCTGAGAAACTCATCATCTCTATTTGCCCCCAACTATGGGTCCTTAGCATGTTTTTTGCACTGCTTTCTCTTACTTTGACCATTCTTCATTCCCAACAGAAATACCCTCAATATCACATATCATTGTCAGAGATTGAGGCTGGATTCTCCTAAGGAGTGCAGGAGTAAAACTGTGTAACTGAATTGAATAACAAATTCTAGGTTATTCAGATGAAAAACATGACCCCCTTCTTTATACTGATCCAAGGCTGTGCAGATTCATAGATTAGAGGATGATATGGAATTAAAAGGTACAAGGGAAGGGGAGAGATAGTAAAGAACCCATTTTCTGAGAATTTTGTCATAGTTTTTTCAAAAGTGGGAGGAAGTGTAGTTCTACCACATGGTAATTAGTTCTTTCTCTGATAATGATCAGGCAATTGGATTTTTAAGAGTAAGCTATTCTGAACCACAGAAAATGTGGAAGGACTATATATAAGAGAGGGATCCAATATAGGAATAGGGCAGTAGGCCCCTCTCTCCTCCTTCTTCAG
Organism: Antechinus flavipes; assembly: GCF_016432865.1. Classification (NCBI taxonomy): domain Eukaryota; kingdom Metazoa; phylum Chordata; class Mammalia; order Dasyuromorphia; family Dasyuridae; genus Antechinus; species Antechinus flavipes. Next base: position 512,830,194 of record NC_067399.1, read on the forward strand.
TAGAACACTAGTGATTGATTCAAAGAAAAAACTCAAACATCATCTCTGAATACAAATTGAGGGGGAGTGGGAGAGAGTAATAGGGTATTTAGGTTTTCTAAATGTCAAATTTCTCAAATTTTAAGCTCTCATGGTTACTTTAAGTTCTATAAACAAATATAATTAACAAGATACTATAACTACTCAAATTTTTTAAAAGTTCTGACCTTCAAGGAGTTTAATTAAATTCTATTTAAAGAAATATTATATAGGAATAAAAGTGTATAAAAGCATATAAAAGATATAGATAGATAGATATAAAGGTAGATAGAGAAAAACATAGAAAAGAAGTCAAAAAGAAGTAAGGAAAGAAATAAAAAAGAAGGAAGGAAGAAAAAAAGGAAGGGTTGAGAAAAAGAAAATTCTTTGTTTTAAATTTCACCCTGATTAATGAAGCAAACTCAGGACTAAGAAAATTAAAAGTCTGTCAAAGTAGCAAAATATTAACAGGCTGATCACTGAACATCAGCAAGAAATTCAAGATGGAGCCAGTTTTTATTGATAAGTTTCATAAAGGGGATAGGTCTAGATTGGCAAAAGGGGGTGGACCACTGCATTTCAGCATCTCCTCAGTATGTAAGGGCTATGTGATGTTTTACAGGTACAAATAGATAGATGATGACTTGGTGTGTGATTAAAAAAAGTCACAGACTGGGGAATACTTCCCCCAATATTGGTTGACACTCAGGGTTAAGAATAATGGGCAATTGCATCAGCATACTTTCAATAGAATGATGAAAGAAAGGAAAGTATAACACATAGGAAGCTGATACATGGGAACTTTGAAAAGAAAGGCATTAACAGCAAGGGGAGCTAGAAAGACTTTGTGTAGAAAGTAACCTTTAAGTTGAGTCTTAAAGGAAATCATGAATTCCAATACATGAAGGTAAGAAAGTTCATGTCAGGCTTGGAGGATAGCTAGTGGAAACTGGAGATGAGAGATGGAAGGTGTTTGCAAGAGAAATAGCAATTTAGCTGATGATAAAATAAATAGGGTTAATGTGTAGTAAGACTATAAAGGTGGGATGGGGGCAGGTTGTGGAAAATTTTAAATGTCAAACTGAGGAGTTTTTATATTTGATTCTTTTATAGGTGATATGGGGCCATTAAAGTTTGATTAGAAACATAATAAAGTAACACCTGTGTTTTAGGAGAATAGCAACTCTATGGAGGATAGTTTTGAATGTGAAGAAACTGGAAGGAAGAAAACTAATTTAATATGTTAATAACTAATTTTATTCTGTGATGTACAGTTCAGAGGTGAGAGCAGCATCAACCTAGTTGTAGATGACTTCTATAGGCTTGTACAAGGAGGGGAATTCATGTCTGAACATGTGGCAGTGAAGTCATTTTTACCAGCATTACTTTAGAAAATGTGTCATTGAATCCTCTTAAATAAAAATTGGAAAATGCATCTTAAACTGTTGCTTATGTTTGAGTCCCACTGAAATCCTGTAAACGTCATTTTTTTTTCATCTAGAAGATAATGTTAATGACCTGCCCTACTCTGCCTAATTCACACAATTGTTATGAAGCTCAAATATCTTTTTGTGAAAGCATTTTGGATATTATGAAATATTATGCCAAGTAAAGTGGTAATATTCCATTCTACTTATCATATTTCTTGTCTGAATACTAGCATGACCATTGTTCATTATTTCATGTATTTTTAAAGAAATTAATAATTTATGATGGATCAGGTTGCTGCCCCTTGTGAATTTTTCCTACTAGACGTCCAAATATTACATATTTATTTCTATTATTGCAATGGATTATAATCATTATGATAAATATGATAATCATTGTGATTAATGATAACACATTTGTTAATTATAAACAATACTAATAATGAAATCAACATAAATCTATGGGCCTAGATAAAAAGTTAGTTCTACATGTGAAATGTTTTAATCATTCATTCATATTGAGCAAAAACTATATATGATACCTCTTTTTGACACTATCTAAAACCTACAGTGACAAATGTTAGCTATATTTATTATCAACTTACTTTAATGAAAACAAAACTATAGTTAAAAAAGAACGATATAGAAATAACATGAGATTTAGTCATTATACTTGAATCTAATTTCTTTATATTTATTTTTGATCTACATTAAGTTGTCTGTGTTGATGTCACATAAAACTGAATATATAGGATTACAAAGGAAGCTAAATATAATGAAATGCAATTATCAATTAAACAAAACAAGATCAGGAATCTCAATTTAAGAACCTTGGTGTTTTTAATTGATAATTGTATTTCATTATGTTTGGCCTCTTTTGTAATTCCTATATATTTAATTTTATGCATTTAAAAACATTCTGAATAAGAATCTATATATTTCATTAGATTGACAAAAAATCCATAATATCAACACATATACACACACATTCACAGTTAAAAACCTTAGGATTGAGCTAATCTCTAGTGTTCTATTCCATTCTAAATGATTTTATCTTATGATTCTAAAATACAATCATTCAAAAGATTCAGGAGAAGATAATATCATTTTCCAAGTCCCAAAATAAGTAAGGGTTCAAGTCCGGAATTGGGAATGGTGATAACCTCTTGGAATGAACTACATCTTCAACATCCAGATTAATGGCATAGATGCTAACTAAGCAAGTTTGTGAAATAGGTTAATCTGAGTAATACCTCTTCTCTAGTAAGAATTAGTGCAGGGCATTAGACAGACCAATAGACTTAATTAGTAAGACTCATTTTGGAGAATTAATGCCATGACTTCCAAGCTACATGATGATTGGTTAATACTACTCTGAACCTTAGTTTCTTAATTTCTTCAGGGGTTATAATGATACTCCTACAATCTGCCATAGAAGATTGTTCCATTATTGTTACTGCTACTCTGGTTCTCTTTCTCCCTCCTTCAAGCTCCTTACTCAGAACTCTTCAAGATAAGATTTGGTAAAGTTCCTTCACATTAAGTTGGAGATAACTGATAAAATTTAATTTATAATCTCCTTGGGAAATTGTATGGGGAGAAGTGATTCCTATTTGGATGTTTCTGATATTCTACTAGCTACCTCATAGATAAGCAACTATCAAAAACCGGGTCCAGGAAAATTTTCATCCAACATGAATGAAAATCATAATTGTACATTTGAATAGTTTTCTGGGATGTAACTAAGAGCTATTGTTTCTTAACTAACATAGGAAGAAGTAAAATCTTAATAGGTATCTCCTCTCTCCTCTACCATTTTCACTCCCAAACTAAAGAACTATTCTTTGTATCATTCTAAGCCCTCAACTCATCTCTTCATCCCATCCCTCCTGAGATTTTATCCATTTCACTCCAGAATATCCAGGCTTATCATAGCTCTTGTAACAAAGTGCCTAGGATTGTCTGTTTTTTTTTTTTCTATGAAGTGCAAATGAATTTCACATCAGTCTTTTTATGCCAATAATCACTATCAGTATTAATGTCTAACTTCACCTTTTTTCTATTGGATCTAACAGAAAAAAGTAAAATTAGAGGTTTAGTGAAAAGGGATAAGAAGATGGGCCTTTCTTACTCCCTAACTGTTTCCTCTATGTTACTAACAGTTACAAATCCTTAGAAAAACCTCAAAAATCTGCGTACTTACTTCAAGGGCAGAGAAACTAAGAACCATCTGCATCCTCTTCTGAAGTGAGTTAATAAAGGGAAGGAAACAAGTCTCCTGGTATTTAAGACTTCAGTTTTAAACCAATTAGCCCATTATTTATGAGTAAACATATATAAGTTTCTTCTTCAGCGATACCAGTTGAATCCAATTGGTTGTTAAAATGTATTGGACTCATTTCCAGGGCAATATTTGAACCAAATTTGGACTAAAATCTGGCATATTTTGTATGGATCTATAACAGTCTAAATTACCTTGTCTTCAGTCTATCCTTAGGTATTAGAAAGTTTTAGCATTGATATACAGTTATCTTTCTAATATTGGATAGATCATGATGGTTTTGACATGGGTTTTCTCAGGTAGTAATTTAGAACACAAGGAAGGAGTTGTCTTTTGTTCTCCTACTCTCCATCCCAGTTTGTCTATTGGCAAGTCTCAATCTCATTGAACCTCAGTTTCCAAATGTGTTAAGTGAGAGAGTTGGATCGCTGTGGTCCTTAATGTTATTCTATCAGATTATGATCTTCTTACTGTTTTGTTGAAAAGTTAAATTTCCAGCAATCTCAATATGTCAGAAAAAGATTTCATAAATACATTATCAGAAGAAATTCTCCATCTTCTGAGATATCTACTCTGACAGAGATATTACCTTTAAGTCCAGTCAGCAGGATGATTGTTCAGCTCTGTGGTTGATTAATTTCATTTGTTGGTCAATTTTCAGTGGAATTTGACTCTTCAAGATCCCATTTGGGGTTTTCTTGACAAAATTAGCACTTGGTAAAAAGTGGTTTGTCATTTCCTTCTCTACTTCATCTTACAGATGAGAAGCCTGAGGCAAACAAGATTAAGTGATTTGCCCAGAGTCATACACTTATTAAGTGTCTTCAGGAAGATGAATCTCTTGATTTCAAGCTTAGCACTTTATCCCCTAGCTAACCCTAGTTAATTAAGCACAATATTAAACATTACCAGCTATACTAATTTTTGCTACTTACTCACTTTAAGCAGCACTTTAAAGTATATCACTGGGCAACAAATTTAGTTCATTAAAAAACCCTGATTCCAAATTAGATCAACACCCATAAGTTCTCAAAGTCTCTTAGTGTGCCCTCTTGGCTAGGACAGCATCAGCATTAGTATCATCATCAACAACAGCAATAATAACAAAAACAACACCCTTATATTTAACTTTTTGTTTGTTTGTTTGTTTATATATATATATATATATATATATATATATATTTTGTCTTGGAAAAAAGACTTGGAGCTTGTGTAAAAGATCAGTTCTTCACATGGATATCTGGCCTACCATGAGGTTCATGATAAAGGAGTTTCTGATTGGATTCTCTTAAGTTCTATCCTAGAGAATAATTCATAAAAAGATTTCCTGCTCTCTCAGGTTCACAAATATACAGCTCCAGTTTATACTCTCAATTCCCAAACTGGGATAAAATTATACCATAAGTATTATATTGTGTCTCTCCCTCAAATCCTCTAAATAGAGCATTTAACTGTTGACTTCATATAAAATCCTTATGCCTTCTTAAAATTTACATCTAATATCATAATTTTTTTTCTTATCATTCACTATATAATTTCCTCTATCCATCTATATGTCAGATAAATGTTTGTTGAATTAATTTCATAGTAGAGTACAAAAAGCACTGATCACCAGGATTTAGATCCCAGTCCTTCCATGTAACCTCCATGTATCATTAGGTAAATCATCCCTCTGGGTTTCAATTTCTTCATCTGCAAAATAAGGGGATTGAAATAGGTGACCTCTATGCTCCTTCTAGCTTCATTTCTGGTGAATTATTGTTCCCATTATACTCCTTCAAAAGTCACATTTAATTAAGTCCCAGTTGTAAGAATTATTCCATTTTGGCAGTATTGGAAGTTCTTGGGGAGAATTTTCCTCTACCAATTGAATGTGGCATCTACTCTACAACTTGTAGTCATAGAAAATCATGTGGAACATTGGCACATAAGTGACTTATCCAGAGTCCCACAGTTAGCATATGCAAAAGGCACACTTGAATCCTATCTTTCTGACTCTGAAACCAAGTTTCTCCACTTCCTGAACACATAGCTTGTCACAGCTTCCGACCAATGCAAAATTTCTGGTAAAACCACAGGTCTGTTAGAAAAAAATGTGAGAATTATTATATTATATCTTTCATGAACTTCACAATGTTGTCAAAATAAAGTAAAAAAAAATCATGAAACAAGGGAGCATGTAAGATTCAAATTAATTCACAAGATCATAGATTGAGAGCTGCAAGGGGCTTTGAAGGTCAAGTCTATCTTCTCACTCTCTTTACAGATGAAGAAGAAAAAAGTTCAGAAATATTAAATGACTTGTCCAGAATCTCATGACTAATAAATATGAGATGTGGCATTCAATTACTGACTGTACCTCCTCTAAATACCATGCTTGATCCACTACAACTACTAGTTGCCATTTAATAAAGAAGTGTATGTCTTATGCCTTTTGTGTGCAGAGCATTTTTTGGGGGGTGTTGCACCAAGACAACTTAAAAAAATACATCAAACAAACAAACAAAAACAAAACAAAAAAGGAAGCCATTCCTGACCAAGAATCCACAATCAAGCAGGAGAGACAAGATAAACATATATAGAATTGATAATCAGAGTAAGGTATGTATCAAGATAATAAAAACAGATAAAAATAATGTTTCAAAAGTTCAAAGAAATGGGAAAATCAGCATGTACTAATTGGTCAGAGAAATCCTCATGAACACCTAAACTATCTTAGTTCACACTGTTCCCATAGACTCTGTGCTCTAATAAATTTGGTCTACTTGACATCTTGAGTTTTCCCATTGCTAAGAATCCCATTACTAAGTCATACATATCTTGAATCCTTCATCTCATCTTTCCCATCTCATCACCAACATCCTCATCATAGGAATTACATATTGGTTTAAGGTTTGCAAAGTATATTAACATGTTACTTCAGTTGATCTTCATAACAATCCTGTGAAGTAATTGCTATTATTATCTCTATTTTACAAACAAAAAGATTGAATCTGAGAAGTTAAGCGACTTGATTGAGATCACTGAGCTAAGAAATGTTTGAGTCAGAATTTGAACTCAGGTCTTTCTGACTCCAATTCTAGCACTCTATCTACTTTTGCCCATCTAGATGCTCTCATTTCCATCTCTTGATGGACTCTCCTTTAAAGTCAATGGTTTCAAAGAGTTTGGTCCTATTTTTATTGCTATTCACTCATGTCTGACCCTTTATAACCTAATTTGAAGTTTTCTTGGCAAAGATATTACAATGGTTTGTAACTTCTTTCTACAGCTCTTTTTCCAGATGAGGAAACTGAGGCAAATGGAGCTAAATGACTAGCCTGGGATCACATAGCTATTAAGCATCTGAGGCTGTATTTGAACTCAGGAAAATGAGTCTTCCTAACTGAGTCATCCTAACTTCACTTAGTGCTGTGTGAACTATGACACCACCTAGTGTCACACAAACACAGGTTTAGGGCTTATTCTACATGAGCTCTTTACTCCTTAGTCTCAATGAGTTTATATTCTAATAAGGAGACAACATTTCTAGGAAGACTCAGTTAGAAATCAGCTAGAAAGAAGCCATTGTTCTTAGGATCTAGCAGCAGAGCACATAGTAATACATCTTCTTTACATCATTTCCACTGATAAAATTCTGTTTCTGATGCTGAATGATTTGATGATGACATTGTCATGGTGGTGAGATCTCTTTCTATGACTTCAGTGCTTGTTGAAGTGCACCTACAGAAACAGGTGCCAGGCTGCATCTTCACAAGGCTGGCTTCCCAGGATGATGACTATGGGAGCAAGGTTGGACATGACAAGGGGTCTATAGGGCCTTTTCACAGGCTTCTTGGGTCTGTCTGCCCATTTGTAGCATATGGTCAATGGCTGATATTATTGGCAAGGAAATTGGATTTACTCTTAATGATGATTGCAGGAACTAAGCTGAAAGTAGATACAAGGGACTTGGGATATAAAAACAAAAATAAAGTCAACTCTGGCTTTACCAGACTTAAAGCTATATCATAAAATGTCACTTATCCAAACCATTTGGCGTTGGTTAAAAAATAGAGTAGTGGATCAGCAGAATAGATTAGGTACCTAAGACACAATAAATAGTCAATGACTATAGTAATCTACTTTTTGATAACTCATTATTTGACAAAAATTGCTGGAACAATTGGAAAATGGTATGGCAAAAACTAGGCATGGATTAACACTATAACAAGAAAAGGTCAAAATGCCTTCGTGATTTAGACATAAAGCAAATTGGGAGGGCAAGGGATAGTCAACCTGTCAGATCTGTGGAGAAGGGAGGAATTTATGGCAGAAGAAGAACTAGAAAACATTACAAAATGCAAAATGGATAATTTTGATTACATCAAATTTTAAAAGTTTTTGTACAAATAAAACCATTGCATCCATAATTAGAAGGGAAGTTGAAAGTTGGCAAATTATTTTTACAGTTGGTATATTTTATAAAGAACTCATTTCTAAAATATATAGAGAACTGAGTCAAATTTATAAGAATACAATTTCCCAATTATAAAATGCTCATAGAATATGAACAGGCAATTTTCAGATGAAGAAATTGAAGTCATTTTTAGTCACGTGAAAAAATGCTCTAAATCACTATTGACTAGAGAAATGCAAATTAAGGCAACTTTGGGATATCACTTCATGCATATCAGATTGGCTGAGATGACAGGAAAAGATAATGATAAATGTTGGAGGGGATGAGGGAAAAATGGGACATTAATGCAACATTGCTGGAATTCTGAAGTAATGCAGCATTTTGGAGAACAATTTGGAACTTTGCCCAAAGTGCTGTAAAACTGTGCATACTTTTTGATCCAACTGATCCAACTTTGATCTCTACTGCGTCTGAATCATAAAGAGATCATAAAAGAAGGGAAAGGATCCACATGTGCAAAAATGTTTGTAGCATTTCTTTTTGTAGTTGCAAGGAATTGGAAATTGAGTGGATGCCATCATTTGGGGGAATAACTGAATAAATTATGGCATATGAATGTAATGGGATATTATTATTTTATAGGAAATGATGAGCAAGGTCATTTCAGAAAAGTCTGGAAAGACTTATATGAACTGATGCTGAGTGAAGTGAGAATATTGTACACAGTAACAGCAAGATTATATGATGATCAACTATGATAGATGTAGATCTTCTCAACAAAGTAGTGATCTAAGACAATTTAAAAGACTTGGAATAGAAAGTCCCATCTACATCCAAAGAGAGAATTATGGAGACTGGATGTGAATTAAAGAATAACATTTTCATCTTTTTGTTTGTTTGCTTTTTCTTTCTCATATTTTCCTCTTCTGTTTTTCTTGCACAACCTAATAAATATGTAAATGTATTTAAAAGGATAATATCTTTTAAGCTCTATCAGAATGCTTGCTGTCCTGAAAAGGGGGGAGGAAAAGGAGGGAAGGAGAAAAAATGCGGAACACAAAATGTTACAAAAATGAGTATTGAAAACTATTTTAAACGTATATCAAAAATAAAATGTTTTTGGAAAAAATAAATAGACAAATAGACAGATTTCAGGGAAAGGAGGAGAAAGAGAAAAGTAAATACAAAGTATGTACAAAATAAGACAAAGGTAATTGTGGAAGGAAAGGGAATTAAGAACTAGGATGATCCAAAATATTTCTTTAAGAAAAATGTTACCTAGGCAATGACTTGAAAGAAGATGGGCTTCAAGATACAAGGGTGAGAAAGAAATGTATTTAACACATTGGACATGAAGTTTAGAGATGGAATGTATTGTGTGAGGAATAGTTAACATGACAGCTTGATAGGAACAGATAGAACATGAAAGGAAATCATATGAAAGAATACTAGAAAAGTAGATAAGAACCATATTGTGGAAGGGTTCAACTTCCAGGCTGTTTTTTTCCTAGAGGGAGTAGAGAGACACTGGACTCCAGATTTTTGAGTAATGCTAACATAGTTAAATCTGTGGGAAAGGAATATCAGTTTGGTAGTGTGTGGGAAATGGTGGAGAAAGAGAAAGAGTAGGTAACAGGGCCCGTTTAAGAGATTCTTCCAATGTAAATACATTGACATTCAAATACGCACGAAGGTTTTGGTGTTATGGTTTTTTTTTTAGTCCGGATAAATTGTGTGACGATTTAATACATATGCACAAGGAGAACATTTCATGCCTGACCTTGTCAGAAAATATTTGAGGAAGGAAATGATAGATAATACTGAATATGGTCACAAGATGGCAGTAGCGCCATTGCTCCTCAAAGACTTGAGATGCATCACTTAAGAGTGAGAGGAGTTATCCTCTGATTGGCTGGACAATCACTCTAAGCCCTTTGCAATTTCTTGGAGAGGAAGAACCAGAAAATAGAAACATTTCATTTGACTGAAAGAACTTGACAGCACCTTAGATGCTAAAGTTGAGTCCTGAGTTAGGACGGAAGGAAAAATGGAACTTCTGGTCTCCTCATTACTGATCTTGTGGCTTCAACTGGACTGTGAGTTGGAGTTTCCTGGCATGGGAATGGGAAGGGGTGGTCCAGGGAACATTCTCCAAAATTCTTATAAAGAAAAATAAGAGCTAAGTGTACCTCATTTAAGCTTCACTGTAGAGATTAGGGGAGGGGAATGGACTAAGCATTTATTAAAAACCTACTAGATTTCAGAAGTGCTTCACAAATATTATTTCACTTGATCATTGATTGCAGAAAGAAAATGTGAATTCTGGAGCGTGATGCTCTGTTGCCCAATATCCCATACTCAACACTGTCTTTCTGAACAGGGGTTCGTGGCCAACAGGTGGAACAGAGTCCTGCATCCCTGAACCTCCAGGAAGGAGAAAGCACCATTTTGAACTGCACTTACACAAGCTCTATAAATAATCTACAATGGTACCGACATTACGTTGGGAAAAGTCCCACAGTCCTATTTAGAATATTTTCGGATGGGGATGAGAAACAGCAAGGAAGATTAAAAACTACACTTAACACTAAGAAACGTCACAGTTCCCTGAGTATCTCAGCCACTCAGCCCGGAGACTCAGCTACCTACTTCTGTGCTGTGGAGGCACAGTGATCCCCAGGCACCTGCAAGCTGTGCTAAATCCCAACATCAGGGCAGGCACATTTGCTATTTTATCTCGAAAGTGCATTCACTTCACTAGTGCCCCCCACTGTGAGTGCTTTCTCACTGAGATTAGCTTCCAGTTACTTTGCATATGTCTTAAATATATTAAATATGTAACCATTGAGTCATCATTTTCTCCATCAGGGAGGAGAGCCTTATGCAAATGATCTAGGCTTGAAACCCAAGTTACATTTATTTGCACATTGTCTATCCCATTTTAGAATGTGAGCTCCTTGAGAGTGTATTTGTCCGATAGTACTCCCAGCAATTATTTAACCTAGTGCCAAACACAGAGTAAATGTATGATAAATGCTTGTTGATTTGACAAAGGAGAGTGCTGAAATGGGTAGCTGTAAAAACTCCGTCTTTGGGAAGTTCTAGGAGAAAGCACTATAGAAACATAGATATAAATGAGCCACTCCTACCCTATTTTTGAAATCCAAGGTTCTAGATTTATCCATTTAGCCCACTTTTCTTTTAAACATAATTTTGAGAAAGTGTCACTGAACTTCTGGGAATCATATTTTGAGAGGGACATCGAGAAATTGAAATACAGAGCATGATGGTGAGGGGATTCGAAACCATGTCATAGAAAGAGTAGTTAAAGGATTTAAAGGTATTACTCCTGGAAAGAAAGAAGAAAAGATCATAGTGTTGGCAAATATTTGAAGGCCTTTCCCATGGGAGAGGGATTACACTTGTGAAACTGCTCGTGTGTAAACATGGATTTCTTTGGCCTCATTCTTAGAAGCCCAATGTGTTAAATGCTCCCTCCCCTAACTTCTCCCATTTTTCCAAGGGAACTGTGAGGGGCTTTTTGTCTCTTATTCAATCAGGTCCGCAATGGTTGTGTTCTTTTGGGGGAGGCAGTCAAAAGTCCAATCCCTCTCCATGGAATAGGCCATCAGGTTTTTGATAGTAATGTCTGTATACCCTCTAGCTCTTCTTATGTCCAGAAATGATACCCTAGCTCTTTTAACCATTCTATGATATTGTTTTTTTAAAAATTATAGCTTTTTATTTACAAGTTATATGCATGGGTAATTTTACAGCATTGACAGTTGCCAAACCTTTTGTTCCAATTTTTCCCCTCCTTCCCCCCATCCCCTCTGTCAGATGGCAGGTTGACCAATACATGTTAAATATGTTAAAGTATAAATTAAATACAATATAAATATACATGTCCAAACATTTTGCTGTACAAAAAGAATATGATATTGTTTTAAGTACATTTGCTATCATTGTATCTACATTAGACTTAATAGGTTATCAATTTTTACAAAGGAATATTAACTTCAAAGGCATAATAAGAATAAACATAAAAATAATTTAGGGTATGATCTCCTTATGCCATTTTAGTCTCCGAGGAGAAGAGGTTGATTAGACTTGCAACTAAAGTCAGTTCCTACTTCATAGTAATCCCTCCAAGTTTAAGTCCAAAACCTCAGTTGGATCAAATCCAGGATCATTATTCCTAATGGCTTTCCTCCTTCTGGGATGGCTGCCATACCTATCCAAAATGCCTATGACTCAAATTGCTGCATTGGGGACTTCACTCTCTGCAACTAGAACTGAAAAGAACAAATTAAAACCACCCCAATCCCAAATTGTATCTCTGGGCCTTGTGAACTAATGGCAGAGAGGAAAAAGATGGCCCTCAGATCCTTATCCCTTAATTCATGGTGTCCATTGATGTGAGTGAATGAGTCCTTCACCTCCATAAGCCAACAATATAAAAGAGAGAGACTGCCTTTGGTCAGATGCAGAAGATACAAAGCTAAAGATGTAGACAATTCCAGATATGCAGCCAAAGGAAAGGAATCTCTCTCAACTGCCATATCAGAATATCCATGTGTCTTCTAGTTCTCCTATCTCCCAGAACAAGATTCTACTGTGTCCCATATAGATGGCTCCATATTAAGTAATGTCTTAAATCTTCATAACACTCTTCCCTCCTTCATTTAAAAAAATTACAATATCCAGAAAATAAATAGGGGTGCATTTTGAACACTGTCCATGTTCTCAATTGAAAACAGTCCTCTGGAACTTCTGAGGAGGCATAAACACTGTCTTTTTGCTCACTTCCCCAGATCCATAATGGAGTCTCAAAATAGTTAATGTTACATGATAATATATAGTTCCACATGAAGAGACATAAATCACAATTATTGCTAAATGCACAGTTTTGCAGATTTCTTAAAGAGCATTTCACAATTTTATAAGGAATTACTGCTTACTTAGTACTCAACAGATAACCTTTCTTGGTATCCAATTGGCCTTTCTTAATCCTTTAGAAAACAATAAAATGAAGACAAAGAAAAATGAACTTCTATCTCAAATGTCTGCATTGAGCTTTGAAAACCTTATGGGGCTCCTCCTCCCAGGGATTTAGGTCTTGGGCTTCCCTACATGTCACCCAATGCTTAGCACAACTCCTGACATATAGTATGCAGTTAATAAATGCTAAACGACTAACTAACCCACTTTTCTTAGCTGAGAACACTATCTCGGGTAGAAAGTCTTGATTCTCTCATTGCATTAAGCTTTCTAATTGGTGTCTGGACAATAGTTTAAGTGTCCCTTTCTACATAGGTCACATGTAAATTTTCTAAAGGTCCTTGTGCCAAAGGTAATCTTATAAGAGGTTCAAATAAATTTTCTCTGGGTCTTTATTCCAAATAGTACCCAAAGTTCTCTAATGAATGCTTGCCATTGCAAAGATAATTCAAATAGAACTGCAAATTCCCCAGATGGGACAAGTAAAGTTGTGAGCTCAGTTTGAGTAGTAGCAAAGAAAGTTAACTATTTGTAGATTCTAGGCACAAGCAAACTTTTCTCCCAGAAAACTATAGGGTATATTGCTCTCACAATAAGATAAGCAATTTATGTCTGCAAGAAGGATAATGAATATTTATTTTTTAAAATAATATTTTGTTTTTCCAAATATATGCAACATTGCAACATTCAACTTTGCAAAATCTTGTTTCAAATGTTTCTCCCTCTCCTCCCTCTCCCCATCACAGCAAGCAATCCAATATAGATTAAAAATGTGTAATTCTTCTGAACATATGTCCATAATTTGTCAGACTGCACACGAAATATATCAGATCAAAAGGAAAAAACACAAGAAAGGAAAAAAACCCACCACCACGAAAATACTATTCTTTGATCCACATTCAGTCCCCATCATTGTCTCTGGATGTGAATGGCACTTTCCATCTAATAATCCAGTATATTAGAATTGTCTGAATCCCCTCATTGTTGAAAAAATCCAAGTCCATCACAGTTGATCATCATATAATCTTGTTACTATGTACAATATTCTCTTGGTTCTATTCACTTTTCTCAACCTCAGTTCATGTAAGTATTTTCAGACCTTTCTGAAATTAGCTTTTTCATCATCATTTCTTACAGAATAATAATATTCCATTATATTAAGATAATTTTTTTGGCCATTCCCCAAATGAAGATTATCTACTTGATTTCCAGTTCCTTATCACTACAAAAATCACTCTTACAAACATTTTTGTACATATAGGTCCATTTCCCTTTTTTATGTTCTCTTTTGGATATAGATTCTACTGAGTCCAAGGATATGCACTCTTTTACAGCCCCTTTGACATAATTCCAAATTGCTCTCCAGAATGGTTGTATTGTTTCACAACTCCACCAACAATGCATTAGTGTCCCAGTTTTCTTACATCCCTTCCAATATATATCATTATTTTTAACAATGTACATTTCTACTAAGCAGTTGTATTCTAGTGATATAAACTCTGTTTTCTTCATATGACACTCAATATAAAAAGTTATAGAATTCAACAAAGATAGCAAGTGTCAGTATTAAAACCAAATTACATGATTGGAAAAACATGTGCCAGAAAAAAATTCAACTGTATATTTGTGTTCTAACAATTTTTCTTTTGATGATTTCTTTAGATCTTGCAAACAAGGGTTTCAAGTTTAAAGTCCTGAGCAGAAAATTTCTCCACAGGTTCCTGAAAACATGAAGGACTCACTTTTATCCCAGGTGACCTTCCACATGAAATGCAATTATGTTCTGGTCCATCCCTTAAGGACCAGGTATGCTACAATTCACACACACTCTTTTGAGAGGTTTGGGGGGATTCTGCATGCTCCTATTATTGGCTCAAGCCCCCACTGATTATGTCACTTGTTTTTTTTTTAGTAACTTGTGATTTAGTGATTTAACTCAGTGATTTGTACCTCAGTTCCATTTAACAACTTGATAGAAGATTAGTTTTTACAAAGGAATATTTACTTCTAAGACCTAGCAAGAATATACTTTACATTTTCCCCATTTCCTTAAGGTCATAATTCTCCTTACACTGCATTATTCTTTGGAGAAGGGAAAGAGAGATTATGTTCACAGTTTAATCCAGTTCCTAAACATTATTATAAGTTTGAATATGAAGCCCCACACTTAGGCAGCATCCTAGACTATAATCCTTAAGGCTCCTTTCTTGGACTGAATGCAATATCTTACACAATAAAAGAAGAATAGAATTCTTGAGAATATGTGATTCAGCATAGTTTTCCAGTGAGCAGATAATTTAACTGTCACAGTGGCTCCTACCAGGATCCAACCCAATCCTAGAGATCACTGGGTTACTTTAGACCTCTGAATCAAATTTCCCCGTTTCTTACATAAGTTAAACACAACAGATTTTTGATAAAATGAGGCAAGATTTCTCAGTTAGTACACTATATGATGGAGATCAAGGAAGTTCCCAAATAAAAAATGCTTAGTAGTGTCTATCACTATCTAAGTACTTCTTTATTACCAGTAAATGAATAAATCAAACACCTTCTCTGATACAAATTCTAGTTCCCTTTCCACCATACTGTGCAGTGTTCATCTAATAACGTATCTTCTATAAGAGCTGGAGGGAGTAGGGATGGGCATTTAGAATGATAACACTGTCCTTCCTTCACTCTCAAGGTTTCATTTGAATTAATTTGACCTTTCAATGGTCTTACATCAGTTTGTGTGCAGAGGCTGTGACAATAGATATAAAACCATCATGACTGTTTAAATTGTTCATCTCAATTATGAATCAATGAAAATTTCAAACTTATTTTTTTACATATTTTAAGAAAAGGAAGCAGTCATTACATTGACCTTCCTCATCTTTTCAAAATAGGTTCAAAGATACCTCCCTAATGTGATTATATATAAAAAAGAATTTTTTATGATTACACGAAAAAAGAACTCAGCCAGAGGAATAAAGAAAAATGAATCATCTTCCCAGATGTTTTCACATCCAGATTTTAGAGATAATCACAACAGCCCCAAGAAATGCTTCTTGATACACGTAATTCCTACAAGTAGTGGACAAGAAACATGGAATGGACTACAACTCAAATCCAGCAGTTTGATTCAATGCCATCAATTCTCCAGAATAATAGGAAAGAATAAGACAGTAACGGATAAAAATTGATTCCAGGACATCATTTATGAATTTTGATTATCTATTCTTTATTTCCACTTTATTCCTAATGATATAGATATAGAAGTTCTGTTTATCTCATAGATGTTTGGGAGCACCTATAAATAAAAGCCAGTATGAGGCTTGAAGATTCTCAGATTCAGAGATATTGCAGAATCACAGACTCCAAGAATCTGAACTGGACTCAGATGAATCTAGTCCAACAAAGAATCCCTTTTACAATTCAGTTTCTAATTGTAGACTCCTAATAAGGGGTTACTTGCTGCATTTTGATGCAGTCCATTACACTCAAGGATCTTTCTAATCATTATGGAAATTTTCCTTACATGAAACCTAAATCTACCCTTCTGCATGCTTTATCCATTGCTCCCAATTTCTCCCTTGGGAGTCAAGCAGAATGAGTCTAAGTTCTCTTCCTTGTGATAATTATGCAAATATTTGAAGGTTATTACATTTTTTCCATGATATCTTCTCTTCTCCAGTTTAAGCATGTCACTTTTATCAAGTGATTTTAATATAAATTTTAAAAAATGGACTTGAAAAAACTTTTAACATTAGAATGTCCACCCTAATGCAGCATCGCTCTGTTACATCCAGGTTCAACGTGTTCTTTCTGTGTGATGACTATGTGGAAGTTTAGCTTTAGTCCCTACCCCAGCACTCTGTGTTCTGTCAAAGAGAATGAAGACTGAACTAGAAATGGTGCAGCAAGATATCTCCATATGAGACACGCGGGTGGCTCCGTGGCTTGGAGTCCGAAAGATCTGAGTTCAAGTCTTCCCTCAGACACTTCCTAGGAAGTGCACTTTGTACTTTAATTTACTCGATTATAAAATGAGGATTATACTAGCACTTGTCTCACAGGGTAGTTGTGAAAATCAAATGAAGCAGTATTTGTAAAGCATTTTGTATAGTACTTAGCATGTAGTAGGTAATATATAAATGATTATTTCCTCCCCTTTCTCCCAACAATAGTTAGCAGGGAGTTGATTGCCTATAATAAGTTAAAAGTTAAAACAAGAAAGCTCCAGGTGGCCTTTGATGAATTCAAGTAACTTGGCTCTATTTAAGTCCAATCTCAAGTACTAAAACAATTGGCACTTACTATTACCAAACCACTCATTCCCCAAAAGGCAATATATGTATCCTTGGATAAGATTTTTAGGCTCTAACGTCCCCTCTGCTTTTTTTGTTTCTCTGGTGCACAGCACAGGGTCTCACAAGTAGAATGTATCTATAAATGCTTGTCGATTGATTGTTGACCCTTAAATAATAGATCTGGAGGGAAGGTTGGAGCTAAGAAAAGGCAGAAAGGTTGACGCAAGCATTTCTACATCTGGACACTAGAGTGCAGTGTTTATAACAAGATGCTTTTTATGTTTATCACAGCTTTCATAGATTTGGGGAAAACATTTCTGGCTTCTGATTGGCCTAGGACACAGCCCATTCTAACAGAAAATAGCGAAGGTGACACTCTTTAGTGAGAGAAGCCTTCTGGTTTCAGCTATCACTGATATAAGATCAACCAATGAAGATGCTATTGGGAACATTGTTAGTCATTCTATGGCAACAGCTGGCCTGTGAGTCTGGGTAGATATTCTCATTCAGCCACAGGGTGGGATTTAATGGAAAAAAATTAGGATTCTTGATTCCATCACCAAAGTACTCTTTAATCTTGGTCAACACACTTAATATTTCTATGTCTTGTTTTTTCCCTCTGTAAAATGGGTATAATAATACATGGAGGAATAGTGAGACTCAAATGAAAGCATTTAAGAAAATAATAGTTCTAAAGGAAAGGGAGATATTTGAATTATAGTAAATGTGTGGTATATAAATATTTTTGTTATGTCACCTGGGAATCTCTAGGAGCTTGGAAAATATTGGGCAATATTGATGTTGATAAGGGAGACTCAGCACACTTAGTGGCAAAGAAAGATAGAATTATTCAGCATTTGTAAAAATAACACTTTGTATTTCCATTAATTTTTTTTTAATAGGGGTGAGCACTCAACAGCTGAATCAGAGTCCTCAGTCTATGAGCATCCAGGAAGGAGAAGACGTCGTCATGAACTGCAGTACGTCGACCACTTTGCCCACACTATACTGGTATAGACAGGATCCTGGGAAAGGTCTTACCTTATTGATGAAGTTAGTTAAGGGGAAAGACGTGAAGAATCAAGGGAAATTAACTGCTCAGTTTGATGAAAAAAAGCAACACAGCTCTCTGCTCATCACAGAGACTCAACCCAGAGACTCAGCCAGATACTTTTGTGCCTATGACACAGTGCTCCCCAAACACCTGATGCCTCTACATAAACAATTCAAATGGGACTCCATCTGTACTACATGCTATGGGCACACTTGTGATAAAAGTAAACTGCTTCTCAAAAGGATATGCCTTGTAGGGAAGAAATATAGGGAGAATATGGAACAGTAGAAAGAATCTTGGATTTGGAGGTTTCAAATTCTGCTACTTGCTATGGATGTGACCATAGGCAAATCATTTAAACCCTTCTTATCTTAAGATTTTTATATGCAAAATGAGAGAATTGGACAGATGTTCTCTACTAGATGTCCTCATTCTGGAGGACTTTAACATGAATACTAATGTGCCCTCAAACAGCCTGCAACTTAACCTTGATGATTCCTTAATTTATTCATTTCCCATGACCTACTTTTCCACATCCTTCCCCTCAGCTACACACAGAGATGGTTATGCTCTTCTTTTATAACTATCTATAAGAATTCCATCTGTATGATCATGTGCTCAGAAATTCCTTTCTTTTATCATAATCTTTTAGTCATCTATATTTCCCTGTGCCCTATGAAAAGTTTACTATTTTAATTATCTATTTATTTATCTATCCTATTTATTTATTCTCTATTTATTTATAAACTCTTTATTCTTATTATCAACACCAATCCCTCTGTCCCTCAGTTCTTTTCCAGACCATTATCCTTCACTGGCTACTGGCTTCTTCCCTTCAATAACTTGATTCCCTGGTGAACCAGTATAACTCTACACTATCCTCTACCCTTGAGTTTCTCATCTCTGTCCATCCTATTTTCATTCATGCATTGCCAAGTCTCAACTTTAGATTACTCCCACCATCTGCTGTCTTCACTCTTTTTCATATACTATTGAATAGAGCTGTAGAAAACCCACAAAACCAGATTGTATCCTCTACAAATTTAAGTTCTATAATCTCAACTGAGCACCCAATGCAGCAAGGCAATCTTTTTACACCTTCCTAATCCATTCATTATTTTATTTATCACAGTAACTTTTTATCTTTCATCAAGCCTCCTATTCTTCAGTTTCTATCTATCTATCTATCTATCTATCTATCTATCTGTCTATCTATCTATTCATTCTTTTGTGGCTTAATTTCTTGAGACAATCATCTGCAATCATTTTCTATATTTTCTCTCCTTTCACTCTTTTCATTCAACAGAAATTACTTTCTCTAAATCTTTAATCTCTATATTTAATGAACTCTATTCAATCCTTATGCTTCTTGACCTCTGTACAATCTTTGATACCTGTCAATCACCCACTTTTCTTCCATACTTTTTGTTATAGGCCAGAACTCTGAACTTGAAACAAAGGACTCTTACAAGATACTACCGTGTTTCCCCGATAATAAGACACTGTCTTATTAATTTTTTGGACAGAAAAAACCAGAGGGCTTATTTTCAGGGGAGGGCTTATTTTAATGAACATTGACAGCAATTTTAATAAACAGGTAAATGTGAACAAAAAAAAGTACCTTTATTCAATAATGATCATGTCATCTCTTTCAACAACATCGTCATAAGTGTCCATACCCTGAATTCCGTCCTGAATGTCTCGCGCCTCTATTTCCTTCAGAAGAAGTGGACCCAATCTGTCATGTCCAGCAACATAGCTCTCTTTAAATGAACGTGTCTTGTCCAGGTAACCTGCTCGTAGTGCCTTGGTGACACAGCTGTCAGTAATTTTATCCCATGACTTCTTCACCCAAGTCACGACTTCTTGCAGACAGGGCTTCATAAAGTTTCCATGCTGATTTCTTTCCATTCTATTTTCAATGTAGTCATTGACTTCTATGCGCAAATGGTCCTTGAATGGCTTGTTTATTGCAATATCAAGGGTCTGGAGATAGGCAGTCATTCCTGCAGGAATCATTACTTGATCTATTCTTCTCTCTGCAAGGAAGTTCTTCATTTCTTTAGCACGGTGAGTGCTGGCTGAGTTCTTCTTTTATCCTCCATCATGCCCCCTGAGTTCTTCTTTTATCCTCCATCATGCCCCCTCACTCTCGCTTACATACCAGGTTTTTATGTTGTCCTGCCTCAGCTCTCCTCCGCGGCACTGCTCTCAATGGTGCCAGCAAGCAAATCACTGGGGAAGAACAGGATGACGTGCTCACTGCTGCAGCTCTGATTGGATGCAGCTCGGAGCACGGAGTGCGTTTCACCCCGGGGGGGGAGGGGGACGGTGCATGCAGAGGGTACTGTAATGTAGCGTGTAGCGTAGGGGATCACCTTCACTACAGTAGCAATCTCAATAGGGCTTATTTTGGGGGGAGGGCTTATTTTAGAGGAATCTTACACAGTAAGGGGAGGGCTTATTTTCGGGATAAGTCTTATTATCGGGGAAACACAGTAAGTCAGTGGAATTGATAGAGACAATAGTTACCTAATTTAGCATGGTTCAGTATGATTGATTTAATCCTACAAGGAGATGTTATGGGCCAGAACTTGAAACAAGGTATTAAGTGGAATTGAGGAGACAGTGATTAAATTTAGTTTGGCAGTGATTTAATTCTACAACAAATAATGGTTTCCTAGTGATATAATGATTGGTGTGTACTCAGTGTGGGGCATAAAAGGAGAAGCTCTCAGGGCCAGGAAGGACAAGGGCACTAGAAGCTCTCCGAGGCTGAGAGATTCATTCCATTGTCCACCTTTGTAATGGTTGGAGGCTCAAGCACAAACCCTTGGAAGTCGGGGAGATTGAGAAGCCAGAGAAGGCAGGCAGGAGCTCAAGCTTTCAGAACCGAGGAGAGAGAAGGCCTACAGAAAAACTAGCCAAGCCCCAAATGAAGGAGACAAGACTTTGAGGGAGACAATAAAGGATTTGGACTTTAACTCCTGGCTGCACTTGTAGTGATTACTGAACTGAAATAAAGGCTGCCTCCAGAGACCCCAAGAAAACCCCAAGAAGAGAACATTACATTTTAGAGAGAATATTACACTCTTCTCTAGGCATTCATGATACTTTTTTTCTTTTGGCTCTTTTCCTACCTGTATGACTCCTCCTTCTCAGATCCCTTTGCTGAATTTTCACCCAGATCGTGCTCAATTATCCTTCAAGGCTCTGTCCTGGATCCTTTTCTCTTATTGCATTATACTGCCTCAAGTGACAGCAATCTCAACTTTCATGAGTTCAATTATCATCATTATGGAGATGATTTTTCTTAGTTTTTTGTGGGGAGAGGATGAAGCAATTGGATGACTTGCTCACACAACTAGGAAGTGTTAAGAGTTGAACTCAGGTCCTCCTGACTTCAGAGCCACTGTGCCATCTAGTTACCCCCATGGAGGTAATTCTAAGCTCTACCAAGCCCTAATATATCTCCAGATTTCTTGTCTTACAAGATCAACTATTAATTGAACCTTGAGGGATATAACAAACCTAAGTTGTCTAAGACAGAACTCATCTTTTTCTCCAAACTTTGCTATTTCAAACTTCTCTTTTACACCGTCAAGAGCTCCACTACCTTCTCACCTCCTCACTTGCCCTCTCCCTGCATATCCATCCATTGCCAAGTCTTGTTGTTCTCCCTTTGTATTTCTCATGCATGTGTTCTTCTATTCCCTTGCACAACCACCACCCTCGTATCTAGACTATTTCAATAGCTCCCCTTTGGTCTGCTTACTTTTAGTATCCCTTCCTAGTCTATCTTTTATTCACATATCAGAATAATCTGCCTAAAGTGCAGGTCTAACCCCCACTTCCTTCCAATAAACTCCAGTGACTTCCTATTATCTTCAGAATCAAATTTAGAGGTCTCTGGTGAAAAAGTCCCTTTTATTCCCTTCCATACATTCTATCATTCAGCAACCTTGTCTTTGCTGCTGTTCCTTCTTCACATCATTCCAAATCTTCCCTCTATGCTTTTCCCCCCATGCCTGGAATTCTCTGCTTCCTGGCTTCCCTGAATTCCTTCAATACTAAGTAAATATCTTATCATCTATAGGATGGCTTCCCCTTTTTCCTAGTTTCCTGGTTTCCCTCTCTCCACCCTCCCACCGATTTAAAAATTTTTTTCCTTTAAGACTACCTTACATTTAATATATATATATATATATATATATATATATATATTATATATATATATATATATATATATATATATATATATACACAAACAACTATGTAGCATATATAAACATGTAAACACAATACACATGTATATCAGGTATATATGCATATGTCATATATGTGTAATATTTTAACAAATACATTAAAATACAGATATATAATGTATTCTATATTCTATATTATTTGTACAGAGTTGTTTTTATTTCTTTTCTCCCATTAGATTATGAACACTTTAAGAGAAGGACTGCGTTTTTGTATTTCTTTATATTTCCAATGTTTTATATAGTGATTGGAACATAAGAGGCACTTAATACATTTTTGCTGCTGTTGCCACTGTTGATGATGTTAATAATCATTCTCTGCTTTTTCTCTGCTAATCATCATCATCATCATCATCTAAGGTCCTTTCTAGTTTTCAGACTGATATGTTAGAATCTGAGAAGACTGACCAAGGGAACTGAGATGCATATCTGAGACGTTAGAGATACATAGTTGCTCACAACTGCTTATAGATTTTGTCTTGTGTGATGTAGACTTGGAATCAAGATGACCTTGTGTTCAAATCCAGCCTTAGATAATTTCTAGCTATATGATCCTGGCAAATCAGTTACAGTTTTTTAACCTCAGTTCCCTAATCTGTAAAGCAAGGGAGTTTGACTTAATCTTTAATATCCCTACCAATTGTAAAAGTATTATTTTATGATCCTATATTTATATTGCAGGCCTATATATTATATCCCAATCCTTATTAAAGCTGTGAAAAAATGTCTTTTTTTCCCTTTCTGTTTTCCTTTTTTTAATTTAATTTTTATTTTTTTCTCAATTATATATAAACAATTTCAATATTCATTTTTTAAAAATTTAAGCTCCAAATTTTCTTCTTCCCCCCCGCCTATAACAAACACTTTATTATAGATTATGTATCATGCAAAACATTTCCATAGTAGCCATTTTGCAAAAGAAAATGCAGACCTAAAGTCCCCAAAATAATAAAGTAAAAATGTGTACATTCAGATTCCATCAGTTCTTTGTCTGTGAATTAAGATTGGGTTTTGTATATGTGATGGATAGATGAAAATAGCTTAAGAGTATATGCAGTATGGTCTATTCTGTGTTTTGGATTCTAGAGTCACTCTTCTTATGCAGTGATACCCATACTTTGATGAGAATCCCAGTCAGTTTTTATTTTTCAAAATATATATGAATGGCAAGTTTCCTATAGTCATTTAGAGGCTTGGGAAGCAAATATGTAGAGTTGTGCAACAGTGACTCTATATTCTAAATTCTTCACATTATGATCTTTCAATCATTTAAGAAAATTTATTTATATTTAAAACACATTGCTTTATGAATCATGTTGGAAGAGAAAAATCAGAGCAAAAGGGGAAAACCATGGGAGAGAAAAAAAAAACAGAAGTGAACATAGCATGTGTTTTTACATTCAATCTCCATCGTTCTTTTTGTGGATACAGAAGACATTTTCTATTCAGTCTATTGGGATTGCTTTGACTCACTGAACAACTGAAAAGAACCAAGCCTTTCATAGTGGATCACTGCACATTTTTGCTGTTATTTTGTACAATGTATTCCTGGTTCTGCTTGTTTTTCTCAGCATCAGTTCATGTAAATATTTTCAGACATTTCTAAAATCAGCTTCTTCATCATTTTTATAGAACAATAATATTCCATTATCTTCATATACCAAACTTATTCTGTCATTCCCCAATTGATGGGTATCTACTCATTTTCCAATTCCTTGCTACCACAAAAAGAGCAAAAACAAACATTTTTGTACATGTGGTCCTTTTCCCTCCTTTATGGTTTCCTTGGGATACAAACCCAGTATTGGCACTGCTGGGTAAAGGTTATGCACAATTTTATAGCCCTTTGAGCACAGTTTCAAATTGTCCTCCAGAATGGTTGGATCAGTTAACAACTCTATCAACAATGCATCAGTATCCCAGTTTTCCCACATTCCCTCCAACATTTATCATTACCTTTTCCTGTCATCTTAGCTAATTTGAGAGGTGTGCGGTGGTACCTCAGAGTTGTTTTAAGGTGTGATCAATAGTGATTTAGAGCATTTTTTCCATATGACTACAGATGACTTTAATTTCACCATTTGAAAATTATCTGTTCATATCCTTTGGCCATTTGTCAACTGGGGACTGACTTGTATTCTTATAAATTTGACATAGTTCTTTATATATTTTAGAAATGAGACCTTTATCAGAAACACGGGCTGTAAAGATTTTTTTTCCAGCTTTGACTTCCCTTTTAATCTTGTTTGCATTGGTTTTACTTGTGCAAAATCTTTTTAATTTAATGTAATTCTTCTTTGTTCATAAATTCCTTCTTTCTGCAAATATCTGATAGGCAAATTACCCCTTGCTCTCTTAATTTATTTATTGTAATATCCTTTCTGCCCAAATCATGTACCCTTATTTTGATTTGGGGTGTGAGATATAGGTCTATGCTGAGTTTTTTACATTATTTTCTAGTTTTCCCAGCAATCTTTGTGAAATAGTGAGTACTTATTCGCAGCTGGAGTTAGGGGGGTTATCAAATACTATCTTATTATAGTCGTCGATTATTGTGTCATTGTGTATCTAATCTATTCCACTGATCCAATACTCTATTTCTTAGCCAGTACAAGATTTTTGAGCTACTAGTACTAGGTATTTTCATAGTACTAAATAGGTAGTCCACCAGTGGAAGGCTACTATTGTAGAAAGAAAGCATTCCACTCAACAAAACAGCAAGAAACAGAGGTAGAAAAGGTGAATGTGACTACTTCTGTTCTTTGAAATCTGAAAATAAATTAACTCAATAGGGATCATCACAGAGAATCAGAATGTCAGAGTTTAAAGGAAACTCAGAGTTCATCTAGACCAGGAGATCTTAATCTTTATTAATTATGATCATGGACCATTTTGGCATCCTAGTGAAGCCTATGGACTCCTCCTCCAAATAAAGTTTGTTGCCTTTCATAATTGAAATCTCAGTTGTGAAAGTAAAAATAGACTTTTTCCATCTGAATTCCTAAACACATCAAAGTCTATCCATGGACACCTTGCAGATCTGTGGACTCCAGGTTAAGAAAGCTTGGTCCAGATCAAAACCTAAACAAGTATTCTCATTTACAACATGCCTGAAAAATTAATACTACAAATTTATATTGAGAGGGAAACATGCTACCACCTTTACAACTCCTTACATTTTTGGATCACTCTTTCCTTTCATTAATCATTTTCTTAAAGTTTTATCCTTTTTGATTTTTAGAAATGTTGTCTCTTCCGCCTATTCCTCACTCCACTAAGAAAAACCAAATTCCCTGTAACAAGTATATATGGTCAAGCAAACCAAATTTCCTGTGTTCAAAATATGTCTCATTTTGCATTATGAATCCATTACCTGTCTTTCAGGAGAGGAATAGCATATTTATCATTGGTCCCCTGAAATTGATGATTATTGTCTTTATTCTATTATTGTTAGTGCATAAATTATTCTGGTTCTGCTCATTTCATTCTTCCACAGCTTATAAAAGTATTCAAAATTATAGTCTATTCATTAGTGAGTACGAAATCAGACTTGAAATTGGGCTTTGAAAGAGATAGCAATTATTTTTCTGAAACATTTCAAACATATTTATAATATAACCAACTTTTTTCATACGTCTTTATTTTATTTTTAAAAGCTTTTTTATTTTCAAAACATATGCATAGTTTTCAACATCCAGCCTTGCAAAATCTTGTATTCCAAATTTTTTCTCCCTTCCTTCTCCCCACCTTCTCCCCTAGAAAGCAAGTAATCCAATATATGTTAAACGTGCAATTCTTTTATACGTATTTCCACAATTATTATGCTGCACAAGAAAAATCAGATCAAAAAGGAAAAAATGAGAAAGAAAACAAAATTCAAGCAAACAACAACAAAAAAGTGAAAATACTATGTTGTGATCCATACTCAATCCCCTCTCTGACTGCAGATAATGTAACCAACTTTAAAACTTAAAAAAGTTATATTTGTTTTCCTATAACTTTGTATGACATAAATAAATGGAACAAGACAGATAGAATATTTAACATGCTAATAATTTATATGAATGTAGGAAAAGTTCCTGTCCTTAAAATAACACATGTGAGTGTATGGAAAATTTATGAAAAATCAGAATAAGATACTTGGAATAGTATCTTTATTGCTATTTTCTGTCTTTTCAGCAGTATATAATTAGAAATTTGCAACTTTCACTTCATTCCATAATCTTCTATGCATGTCTGGACTCTCTCTCTTATGTACTTTAGCTCTGCTCCATTCCATTGAACATTTAATATAGTGTGAGTTATTGTTATAAACCATTGAAGATAATTTCCTCATGCAAATTAGGTTATTTGACTAAAAGGATTTTTATTTTAAAAAAATAATTGTTTGCATGTTTAATTTTTACTAAAGTTTCTCAAAAATGATTGAGCTATATTTTTATTTTTTATATGCTCAATGAATTTTCACTCCTTTTTTTATAGAACAACCTTTGAGAGTATGAACTGTTGTGTATGATTTGCCAAAATGAAGCATTGACAAGTTAAAAGATCTCAAGTTTACAAGACTTTTATAACATATACAAAAGAAGTATATGTCCATGAGAGATTTACTTTCAGAAATTCTGTTAGATATTCCAGGAGGAAATATAA
This sequence comes from Antechinus flavipes, assembly GCF_016432865.1. Taxonomy (NCBI): domain Eukaryota; kingdom Metazoa; phylum Chordata; class Mammalia; order Dasyuromorphia; family Dasyuridae; genus Antechinus; species Antechinus flavipes. Next base: position 512,857,578 of record NC_067399.1, read on the forward strand.
AAATAGTCTTCATAATAGTCTTTAGTGTACTCCTACCACAATATTCTATTTCTCTCTCCAATGAACCACTTCTAATTATGTTTCCCTCCTTCAGTTATATACATGGACTTCTTCCCATGAGTATATGTTGTTGATAAACAATACTGTAGCATTTTCATATATTATCTGTTCTTTTGGAAAAAAGAAATATTGTAATATATCTGTGTTCATTTCTGAATGCACCTTCATGCTCCACTATACAGTAAATCACCTTTTGCAAGAAAGAATAGAAAAGAAAGCTAGGGGGAAAGCTTTTATATAAATCTATCCATCACATTAGCCAAGCATGATGACATATGTAGTGCTCAAAACTCATAATCCTCTACCTCTGCAAAGAATAACCGCAAGTGCATTTTCTCATCTCTCTTTTGGGGCCAAATTTGGTCATTAAAATTACAGTGTTCAATGTTATTCTTGTTGTTGTTGTCTCCATTTGCATAATCATAGTTATCTTGTGCAATAGCATGGGTTCTGCCTATTTCACCTTCTGTAAATCTTTCCATGCTTCTCTGTGTTTGTTCATTATCTTTGGGTACCATACTTTATCTACCCATATTCTAATTACTGGGCATCTATTTTGTTTCTTGTTCTTTACTATCACCATAGGTGCTGCTATGAGAATTTGATCTATAAAGGATTTTCTGTTTCTGACCTCCTTGAGGTATAAGCATAACAGTGGATCATCTGTGGATGTGGATCAAAATATAAGGGATTTTTATTCATATTTTTTAGCATAGTTCCAAGGTACTTTCCAAAATGGTTGCACTAAATCACAGCTCCATTAATAGTTCTCTAGTTACAAGCACTGACTTTGATATAATCATAGCAGTTCTGTTTCAAGATATTCTCTCACTTTTTCTCTCCCTGAGTCAGATTTCATGAATAATTACTAGAACAGTTCCTTTCCTTCACACAGCAACTTCACATACCCAGGGGCCAATTTCTATTTCCATGCTTCTAATACCAATGCCAAGGTTGCATCCTAAATGGCAATGTGATAACTAATAGATATTAGCAACTGTTTCCCCCTATAGTCTCAGGTGCACAATTGTTTTTCTTGTGGTCATCCCCAATACGTAAGAGCATGCTTATCAAATTTAGTGATGATACAAAAATATAGGAAGGATAATTGGCATGGTGTATAATAGCTTCAACATGCAAAAATATTTCAACATGTTAGAAATAGATGAAATAGAATCTGTATAAATATGAAGTATAATATTTTGTTTTTTAAAAAATCAATAGACTGGGGGAAATGATGTGAAAAAAAACACTTTATGAAGATTTGGATTTAGACTATTTTAACTTCAATGAGATAACAGTGTAATATGGAGCAAATAATGAGTATTTAAGTTGCCTCAGGAGAGAAACAAATGCTGAATGAACATTTTGATCATCTTATTGCAATTTACCCTAGGCAAACCTTTCTTGGACTTCTGTTTTGAGGGCTGGGCACCAGAGTATGTCTAGAGGCAGGTGACCAGATGATGCATTGGCTGAAGACTATGTCATATAAAGATCAGTTGAAAGATTTAACGAGAAGCCTTGTGGAGAAATATGTAGTTACATTCAAATATTGGAAGGACTTTTATGTGCAAGAGGAATTATACTAATTCTACCCTGGAAAGTAGAACTAAGAAGAATGGGGTGAAAACTGAAAAAAAGGTTAACTGTATTTTCAATGCAAACAAAAACATTCTAACAAGAGAAATCCAAAGGAAGAGTGTCTCATAGATAGGATTTTTTGTTGTTTATTCATTTTAGTTCTGCCTGACTCTTTGTGACTTCATTTGGGGTTTTCTTGGCAAAAATATTGGAGTGGTTTGTTATTTCCTTCCCAGCTCATTTTACAAATGAGGAAACTGAAGTAAACAGGCTTAAGTGAGTTGCCGAGAGTCAAATAAGTAGAAACTGTCTGAGGCTGTATTTGAACTCACAAATGAGTCTTCCTGACTCCAGTCCTGGCATTTTATCTGCTTTACCACTTAGCTGCCCCATAGACGTCAAATAAATTCCTACTCATATGATCACAGATTTAGTGGTTGACAGTGAAATATGTCTACATCTTGAACCTTTCTTGTATGAACAAAACATGGTTTAAACATTACTTAATTAAAATATGTTAAGATATTTATTTAATAAAAATATAGAAGAAATATTACCTTAATGTGAAGCTTAATATATATTCCTTGAAATCTTGGGGCACATTATCACAGCTAGACCCTCATTATCTTTACCTAAGCTATAATAACCTCATAAATGGCCTCCTTCTCTTCAGTCTTTCACTCCCAAATCTAACTTTCATACTATTGCTAGAATAATGTCCCTTGTTCATAGTTCTTTTTATACACTTAACTTTAGTGAGGTCCCACTGCTTGTTGGATAAAATACAAATTTCTGAATCTGATATTCAAGATTCTCCAAAATCTTATTCCAACTTACCTTCCTTCTTATTTTTTAAATTGTAGCCAGACTATGTAATTCATTATCTTTTGTCCATATATATGTGTGTGTGTGTGTGTGTGTGTGTGTGTGTGTATGTGTGTATTCTTCATACCAAAAACACACTGTCTCCATATCACCACCTGTTTTCTTTCTTCAAGGTCTTATGCAGCAATTCTGAACCTGTGTATCAAGTACAGGGATCCAGACCTATTCTTTACTCTCTCTTGCTTTCTGATGGGACTGTCTTCTGCCAATTTTTTACTTCGAAATTTGCTCGATTCTAATCATAAAACAATGGATGGAAATGGTAGCCTATTTGATGCCTCAAACATGCAGAATCTGTTTTCCTAACCCTCAACTCCAAATGCAAAAAACTAGGTCCCAGAACAAGAGATTGACACCTATCCTTACATAAGTTTTGTCCATCTCATGGGATTCCTATCTTCAGACTTGGTGATCATGAGCATTAAAAAATCACCACTCCAGGTGCTCTACTGCTATGATATTTTTTTCCCCTTTTCTGATAATCTAAGCTGTTTATCTTAAGACTTAAGGCTTTCTGCCTCATCACTTTTTTGGTACCTTGAAATTTTCTCCTCAGCTCTGTCCCATTCTTTGTATTGCTAGTTGATTTGCCTGAAACACATCTTTTTAGCCCAATTTCTGCACATGACTACACTTGATCGTGAAATGTCCCTTTTCATTTTAGTTTCCCACTTAACCTTAGAAATGTTTGCAAATGTAATAGTAATTAAAACCATTTACTGGATTTCCTCTTGTTTTGCATAATTATTAAGAAGCTTAAAAATGATTAGGTCTATCATTATCTATCCAATTAAATAATTAAATTCAAGAAACACATTAAATATCTACTATGTATTAGGCCCAAGAAGCAGTGTATAACATGGTAGGTAGAATACTGGGGTTGAAGTTAGGAAGAACTAGTTTCAAATGATGCCTCTGGTACTTTCTAGTTTTACTACCCAAGACAAGTCACTTAATCACCCACATATATCAGACAACTCCTTAGGATTTATTAATTCAGTTAGAAATGGGTTGCAAATGTATTGGTAGAGAAAGACTTCACTCATGAAGGTTTTATGCTGAAGAAATCATAAATTCTTCACATGTGCACAAAGCACCATAGATGACACTGAGACTATGAAATTGGGACCACAAATAACCCTTTTCTTTCATGTGCAACAGGAAAAAGTGACATCTTTATGGCTTTTTATGGCAGCTGGGTAGCAGATTGGACAGAACATAAGGTCTGGATTTGGGAGGACCTGAATTCAAATCAGACACTTATTAGCTGTATAACCCTGGGTAAGTCTCTTAACCCTATTTTCCCTCAGTTTTCTCATTTGAAACAAAGAGCTGGAGAAGGAAATGGCAAACCATTCTGGTATCTTAAAACCCTCAATGGCATTATAAGGAATCCAATGTGATTGAACAATAACAAAAATGTTTCTTTAAGCTTTTCAAATTGGTTACATGCATTATTTCTCTTGGGACTCACAACAACCCTGTGAATCCATAACATTTATTATCCCCATTTTAAATATTAGAAAACCAAGCATGAGAGAGGGTAAATGATTTACCTCTGGTTGAACAGCTAATAAATGTCAGAAGTTGAATTTGAACATGTATATTATAATAACTTTACATTCAGCACTTAAAATATGGTTCTTCATGCTAGTTCCACACTATTATTATTTGCTTACAAACTTAAAAACCAAAAAGTAATGAAAAATAAGGGAGAATTCTACTTTGAAGCACAATGCTGATGTGTTTTTTTCAGTCTGGTTTGCCAAAAGGGGGCAATGTTTCCATTTTCACAATCCTCTTTTCTGAAAATAATGTTTTTAAATCAATGAATGCGGAGGGAAATAATGATTTTTTTTTGTTTATGCAGTACTAATGACTGACTGTGAACCTGACTGAGAAACCTCACTAAGCAGAAACATCCAGAGAGAATGATTTCCTATGCTTGAGGAAACCTAGTTTGTATCTGTACCTAGAGATCTGCATTCAGGGAACCCAGGAGGGAAAAAGAATGGATGATGGCCTAGAATTCTCATTAGGGATCTTATGGCTTCAGTTCAGCTTTAAGTTTGGTATTCCTATAGTTGGGAAAAAGAAATTCCAAGGGACATTTTGCCTAAAGACTGAGCCAGAGAAACACAACCACTGCCTATGAGTTCCTTTGGGATACTGGAAAGAAAAAAAAAGTTTTTCATTGACATAATCTACTACATTTTTCATTGTCTTTCTGATTAGGGTGAGTAGCCAAGTGCAAGTGAAATGGAACCCTTGGTTCATGACCATCCAAGAGGGAAAAATGTGACCATCTCCTAAAATTATTCCAACAGAGTTTCCATTTACTTTCTTTGGGATGAGTAGTATTGGGGCAAAAGCCTGGAGTCGCTGGCTGCATTGCTGTCAAATGAGGCTATGAAGGTAGAAGGGAGATTTATAGCAACACTCAATACTCAAGCTCATAGCAACTCCCTCCATACCACAGCAATGCAGACTCAAGACTCGGCTATAGATTTCTGTGTAGCTAGTACACAGTGGTCCTCAGGCAGCTGCTGTTCAGTCAGTATAACTACAAATTCTGTAGCTGGGGCTTTGGCCATCATGTCTACCAGAAGGGCTTCTGTAGGGGATTAAGTACTTGTCTAAGAGTTTTAGCCTAGAAATCGGAGAAGCTCCCAGGGAAATGCCTGAGAAGGTCTTTTTGTCCCTGAAACCTTTACTTCAGGCTCAATATGGAATACTATTGTGGGGCTTACCAGAGCATAGGAGGATCTATTCCCAGCATCCAAAGATTTTAAGGGGTCCTCAAACTACAGCCTATGGGCCAGATGCAGCAGCTGAGGACATTTATCCCTCTCACCCAAAGCTATGAAGTTTCTTTATTTAAAGGCCCACAAAACAAAGTTTTTGTTTTTACTATAGTCCAGCCCTCCAACAGTCTGAGGGACAGTGAATTGGCTCCCTATTTTAAAAGTTTGAGGACCCCTGAATGATTTTGAGTCAATAGCCCTATACTTTAATTTTTTGATCTCATATCTCTGCTAGATTCCAGATCAGACTATGTTATTGCTTCGCTCAAAACTTCTCAATGCTCCCTATTGCCTTACCTGCTTCTGCCATTTTTCAGACTCATTTTAAGACCCTTTTGAGATCTGAGAGACAGTATGACATAGAGGAGAGTGAATCAGCCTTAGAATCAGTATAGCTTTTGGTTCAAGTCCTGCTTCTTCGAAATTATGTGAAATAAAACCAGAGAGGTCAACCCCTGGCATACTGTAACCAGTGGTTCCAAATAGCGTTGTTTTGTTATTCTCCTGTGATCATTGAAATAGTGACTAAATCTCATTTATAAAATACTGATTAATTGTAGGACATCTTTATAATGGAAACTCAAATTCTATATTCTTATTTGTTTTATAGGCCCAAATCTGACTTACTGTTTGCTTTGTCCTTAAAAAATTAGTCAAACTAATGTAAAATTATTTTTCCTATATATTGTTCCTAATCTTGCTGTCTCATTCATTTAAATTGCTATTTTTCAGGGCAGCTAGATGGTGCAGTGGATAATGGCCTTAGATATTTAATACTTCCTAGCTGTGTGATCCTGGGCAAGTCACTTAACTCCAATTGCCTGAGCAAAAAAAGAAAAAAAATGGGAACATCTAGGTGGTGCAGTGGTTAGAGCACCAGCCCTGAATTCAGGAGGACCTGAGTCCAAATCTGGCCTCAGACACTTAACACTTCCTAGCTGTATGACCCTGGGGAAGTCACTTAAGCCCAATTGCCTCAGCAATCAATAAGTAAATAGCTATTTTTCTATTATATGGAAAAGTTTTTTGTTCATATCTTTCTTGGAGTATTTTTTTCCTAAAAACTAATTTTCTTTTGTAAGCTTCTGTTTACTTCTGGGGACATTTTAAACTCTTTCTGAGGAGGATATTGACAAGTTCAATTTTATTGTCACCTCTCATTCTGCCGCCATCTTCTTAGTGGTCTCTACTATCATGTTTCTGCAATAATGTAAAAAATTTACAGTGACACTTAACTACATGAAGCCATGCGTTCACTCAAAACAAAATAAAACAAAAAAGCACTGGGTTTTGAGACAGAACATAGGAAATATTTATATTGATTTTCACATAAGCTTTCTGACTTGATCCTTAGAAAAAACACTAGGAGGAAAGTACTATTACCATACTCATTTTGTAGATGAAGAAACTGAGGTTGAAAGACTTTATATGACTTGCTTATAATCAGACAGTTCACTAGAGTCTGAAAGAGAATTTTAACTCACATCTTTTTAATTCTTAAAGTTCTATGCTCTAACTGACATACCATTTAGCTTCCTAGAAATTAAAAGACCATCATTATGCTACATACTATGTTTTTATCTCTGGGCAAGTTACCTAAACCCCCCTTGGTCTCAATATCCCCATCCATGGAATAAAGACAAGTGACCTAAATGATTTCTAAAGTCTATTTCAGTTGTCTTAAACAAGGAAGCAAAGCAGAATTTGGACATTTTTGGACAAGAAAGCTGTTCTGGAAGTAATCCAAATTAAAAATTTCCCAGGGATCACTTTTCAAGTCATCTTAAAGAGAAGAAGAATCTGAAGGAATATATGTGAAAAGTATTCCTAATTTGTTTTATTTATTATTTTAGTATTCCTATTTATTAATGGCAACTGAGAAAATGCAAGCAAAAACCAAATGATCTCTGCTTCCTCATCTCAATAAATATTTTACGAAAATAGTCAATGAATGTATTGAAGATATCCTCATTAATAACATGAGGAGGCAGTAGACTACCTTTTGAAGATGATTTTATATAGTGATCTAAGTCTATCCAGTTTTTTGGATTGAAATTGACTGAGAACTAGGAAAAATATGAGACCCTGCTGTGTCTGTTTTTATTGGTTTTTAAACAAATGACTTGACTTCGCAGAGTAAAATGAAGCTTTGACATCTTTGAGGTTTCCTGTATGAATATATTAAAATCATAAATGATTCTATCACATGTATAAGTATAGAGATGGCTTTGTTTGGTTTTTCACTGAGAAGTGACATCAAACAAGATACCAAATGGGGAAATGTATACTTAACTAAGATATTTGCCTGTATCATGGGAGACGTCACATATAGAATCTGAACCAAAAGATTCCCCATAGATAGCAAAGTTCTGCAAATGTATTTGTTTGTAGATGACATTGTGTTAATTGTATAAAGCTTTGGGAGACTGCAAAGCTTCCCAGGAGAAATCTATGACAATGAGAAAAGGATTAATTTAGTCATCCACATCAGAAAAGAATAGATAAAAATATGCTATAGCAATGTAGTTAAATGGAAAACCTGTCTTGATAGTTCATTGTTATGACAGAAATCCTCTCTTCATCTGAAAATTCTGCATTCATATTCTTTGACCATTTATCAATTGGATAATTAATTGTTTTCTTATAAATTTGAGTCAATTCTCTATATATTTTAGAAATGAGGCCTTTATCGAATCCTTGTATATAACATTTTTTCCCCCAGTTTTCTGCTGCTCTTATAATCTTTTCTAAATTGGTTTTGTTTGTATAAAACTTTTTAAATTTAATATAATCAAAGTTATCCATTTTGCATTTCATACTGTGCTCGTTTTTCTTTGGCCACAAATTCCTTTCTTATCCATAGATCTGAGAGGTAGATTGTTCTTTGTTCTTCTAATTTACTTAGAATTAATCATTCTTTATGCCTAAATCATGAACCCATTTCAACCTTATCTTGATATAGGGTGTTAGATGTTGGTCAATGCCTAGTTTCTGCCATCCCATTTTCCAATTTTCCCAGGAATTTTTGTCAAATAGTGAGTTCTTATCCCAGAAACTAGAGTCTTTGAGTTTATCAAATACTAGATTACTATAATCATTTACTATTGTGTCTTATAAGCCTACCCTATTCTATTGATCCACCACTCTATTTCTTAGCCAGTTCCAAATGGTTTTGATGACTGCTGCTTTATAATATAGTTTTAAGTTTGGTACACTGAGGACACCTTCATTTCCATTTTTTTTCTTTAATTCCCTTGAAATTCTAGCCCTTTTGTTCCTCAAGCTTAATTTTGTTATCATTTTTTCCTAGCTCTGTAAAGTAACTTCTTGGCAGTTTGATTAATATGGAACTGAATAAATAGGTTAGTACAAGTAGGATTGTCATTTTTATTATATTATACTTTTACTATATTAGCTTGAGCACTTGATATTCTTCCAATTATTTATATATAACAATTTGTGTAGAAATTGTTTTATAATTGTGTTCATATAGTTCCTGGCTATGTCTTGGCAGGCAGATTGCCAAATATTGTATATTATCTAAAGTTATTTTAAATAAAATTTCTCTTTATTGGTGACATATAGAAATGCTGATAATTTATGTGGTTTTACTTTGTATCTTGCAACTTTGCTAAAGTTGTTCATTGTTTCTAGTAGTTTTTAGTTGATTTTCTAGGATTCTCTAAGTATACCATCATATCATCTGCAAAGTGTAATAACTTTGTTTCCTCATTACCTACTTAAATTATTTTTTCTTCTCTTATTGCTAGAGCTAACATTTATAATACAATATTGAATAGTAATGATGATAGTGGAAAACCTTGTTTCACTCCTGATCTTACTGGGAATGCTTCTAGTTTATACCCCATTAAATATGATGCTTGCTGATGGCTTTAGATAGATGCTACTTATCATTTTAAGGAAAATTCCATTTATTTCCATGCTCTCTAGGACTTTTAATAGAAATGGATACTGGATTTTGTCAAATGCTTTTTCTGCATCTATTGAAATAGTTATATGATTTCTGATAGCTTGGTTATTTATATAGTCAATTATACTAACAGTTTTCCTAATGTTGAACCAGCTCTTCATTCCTGATATAAATCCTGCTTGGTCATGGTGTTTATCCTGATTATTATTTGCTGTAATCTCTTTGCTAATATTTTATTTAAGATTTTTGCATCAATATTCATTAGAGAGATTGGTCCATAATTTTCTTTCTTTGTTTTCACCCTACCTGGTTTAAGTACCAGCACTATATTTATGTCATAAAAGGAATTTGGTAAGACTCTTTCTTTCCCTATTTTTCTAACTAATTTGAATAGTGTTGGAGTTAATTGTAATTGTTCTTTAAATGTTTGGTAGAATTCACTTGTAAATCCATCTGGCCCGGGGTATTTTTCCCTTAGGGACTTCATTAATAATTTATTTTTCTAAAACAGGACTGTTTAAGTAATTTATTTCCTCCTCTGTTAATCTGGGCAATTTATATCTTTGTAAGTTTTCATCCATTTCACTTAGATTTTGAGACTTGTTGACATATAGTTGGTCAAAATAACTCCTTATTATTATTTTAATTTCCTCTTCTTTGGTGGTAAATTCATCCTTTTCATTTTTGATACTGGCAGTTTTATCTTCTTTTCTTTTTCTAATCAAATTAACCAAAGGTTTATGTGTTTTGTTGGTGTTTTCATAAAAAACAATTCTTAATTTTATTTATTAGTTCAATTGTTTTCTTATTTTCATTTTATTAATCTCCCCCTTTTATTTTCAAATTTGGTATTTAATTAGTTTTAAATTTGTCCTTTTTTCTAACTTTTCTAGTTGCATGCCCAATTCATTGATGTTCTCTTTCTCTATTTTATTCAAGGAGACATTTGGAGATATAAAATTCCCCCTTAGAACTGCTTTGGCTACATCCCATAAATTTTGGTATATTGTTTCATTATTGTCATTCTCTTAGATAAAATTATCAATTGTTTCTATGATTTGTTGTTTCACTTTCTCATTCTTTAGGATTAGATTATTTAGCTTCCACTTAATTTTTGTTCCTGAATCTCCATTATATGTAATTTTTATTGCATCATGATCTGAAAAAGATGCATTTGCTATTTCTGCCTTTCTGCCTTTGATTTTGGGGATTTTATGCTCTAATACATAGTCAATTTTTGTATAGGTTCCATATAACACCAAGAAAAAAAAGTATATTACTTTCTGTCCCCATTCAACTTTCTCCAAAGCTCTATCATACCTAACTTTCCTAAAATTTCTGTTTGCCTCCTTAACTTCTTTCTTGTTTATTTAATGATTTGATTTATCTAGTTCTGATAGAGTGATATTGAGGTCCTTCACTAATATAGTTTTACTATCTATTTCTTCTTGCAACTCTTTGAAATTTTCCTCTAGGAATCTGCATACTATACCATAGTGCATATAGTTTTGTATTGATATTACTTCATTTTCTATGGCACTCCTTAATAAGATATGTTTTCTTCTTTATCTCTTTTAATTAGATCTATTTTTTACTTCTGCTTGATCTGAAATCAAGATCACTACCCTTGATTTTTTTATTTTATTTAAAGCATAATAGATTCTGCCTCAGCCTTTTACCTTTACTCTGTATGAATTTCACTGCTTTAAATGTGTTTCTTATAAACAATATGTTGTAGGATTCTGGCTTTTAATCCAGTCTGCTATCTGTTTCTATTTTATTGGAGATTTCATGTCATTCACATTCACAGTTAAAATTAATAATTCTGTATTTCCTGCCCTCCTATTTTTTTCAAGTTATATTTATCTCTTTCTTTTCCTCCTTTCTCTCCTCATCAGTGTTTTGCTTCTGAGTACCACTTCCCTCAATCCGCCCTCTTTTTTCAGCCCCTCCCCCTTTCTTATCCCTTTCCCCTTCTACTTCTGTTCTCCCCTTTCCTTTCCCCTATTTCCTTATCCTAAGGGATGAGACAAGTTTCTATATCAAACTAAATATGTATGATATTCCTTCTTTGAGACAAATCTAATGAGATTAAGGTCATTGTGTTGATTTTTGAAGGAAACTATACAGTAATTTCTATATAATCTTTGTAACATTTCTACCTATACTGTAGATTCCAAGAAATAAAAGAATTGTGGGAGAGCACTCCAGGTATGGGGAATAATATATGTAAAGGCACAGAGAAGAGAGATTAAATGTCATGTCAATATATGTTATATGGCACATATTAATGGTCAGCATATAATTTATATGTCAATATAGCTGGCACATGGGGTATGTAAAGGGGAATGATGTTTAATGTGGCTAGAAAGATAGTATGGAACCAGACTGTCAAGAGATTTAAATGGCAAAGGAGTTTGTTTTAATCCTAGAGGTAAAAGGGAACCAATAGTTTAATGAGTCAGAAGGCAATATAGATAAAACCTTTAGGGAAAACACTTTGTTGCTGTGAGAAGGAAGAATTGGAATACCTGGAACCTTCAGACAAGGAGACCAATTAGAAAGTTATTGCAATAAATAGTTCATATTAAGAAAAGGTGATAAGGTCCTGAATTATTCCCATTCAGCTTCCTTCCTTTGCATTCATGTTAACTACATTATTCTTTTGGCCTTCTTATGCTTTTTCCTTTTCTGCAGTCTCCAATATTCTTCACAAGCAATCGGAAAGTTCTTCCTTTTCCATTTTTCCCATAGAGTTCACATACTACCAATTATTATATGGCACAGCAGACCAAACCCTTCGATTCATTGTGCTAGAGAATCCAAGAGGACTTAGGGTTGTTTTTTGTTTTTGTCTTGCAGAGGAAAAAAAGAGTAAGAATAGGTTGAAGATGTAACCAGTTTCATGAACTGAATAGTAATCAAGACATCAAGATTATAAAAAGACCACATTTCACAAGGGGTTCTAGCCATACTTTATCATTTGATTCACTCTGGACATCTCCAGCTCCCATCTCTCCTTTATGTGTTGTCCTTCTTCATTAGAAGGTAAGTTCCTTCAGGACTAGGACTATCTGGTTTACTTATTTTTATATATCCCAGTACTTAGTATTGTGTTTGGCCCATTGTAAGCTATTAATAAATGCTTTATTTATCTAAAAAAGTAGAAAAACAGAAAGGCAGAAGATGACAGAGAGCTATATTGAGGAAGAGAGAGACTTTTTGTTATTCTTGGTCAGTCATTTTGTTTTTTTTTTTTTTTTTTTTTTTTTTTTTTTTTTTTTTTTTTTTAGCCATGTAGTACTGTTTGTGATCCTATTTATGGTTTTCTTAGCAAAGATATTGGAGTTGTTTGCCATTTCCTCCTCCAGCTCATTTTGTATATGAGAAAACTGAGGCAAAAATAGTTAAGTGGCTTGCCCAGAATTTACAGCCAGTAAGTATATGAGGCCATATTTGAACTTAGCAAGATGAGCCGTTCTGACTCTAGGCCCAGCCCTCTATCCACTGAATCACTTAGCTGCCTGAGAGAGAGAGAGAGAGAGAGAGAGAGAGAGAGAGAGAGAGAGAAAGTAAAAAGTAAAAAAAAGAAGGTCAGAAAGCATAACCCGCAAGCTATTTGGATGGAAAGAGAGTTAATTTGAGAAAGATCCATGAAAACCACTTAAGAGAAAAGCTAGAGGGCAAATTCTTGCAAAATATCAGACCTATATTATACACTGACATATTACTTAGAAAAACAGGAACAGTAGAGATGAGTTTGTCTTCAATCCCAATCCATGCCCTACCTCACGGAAAATGAAATTTATTGGTAGACTGAAGACATTAGCAGGCACTCAATAATATTTCAATGTGATTTATGTATTTGACCATAAGAGGGCAGTATTTTTTCAATACAGAATCATCACATGTCAAGTTATTGTGATGATTTCTACTCACAAATTCTTCCTCTGTCTTCATTTTAGGTCAAACTGTGAGGACCCTAGATAGGTAATGAGTTCAGAGATTATAAAATCAACCTTATAACCAAAGAAAAAAAGTAGGGGGAATTAAATTTGCTTAAGATTAGAAACACTGGTCATTGAATCTTCCTTCTCCTGGTAGAAAAAGACTTGAAAAAGAAGGACCATTTGCACGGAAGGAAGTGCAGTTTCTTTGAGATCTGCTTCTCTACCACTGGATCAGCCATGATCTCTGTTCCCATCTCAGTGTTTGGGATTCTGTTACTATTTGGTAAGAACAATGGCAGCAGCATCCTTGATGTTTGTTGATTTAACTGGAACTTTAAACTCATGGTAATTATTGAATTCAATGATTTATATGGTGAATGTAACTAAAGTGTTTTTTTTTTCAGGGGATACTTATGGAGATTCAGTGATCCAGACAGAAGGACATATCACCCTTCTTGAGGGATCGCCACTTATACTGAACTGCTCTTACAATACCAATGCACCTCCTTATCTTCTCTGGTATATTCAGTATCCCAATGAAGCTCTGAAGCTTTTTGTGAGTGAGGCATCAGGAAAAGAACAGGAGAAAGACAATAATGGATTCTGGACTAAAAAGATTACAGAAAAGTCTTCCTTCCACTTGGAGAAAACCTCGGTCCAAGTAGGAGATTCTGCTGTGTACTACTGTGTCGTAAGTGACACAGTGATGAAGACTGTAGGGGGGGCTGAACACAAACCAGAGGGGAACAGGAATGATTCTGAGTCCGAGTAGCCCAGCTAGAGGAGTTTTATTCTGTTCCTCCTAGACAAGGACATGCTGTTGGAACATTCCCTGGGGAAAACCCTAAACCTTACTTTCATAAGCCTGAGTGTGATTGTGGTTGGAAAGTGGAGAAGAAAAGTCTCTTTCTGGGACAGTTCCTACTCTCAGGTGTGATAGCTCTTTCAGTCAATAAGCATTTATTAACGTCTCTGCTTGGTACCGGGTACTATGCTAAGCTCTGGGGATATAAAGAAAAACAAAAGACAATATTTTTTTTCTTCTTTCCAGGAACTTAGAGTCCTATGGGAGAGACATGAAAATGACTATGTACAAACAAGCTATGTGCAACATAAACTGGAGATAATTAATAGATGGAAGACACTGGCAATAAAGAGGATATGGAAAGATTTTTTGTAGAAGATAGAACTTTAGCTGGGGTTTGAAGGAAGCCAGAAAATAAAAGAGAAGAGGAAGGAGAATATTGTAGACATGAAATACAGTAATTGAAAATAGGTAGTTTGGAGGCAGCTAGATAGTGCAGTGGATAGATCACCAGCCCTTAAGTCAGGAGGACCTGAGTTCAAATCCAGCCTCAGACACTTAACACTTCCTAGCTGTGTGACCCTGGGAAAGTCACTTAACCCCAATTGCCTCAGTGAAGAAGAAAAAAGAAAAAAGAAAAAGAACTTCAAAGAGGCCAGTACCATCAGACCACAAAGGAGGAAAGGGGAAGTAAGAAACTGGAAAAATAGAAGGGGGTTAGATTATGAAGGGTTTTGAATGCCAAAGGATTTTATATTTGATCCCTGAGATGATAGGGAACTGCTGAAAGTTATTGAATAGGAGGAAGATCTGTATTTTAGAATGATCTCTATGACAAAGTGAAGGACAGATTGGAAAGAGAAAAGACAAAGCAAGGAGAGCAATCAGCTGACTATTGCAATAGTCCAGACATGAGGTAATAAGGGACTATAAAAAGGTATATAACAGGGACAATGTCAGAGGAGGGCATACTCAAGAGATATTATGAAGTTAGAACCAGCAGGACTTGGCAACAAATTGGCTAGAATAAGTGAGAGAGAATAAGGAATTGAGAGTGAAACAGACTTTGAGACTGATTGACTGGAGATGATAGTGTCATCAATTATAATACAGGAGAATCCATATAGACTTGTATAATTCTGCCTTCACAGATGTGTGTAAAACAATAAAGTAGAAATAAGTTTAAGAATGAAACAATGGCCTAACATTCAAGGAAAAGAAAAAGAGAGGCAGAAAGTGACAGCAAATTTGAGGAAGATGGAAAAATAAGATAATAAAATTCAGGAAACAAAAATCAGCAAGCCACTTAGAAAGAGATGACTAAATTAACAAAGCAGAATAACTATTATTCATGTGAGAAACCAAAGTACATGCTCTGGCAAGATCTCAGACTTTATAAGATCTGGCAAAGTTCATAGAGATTTGGACAGTGGTGATATCTTTGTCTTCACCCCCAATATCTGTGGCAATGTCTGTTTGGAATTAAAGACAGGTTGTTGAGCAGTATCAGATAGTCAAAAAATTTCCAAGCTATTCCTGCACTGAATCACAAGAGGGCAATGTTTCTTAGTTAGAAAAGTCACGTGTCAAGGTAGTGTGAGGAAGTCTGTTTATCAATTCTGTCTTTTCGTCTTTCTTTATTTTTCTCTAAACGTTGAGGACTGAGAGGAAGATAAAGCAAGAGTCTATCTATTCAATCTCAAAATCAAAAAGAAGGATCTAGTCAATCTCAAAATCAAAAAGAAGGATATTTGCCTAAAATTAATAACGTTGAGAATAACGTCTGCCTTCTGTATGCTGGTAGAAAAGAATTTGGAAGAGAAGGATCAGGGAGGGAAGTGCTATTTCTCTGCATCTGCTTCCCAACCATTGGACCAGCCATGATCTCTATTCCTACCTTGGTGACTGGAATTCTGTTACTTTTTGGTGGGAACTGTGACTTTGATCACTCTTAACATATATTATCAACTTAATAAGATCTTTAACCTCTAATTAAATAAATGATTTTCATTGTTTTTCAGGGGGCACTTATGGAGATTCAGTGACTCAGACAGAAGGACCCATTACTCTCCTTGAGGGAGCATCACTCACACTGAACTGCTCTTATCAGACCAGTTGGGCGCCTTATCTCTTTTGGTATGTCCAGTATCCCAATGGAAATCTGAAGCTCCTTCTGAGAGAGACATCAGGGAAAGACCAGGAGGAAGATAAGAATGGATTTGGGGCCAGAAAAATTAAGGAAAAATCTTTATTCTACCTGGAAAAAGCCTCAGTCCAAATGGGAGATTCTGCTGTCTACTATTGTGTTCTGAGTGACACAGTGATGGAGACTGTAGAGGGAGCTGAACACAAATTCTGTGAAGCACAGGAGACATGCTGAGTCTGACTACCCTTGGCAGAGGAATTTTCTTCTCTACTCCAAAAATACAAGCTTTGGGGACACATCTTGAATAAAGGGCTAAATTCTACTGTCCCACAAGCCCTCATTGAAACTTGATGTCTGTGGAATATCCTAAGCCTCATTTCCTGCTCTCAATCATGGGGATTTCTTTTTCTCTGGTCCTGGATATTCTTATTTAGGAATTATTTATAAGATGTTTACTGTGTTTCTTCAATAAAGGGAAGGACTTGAATCTGAAGTTGCAATTATCATAGCAGGAAGTTATTAATTATGAATAGAGCAATAACAGAAGGAACTTAAACTCCTAATCTATTAGAAGAGGCAATATGTAGGCAATTACTATGTGTTAGGCACTATCCACGAAGCAGGGGCACAGATATAAGCAAAAACAATGACAGCCCCTGCTCTCCATGATCTTAAATTCTAATAGAGGAGGATAGCACATAAAGACATTTGGAAAAGACTTGTAGGAGGATGGGAGTGAGGGGAAAATGAGACAGAAATCACAGCATTACAAAATTTTAGAATTTAGGAAAGATCTAGAGTAGCTATCTAGTCTAACCCATACTAGGTTCTTTCCCAGAGAAATTCCTATTATAACACATACAATTAATTAGTCACCTTTTGGCCTTTGCTTAAAGAACCCAGTAATAGGGAACTCTCACCTTTCCTGGGCATCTCATTCCACTTTTGAAGAATTCTAATTGTTAGAAATTTTTTTCTCTCATGAATCTTACATTGATCAATATTGGAAATATTCCCTAGTCATCTTCATTCTTTCATCTTAGGCTAACCAAACAAACAATCAAACAAAACAGATCTCTATCTAACCAAATTATTTGAAATCTGATATCAAGTCCCCACTGATTCTTCTTTTCAAACTAAAATTACCAAGTCTATAACTAACTTTCTTATAATATAAACTCAAAGCTCTTCATTATTTTGTTATTTTCTTCTGAATTTGCTTCAGTTTACTAATCTCCTTAGTATAACATACAGAAATGAAGTTAAATCTTTGAACTTTAGTATAAAAGTGTATTGGATTTTATCTTATCAGATTGAGTAAAATGTTTTAGTCCAGGCATAAGCAAACTATAAGCTAATTATATCTGTCACCTGTTTTAGTGTAGCCCAGCAATTAAAAACGACTTTTACCTTTAAAAAATTGAAATAAAATTATTTTAAAATGTTAAAACTAGTCTTCACCTTGCAAAAAAAGAGACATATATGATAGTTTTTACTTCCAGGCCAAAGTTTTCTGAGCAGCTCTATTCTGCCAAGACTCTTTTTCTCATGACTATAACACAAGTTATTGAGTACCAGATTTCTATTATCCCTACATCTGATGATCACGAAATATAAATGTGTGTATATTTGTATGCATATATGCATACGCACATTTATATACACATACACACACATTTATATACACATCTATTTTTTAAATTTTATTTTTAATTTATAGAACAAAACAAACATTTCTATAAGATAGAGCAATAATAGAGATGACTACACATGAAACTGTAAATCTTCTATGTACAACTTGCTATTCCTTTCAAATATACAACAAAATTAACATGTAAATTTCTTTTTTTCCTTTCCTTTCCTCCTGTCCTAGAGATAGTTATCATTAGAAACAAATAGGAATATTACATGTGTGAAATTATTCTATACATACACCTATTTATCAGTTCTTTTTCTGGGTACAGCTAATGTCTTTTTTCATATGTCTTTTATGATTAACTTGGGTATTTAGAATAATCAAATAATTTATTTGCTTAAAGTCATTCTTGTTTTCATCTCACATATGTATTTTATGTTATTTTTAATATGTATATTAACTTTTTAAATAAACATTTCTTTATGAATCATGTTGGGAGAGAAAAATCAAAACAAAGGGAAAAACCATGACAAAATTAAAAAAAGAAAAAGAAAAAAAATGATCGTAGCATGTATAAATCAATACATATACTCAATCTCCACAATTCTCTTTCTGGAGGCAGATAGCACTTTCTATCCAAAGTTTAGTGGGATTGCCTTGGATCACTGAACTACTGAGAAGAACCAAGTCTTTCAAAGTTGATCATGAACCAATCTTGCTATTATTGTGTACAATGCATTCCTGGTTCTGCTTTTTTTCCCTAAGCATTAGTTCATGTAAATCTTTCAAGGCCTTTCTAAAATCAGCTTTTTCAAGCTGATTTTATTCCATTACTTCCATATACTTTAACTTATTCAGTCATTCCCCAGCTCATGGGCATCATTTTCCAATTCTTTGCCATCACCACAAAAATAGATGCTACAAACATTTTTGCACATATGGCTTCTTTATAATTTCCTTAGGATACAGACCCAGTAGTGGCATTTCTGGGTCAAAAGATATGCACAATTGGATAGCCCTTTGGGCATAATTCCAAATTGCTCTCCAGAATGGTTGGATCCATTCACAATTCTACCAACAATGTATTTGTGTCTCAGTTTTCCTGCATCCCCTCCAATATTCGTCATTATCTTTTCCTGTCATCTTAGTCAGTCTGAGAGGTGTGAGGTAGTACCTTGGAGTTGTTTAATTTGCATTTCTCTAATCAATAGTGATTTTGAGCATTTTTATATGACTGTAGATGTAGATAATTTCATCATCTGAGAATTATCTGTTCATATCCTTTGAACATTTATTATTTGGGGAATGAAGTGTATTCTTATAAATAGTTCTTAATATGTTTTAAAAATAAGGCCTTTATCAAAAAAATTGGCAGCAAAAAATTTTCCCTGCTTTGTACTTCCCTTTTAATCTTGTTTGTGTTGGTTTTGTTTGTGCAAAACCTTTATAACTTAATGTCATCAAAGTTATCTATTTTCAATTTCATAATATTCTCTAGTTCTTCTTTGGTCATAAATTCCTCTCTTCTCCAATGATCTGATAGGTAAACTATTCCTAACTCTCCTAATTCACTTATGGTATCACCTTTTACACCCAAATCATGTACCCATATTGACCTTATTTTGGTATGGGGTTTGAGATGTGGGTATATGCCAAGTTTCTGACATATTATTTTCCCATTTTCCTAACAATTTTTGTCAAATAGTGACTGCTTATCCCAGAAGCTGGGGCTTGGGAGTTTATCAAATACTTCTTTATTGTAGTCATTGATTATTGTGTCATGTGCATCTAATTTATTCCACTGATCCATCCAAATGGTTTTGATGACTGCTGTTTTATAATACAGTTTTAGATCTGGTACTTAGGCCATCACCCTTTGTATTTTTTTTTTCATTAATTCCTTTGATATTCTTGACCTTTTTTTCTTCCAGATAAATTTTGTTATTATTTTTCTAGCTACATAAAATAATTTCTTGGAACGTTGTTATAGCACTGGATGAGTAGATCAGTTTAGGCTGAATTGTCATTTTTATTATATTAGCTCAACCTAGCCATGAACAATTGATATTTTCCCAATTGTTTATATTTTACTTTATTTGCATGAGAAATATTTTGTAATTGTTTTCATAGAATTCCTGGATTTGTCTTGGCAGGTAGATGCTGAAATATTTTATTTAGTCTACAGTTATTTTAAATGAAATTTCTCTTTCTATTTCTTTCTACTGAGCTCTGTCAGTAATATTTTAAAATGCTGATGATTTGTGTGGATTCATTTTACATTCTACAACTTTGCTAAAGCTGTGAATTGTTTCCAGTAGGTTTTGGGTGATTTTCTAAGATTATCTAAGTATATCATCATATTATCTGCAAAGAGTGATAGTTTTATCTCTTCATTGCCTATTCTAATTCCTTCAATTTTTTTTCTTTTCTCATTGCTAAAGCCAACATTTCTAGGCAATGTTGATTAATAGTGGTGATAATGGGCATTCTTGCTTCACCTCTGATCTTACAGGGAATGTGTCCAGCTTCTCTCCATTACAATTAATGCTTGTTGTTCATTTTATATAGATACTCCTTATTATTTAAAAGAAAGCTCCTTTGATCCCTACGCTCTCTAGTGTTTTTAATAGGAATGGGTGCTGTATTTTGTCAAAACCTTTTTCTGCACTTATTGAGATTATTATATAATGTCAGTTTCTTTTGTTATTTATATGATTGATTAAGATAATAGTTTTCCTATGTTGAACCAATTCTGCATTCTTAGTATAAATCACACTTCATCATAGTGTATTATTCTGCTGATAAGATAATGTAATCTCTTTGCTAACATTTTATTTTAAATTTTTGCATCAATATTCCTTAGAAAGATTGATCTGTAAATTTTTTCTCTGTTTTGGTTCTTCCTAGTTTAGGTATCAGGACAACATTTATGCCATAGAAGGAATCTGGCAGGACTTCTTCACCTATTTTTTCCAAATAGCTTACATAGTATTGGAATTAATTGTTTTTTAAATGTTTGCTGGAATTCACTTGTGAATCTATCTGGCCTTGGTGATTTTTTCTTAGGAAGTTCATTAATGGCTTGTTTAATTTCCTTTTCTATAATGGGAGTATTTAAGTAATTTCTTTCCTCTTCTGTTAATCTGGGTAATTTATACTGTTGTAAATATTCATCTATTTCGCTTAGGTTAGTCAGACTTGCTCACATACAGTTGGGCAAAATAGTTCCTAATTACTGCTTTAATTTCTTTGCCATTGGTGGTAAGTTCACTCTTTTCATTTTTGATGAGTGGTAATTTTTTTTTTTTGATGTTGGTAATTTGGTTTTTTTCTTTCCTTTCTTGTAGAAACTGTCAAATCCTAGGTAATCCTAACTGTTGCTCCTTAATATTTGAAATATTTGTGTCTGGCAACTTGCAGTATTTTTTTCTTAAGATCATAATTCTGGGGTTTTGTAACAATGCTCCTTGGGATTTTCCTTATGGGATCTCTGTCTTGAAGTGTTTAATGAATTCTTTCAGTGATTATTTCCCCCTCTGGTTCTAGTATATTAGGACAGTTTTCCTTGATGAGCTCTTGAAGAATGCTATCCAGGCTCTTTTTTTTTTGGGGGGGGGGTGTCATAGCCTTCAGACCATATTTTTAAAATAATTTTTAAACTGTTTCTCCTGGATCTATTTTCCAGGTGAGCTGTTTTTCCAATGAGGTAGTTTACATTTTCTTATTTTTTTCATTCTTTTTTGTTTGTTTGATTGATTCTTTTCTGTTTCTTGCTCATTTTCTTTCTTTCTCTTTTTTTACTTCAATGATCTAACTTTGCTCCTGGAGTAAAGGGGGGTGCTTTCTCAAGCTTCCCTGCAGTGCTGAGCCTTGGCTTGGAGCACAGGGGTCCCCCGGGGGTAGGTTTGCCTTCTAGTTCCAGGAAACAAGCCGGTTTCCAAGAATTTGTCTTCTGAGCTGGGGCTGAGGCTGCCCCATTGATCTGCTACTGAGCCAGGATCATGGTCTCAGTTTCTGATCTGCTGTGGTGACCCTCTCACTGGTTTCCCAGACTGTCTGAGCTGGGCTAAACATCCTTTTCACCCCAGGGAGACTAACTATTCTTGAAGTTTTTCCAATCCATCTTGAGCTGGAGAGTAGCTTCATTTAATCAGATTCTATTCAGATTGGTTTCATGTGGTTTTTGAGGAAACTGGAAGAGCTCAAACAGCTTCCTGACTTCAATCCAGCATCTCGGCTCCATCCCCTTCCCTCCCCCCCCACAAGTCTCAAAGGTGTTCTTAAAACAATATTTCTGCTACTGTTTACAATATTCACTTAATTCTGATTAGTTAACTCTTCATTATTTCATGCAAGTCTTGCCATTTTAAATGTAACATTTCCATGTAAATTCATTGAGCTCACCATTTCTTAAAGCACAGAAGTATTCCATCACAATAATATACCATAACTTGTTCAGTCATTCCCCAATTGTTAGGCATCCCTAAAATTTCCAGTTATTTTTCACTTCAAAGAGACTGTTATAGACATTTTAGAATATATACGTTCTTTTCCTTTTCCCCGAATTATCTTTGGAAATAGGCCAATTAGTGGTATTGCTGAATCAAAGGATAAAGGTAATTTAATAATTCTTTGGGCATAATTCTAGATTAGTCTCCAAAATGAATGAATCAGTTCACAATTCCACCAACAATGAAGTAGTGTCCAAATTTTTCCACATCTTCTACACCATTTATAACTTTTTCCTTCTATTATTTTAACCAATCCAGTAGGTGTAAAATGCTATCTCAAGGTTGCTTTAATTTGCATTTTTCTACTCAATAATGATTTAGATCATTTTTTCCCATATGGCCAAATATTGTTTTAATATCTTCTTTGTAAAATTGCTTGTTCACATCCTTTGACCATTTATTAATTGGAAAATGACTTGTATTCTTATAGATTTGACAAAGTTCTTTATATATCTTAAATAGGAGACCTTAGCTGATAAATTGCTATAAAATTTTTCCCCTTGTTTATTGTTTTCCTTCTGATCTTAGCTCCATTTGTTTTATTTACATAAAAACACTTTAATGTAATCCATTTTACACCTAATTCTACTCTCTATCTCTTGTTTATTCAAGAGAATTCAGATTGTTCATCTACCCATAAGTCTAATAAGACATATTTCCTTTGTTCTTATTTTGTTGTAAAATTGTTCTTTTTCTAGGTCATATATCTATTTTGACTGTAATTTGGTAACTAGTTTAAGATATTAGTCTATGCACAGTTTCTGAAATTTTTTAAATGAAATCTATATCTTTATTATATTTAATAAGAAAAAAGCAACCACAAGTGGCCAAGTTCACATTCCTGAAATACTTCTGTACATCCCTCACCAAGGTGACACTGAGCATTAATGATTACTCAGAGTATGGCCTTTCAACTATTTCTAAATCCTTCTCTAGAATCATTGTTTTGTTCAGATTGCTCTTTGCTTCCCACAAGAATTGTTAGAGATACTTTGCCAATGCTTTAATAAAGTCTAGGTAAACTTTATCTGCAACATTTCCCTAATCTACCAATTTAGTAAAATTATTTAAAAACGAAATAAGGTTAGTTTGGCATGGCGGTTCTAGTTGAAGCTATACAAAC
The DNA here is from genome assembly GCF_016432865.1 of Antechinus flavipes. Taxonomy (NCBI): domain Eukaryota; kingdom Metazoa; phylum Chordata; class Mammalia; order Dasyuromorphia; family Dasyuridae; genus Antechinus; species Antechinus flavipes. Next base: position 512,881,013 of record NC_067399.1, read on the forward strand.
TTTTTGTAATCACTTCTTCTATTGCTAAATATTTCTTTAAAGACACATTTTAGAATTTCCCTAAGGATAGAAGTTACTGTTTCTTCCCTTTAGAAATTAAATGGGAGAGCATTAGTCCTCCAGTACAATTACTGTTTTCCAGGCATCTAGTTGGAACAGTGGATAGACTGTTGGACTTAGAATTAGGAAGACCTGACTTTGATTTCTGCCTCAGACACTTATAATCTGTGTGACTATATGGATGTCACTTAATCTCAGTATCCTCATGTGCAGAATTAAAATAATAAGTCTCTGAGGACCTCCTAGGATTGTTGTGAGGATTGTAGAGACAAAAAGAAAGCACAATTATTTTGCAACATCAAACTAATTACTCAATCACCTGGTGGCCTAGAAAGTTCACATCTACTATTGAAGGAGAAATTTAACATCACAACCTGTGCAAGGATATGGTAAATTACACGGTCTCATCCACTCTTGTAATAGCTACTCACATTTCTTTGATTAGAGACCATGCAGACCTCTCTCAAAGAACATATTTCATAATTGTAAATATATAGATCTCTTCCCTCTTGTCTCCTGCCCTTTAATAGAGAATGTTTTCTTAATCTGCGAATAAATCCAGTCCCTTGCATTCTATATTCTCCTCTTTTCTCCCTTAACTGAACTCCCTTCTTTCTCTACTCCTTCCTCAATTATGACAGTTACATCTCTTTACCATTCTAAGTTATACTTGATTGACTAGTTTTCTAAGTGGGACTGAAAAGTTATAAAAATCAAATCTGAATCCTATGATAAAGTTGCTTTCAGTGAAAGTAGTCTTCCTTAGCATTCTGATATATTTCTTTACTTTCATTTTGCTTTTTTATCTTTGATATAGTCATCAGACTATATCTTTTTTGAGAGGCCCTATTCCTCTTGATTGAGAGATTCTCAACAAGATATAATGAGACAATATTTATAATATACTTTGCAAAATTTTAAGTGCTAGTTGCTACTACAATTGCTGATGTTACTGATATCATTATTAATGTTTCTGCTTTTGCTATTACTACTATTACTATGATACATGACATAGGTATTTTATTGATAATGACTTAACAAACATATCTGCCAATTCCTTCAATATCCAAGAACATAGATCACCTAGGATAGGTAGCTTGAATTAATCAAGAATAACTAGGTTATTATCAGCAACTTAGAGAAAAAAATTAGGAATAATGGTAGAAGTATTAGATCAAATTTAATTGAAGAAAAAGTGAAATAAACATTTATCCATAATTTTAATGTTGAGCCAAAAAGCCAATGCTTGCAAGAAACCTCTCCAACTAGGTCAGTAGGTTGCATATATAAGGGAAACAAGTTTAATCTCTGGCTAGGAAGATGTTTTGTTGACTCTATTGCAACAGGTGTTACTTCCTACCTAGAATGCCATAGTATCTTACTCTGAATGGTTTCAGCATCCCTTGCTGAGGTAAAAAGAGATGAAGAAATTCTTACACACCCCATGGGTTATACTGTGGACATTGTTAACTTCTAGCATCTTTAACTATCTCTTTAACGGGAGTCTTCAAAATTTTGGTTAACTCCATTAGGGGATGGAGAATGCTTCTCTCTTTACTCATGCTCATGTGAGGGCCAGATATGAGAGTAGGCTACATGAGAATTTTGATACTCAGAGAAAACTTCAGTACTATGGCAGGAACAATAAGTAATTTCATTTATGGGAATGTGCATCTTACAAAATTGTTTTCTTTCTGAATAGGCCTATGCATCTACTAAGCGGAGCAGTCATCATTTCCTTATTTTTCAAGAGGGAAAAAAAAACTTTTAAAATGGTCTGCAACTAGTTAAGCTTTTATACAGATATTTATCTGTATCATATTTATATAGGTAGGAACCTAGGAAAATTCCTATTGTCTTGTTCATCTTAGTTAAGGATAGAGAAGTGAAGAGTCTGAAAAACTTAATTGATTGAGTACATGAGAAAAAACAGGACAATTCCCCGCTTGTCATATCATCTAATCTCAGAAGCTTGGTTGTTTTTGGTGCTGGGGAGGCATTATATGTGTAGAGAATCTCCTATCTATATAGAAACTCTGCATCTGGAGCTCCAGTTATATCATCTGTCATGGGAGCCTTTGTAATTGGTGGGAAGAACTTTCTACAGAACTTTGTCTGAATAGGAGGCCAAAAAAAAAAAAATACTACATATTTCAAAATGGCCCTTCATTACTATGAAAAGTTTTCCAGAAATCCAAATGAAATTCTGTAATTATAACTATCATTTATACAGCATTTTGAGGGGGTTTGCAATATACTCTATATAAATTATTTTATATGAGCTTCACAACAGTTCTATTAAGTGATATCTCCATTACAGATAAGGGAGTTGAGACTCATAGTGGCTAAGTGATTTGTACAGCTAATAACTGTCTGGGATGCAATTTGAATTTAGATCTTCCTGACTCCAAGTCTTGCATTCTCTCTATTACACCTCAATCTCAACTACATGCCTCATTTCAATGCTTTCTATTGAAGCTTCTCTCTAAACACAAAGGTCCTAGGTACATTTTAAGGATTTATTCTTTGGTACAATGTTTTCAGCCAGGTATTCAGAAAACTTCAGTATTTAATTTCCTTCAAGACCTCTTTCAAGAACACGTTCTCAAAAGGCAGAAAATATGGATTAATTGAAACACACATTACTCCCACCCGAACCAAGAGAAAGCAATATTGTGCTCAGTGTGCATAACATTCCCAATACTAACACTATCTCTATGACTTATAGTACTGTCTTTAGATTGGGACCAATTTCAGAGAATGTAGGGTTTGTTTCCCTTCATCTATCCTCATCCCATTACTCAGCCCTTTGAGTATACTGCTGACTTGTAACTTCTCTTGACTTCCAGTGCTTTCAGTCAATGTCTCGGTTCTATATTGGCACCTTATTTTCTGTCTCCTATATTTCTACTAATCTTTTCAGCTCTAGATTCTTTTTTGTCTTTTGTATAAAGTTTGAATTCTTTTGTATTAAATTCAAGGTTCTTCTCAAGCTGTTATCACTATGCTTTATCAACCTTATTTTCTACTATTTTTGTCTTCAGTAAGACTTTATTTCAGTTACATTGTATTTCTTGGCATTCATCACACCTGTCTCTTACTATCTTGCTTCCAAACTTTTAATCAAGGTGTTCCCTGTGATTAGAATTCCCTCCTCCAACCACCCTATTTATATGTATTCATCAAAGGCAAATTCAAATGCTATTTCTTTAAATAAACCTTCCCCGAACACTCCATTATTCTACTTTGTGAACATATATCTGATCATCTTCCTTGAAAACACACACTTAGGCACCAAAAGATCAGAAATTTAAATGAGTAACTAGCACTGCATATAAATTTATCCCTTTCTTCTCCTGTTTCCAAAGCTTTGATTGAGGCAACTCACAGGCAGAGTTTTGGTTTTGGTGAGGATGAGAAACTGGCCTTTTCAAAATCAACTGTGTACCGGAAGCAAATTTTATCTTGCCAAAAGGGAAGGAAATTTCCATCCTGACTAAATCTCTAGCCATATATTATTTGGATGTCCTGACTACATTAGTAACATACATATTTGAGAGGGAAATCAAGACTCTTCAAAGAAAGCTAAAGAAAATGACAGAGAAAATGATCATCCACTCAACATTTTTAAATCAGGTCTTGAGAGATAAAGAGTAATAGTTGTTTACAATTTAAGAAAGTCAAACTAGGTGTAACTCTGGGCTAAAGGAAGCCTCTTAGGAAGTCCATCCAGGAGCTATAAGGTTCAAGTTACAGATGGTTTGAGGGATGTCCTTAGTCTTTGAATGAAATTTGCTTATGAGTTTGAGGCATTTCCTGATCCATAAAAAAGTCCTGTGGTAATTGCATTCCTTAAGGGAAGACACTGTGCTTTATATCTGTTCTAGGTTGTGAGACTTAGTCATGTGTGAAAGTTTGATGACTAATGACAACTGCAAAGACAACAGAGAAGTTGTAAGAGAATCCATCAATGCTCTGAAAATGAGGATCTCACTTAAGTTCTGTCTTCCATTATCTTTCTTCAAAGGGGAATCCATCAAAGGCTCACAAATCAGAGTTCTCATTTATGAACATATTTTCATAATGTCAAGCACTTTGCCAAAAAATTATGAACACTTTACTGAAGGCAGACATGTGCCTGCAGAAACCATCACCTTGATGAAATGAAAAAGGGTCAGTTAAGTAAAAATTTGAGGGAAAGTGACTGAAATTTTGATAAGAAAGGGCAGCACAGTCCCTGACCCACCACTGCTTCCCACCTACCTGCCTGGAGAATCAGACTTCTCCCTTAACTGGCATTTAGGCATTGATCTGAAGGTTACAGGAAAAATGTGTTTGCCATCATTTAAAGGAGGGTCAAGAAGTACTCAGCAGTCAAGATAGCTGTCCAAATTGAGGGCAGATCATTATAGTTCCCATATATCTACTAAATATTTTGAAGTTCATATCAGAACAAAAATGACTAAGAAAATATTTTTTAATTTATTTATTTTTAATATACATTGCTTTAGAAATCATGGTGGAAGAGAAAAATTAGAGCAAAAGGAAAAAACCATGAGAGAGATTAAAAAGAAAGCAGAAAGAAGTGAACATAGCATGTGTTGATTTACATTCGGTCTCTATAGTTCTTTTTCTGGATGCAGATGGCATTTTCTATTCAAAGTTTATTGGACAGAATAAACTGTAAATAAGAATGAAGTGATGCTTTGAATCACTGAACCACAAGTTTTTCATAGTTGATCACTGCACATTCTTGCTATGTACAATGTATTCCTGATTCTGCTTATTTCTCTCAGCATCAGTTCATGTAAAACTTTTTAGGTCTTTCTAAAATCAGCTTCTTCATAATTTTTTATAGAACAATTATATTCCATTACCTTCATATACCACAACTTATGCAGTCATTCCCCAATTGATGAACATTTACTTGTTTTCCAGTTCTTTGCTATCACAAGAAGAGCTGCTTCAAATAAACATGTGCTTTTGCACATGTAGATCCTTTCCCCTTCTTTATAATTTCCTTGAGATACAGACCCACTAGAAACATGCTGGATCAAAGGATATGCACAGTTTGATAACCATTTGGGTATAGTTCCAAATTGCTCTCCAGAATGGCTGGACCAGTTCACAACTCCACCAACAATGCATTGGTGTTGCAGTTTTCCCACATCTCTTCTAACATTTATCAATATATTTTCCTGTCATCTTAGTCAATATGCTAGGTGTGAGATGGTACTTCAGAGTTGTTTTAATTTGCATTTCTCTAATCAATAGTGATTTAGAGCAATTTTTTTCATATAACTATAAATAGCTTTAATTCCATCAGTTGATTAAGAAATCTAAAGAAAAATTGTGGTAAGTGACTTCATCCATCTCAGAACTTCAAGAGAGGTCAACAAGAAGCCTGTGGACAATAGGAAAGAGGGCCAGAAAACAAAATGGGAGCTAGTACAGATTAGCCTTGCTGTGTTATAAGAAATAATTCAGAATATGTATGATCTGCAAGGCTCTGGGTAGGAAGACAACAAGAATGGAAAGTTCCCCCAGGAAAGCTCCAGGCTGGTCAGAAAGTGTTGAAGTAGAGACCCTAGAAATGTCTGAGAGAGACAGCAGCAGGTGACAATGAACAAGATGCTTCAGAACTCAGGCCAGGAGCAGCCCAGACCCAAAGGTTCTAAAATCCTTAACAGCATTCTGAGGCACGAGTGAATCTTTAAGACTGACCATTTTGAACCTTAAAGGTCCAGGGGACCTGATTCCAGAAAGTTGAAGTCAAGGCAGAAGCCTGACCAAGTAAAGCAGACATCTCACCTAAAAGCACAGCAGGGAACAGAGTGTGGTCCTAGCACAAAGCCCTAATTTAGGAACTAAATCTGAAAAGATTAGTAAGAAGAACAACAGCAACAACAAAAACCACTAACCAACCAATGTGAAAAATAATTGCCAATCTAGAGATTCCTCAAAAGAAGGAGCAATCAAATATTTAACTGCTAGCAGAAACTATGGTGGGGAGAGGGGAGGAAGGGGAACAATGGGGAAGGATTTTCCATAAGGATATGAATACTTATACAAAAGATATTTTTTAAAAATATAAAAGATATAAAACTGACCTTTTTAAAGGAGAGATATTTTAAGGGTCCTTGGAGTCCCTGAAAACATGATAAAAATCAATTTTTACATTCCAAAAAAAATCATAAATAAAACATTCTTAGATCTATTAGAACCAGAGAGGAAAATAAAAAATTTAAAGGTCCATCAATTATCTTCTTAAAGGAACGTCCAAAAGGAAAAAACAGAACATTCCAACCAAAATCCAAAATTCCCACATCAAAAAATATATGCAAACATCTAGGAAAAACTTCAAGTACCAAAGAATTATGTCAGGATCATGCAAGAGCTACAAATGAAAGACCATCTTAGAATATGATATTTTTAAAAGTAAAAGCTATAGGTTTGAAGCAAAAAAAAATTCACCCTGAAAAACAGAATATAATACTAGAGGATTTAAAAAATAGACTTTTACTGTAGAAGCATATTTTCAAAGTCTTCTGATAAAAATGCCAAAGCTGAATAGGAACTTTGAAATATAAACATAAGAGTCCAGAGACAGCTAGAAACGTAAATTTATTTGAGAACTTGGAAGCTACTGTGTGATAGTGTGGTTCTGAAATTTTAATAGGGGAAGATGAAATAAGGGTCTCTTCAAAACCATAATATCTTCAAAGGGCATTGAGGGAGTTAAATAAGAAAGAATATCTGAGGATGGATCAGTTCTGTTATGAGGACTTTAAGAAGGGAAAGAGAAGAGAAAGAAAAATGAGTACACATATAAAATGTAGGAAAAAGAGAATGGGACCTGCTGTTTCTCATAATTGGATATATAAGACTAAAAAGCTATAAATATGGAAGAAAACATGGGTGAGTGAGAATCACATGAATGATTTTTGGAAATAAAAAAGAGGGTTGAAGACCCACAGTTTGATGTACAAATAAATCAAACTGAGCAGTGAAACAAGGAAGAATGGGCATGGGGGTTGTTAAAAAAGGGAAGATAATACCAAGGAGAGAATAGCTGCAAACAAAACAAACTTTTGGATTCTAAAAGGAAAATTATAATAAAGGAGAAATAAAAGGAGAAAAAAAGTCCTTTCTAAGAGGATGGCTTAGAATGTTTCTTAAATATTCGAGGAGTGTCTGAATAAATCCTGGTATATTGATATGATGAAGTATTGTTCTGTAAGAAATAAAGAAAAATTTTCAAGAAATCTTGATTAGTACAAATGATGCAGAATGATGTAAGCAGAAGCAAAAGAATAATTTATACAAGCAGAGAAATGTTGTAAAGAAAAAACAACTTTGAAAGACCTAAGAATTCTGATCAATGCAATGATCAATCATACTTACAGAAGGTCTATGTTGAAATATTTCATCTACCTTTTGACAGAGAATATGCAAGGTACAGAGAGAAATATGCATTTTTAGACATGGCTGCTACATTTATGGTATAATCCAACCTGGTTAACAGTATATAATATCTCTTTCATATGGGTTTCCTTAAAGTTATCCTAAATTGGAGCATCCAGGTGGTGAATGGATAGAGCACTAGTCCTGGAAGACTCATCTTCCTTAATTCAAATGTAGTCTCAGACACTTACTAGCTATGTGATTGTGAGCAAGTCACTTTTCTCATCTGTAAAATGAGATGGAGAAAGAAAGGGCAAATTGGTATCTTTGCCAAGAAAACCCCAAATTCAGTCAAGAAAAGTAAGACACAAGTAAAATGACCGAACAATAATAACAAAAGCCAAAATAAGATTCTAGTAGTTATGTATCCAGATTGGACTGATAATAAGTTTGAAAGACTTAAAAGAAAATTATTGCAGCATTTGTTCCAGTGGCCATGAAGGTGGCTGAAGCAGGTATTGTGGAGTGCTTAGACTTTGGTTAGAAATCAAAGACTACAAGGTCATCCAGTGTATCCTAAACCATCATCAATTGTAATGGGCTGAGGCTTGAGTTGATGCACTGAGTTCCCAAGCACATGAGGCTAAATAGTAATTGGACCGTATTCTATTAATATATAAGCTTGGAGAAAGAATGGCCCCTGCCCACTCTTTGTGCAAGTCCTGATTTGTTGTATAGGAAATGACGATTTTGGTGGGTGGAGGCAGAGGAGTAGAAAAGGAAGGGGAAGGAGAGACTGCTTGCATTGCCATTGCAACGGCTTTTCAGCTCAGATCCCTCTCTGTTAGCTGGCTTCCTTGTCGCAGCTGCCCATATTGCTATCACAATCTTTCTTGCCCATATTGCTATTGCAATCCCTATTCACCTTTTCACTTCAATAAAGATTGAAGATCTTTCCCTTAACCTGAGTTCCTGACTTCGGCTGATTTTAAATACGCGGTCATTACAATCAATTGTCTTGATTTTGCCTTGATGATGACTGTGGAAGAAAGAGTGAGACTAGACTACTCACTTAAATTAGTCTCACTTAAATCCAATGTATGTGTGCTTCTAAAGACATCACCCATACCATTTTACCACTCTCTACTACAAATGGTGCAACTCCAATCGACTGGCCACATCGTTCAAATTCCAAACATGTGTTTGCCTAAAATATTGTTTTAGAAGTGATAGAAGGACACTCTTTCTGAAGAACTCTGGAATTCATTACATGTCATGAAAGACTTTGGTAAGAAGGTGCTCATGTTCTATGAGCAAAGCAGAATTGCAATAGCTCAAAAGAAACATGAAATATACAAAATTAGCAAGATTTCCACTCTAAATGTTCACGTAGACTATTTGTGGCCTTCCTGTCCTTCTGAGCTCATATTGGTCTGATCAAGCACAGATGGACACATTGTACTTTTACCCCAGAATAGTGATGTCATTTTGGACAAAGCATAGCAACCAATGAAGAAAGCTCTTGTAGTAGAGATGGAGAATAATGATGGATATTCAGATAAAATTAGTGGTAGTGAGAATAGAAAGGAGACAATCCATTCAAAGATGAGAAAAGAAAGAAAATGGCAGAGAACGGATGAACAAGCATTTATAGAACACGTACTATGTTCTAAGCACTGTGCTAAGTATTTTATAAGTTCTATTTCAATTGACCCTACAAACCTGAAAACTAAGAGATAGCATTACCCCTATTTTATAGTTAAAAGAATGAGGTAAATCAAAGTTAAGTGATGGAAATGTGCTATCTCTCACTTTCTGTTTTTCTGCTCCTTTTTGTCTTGAATTCCAGACCACTAATTCCTTGAATCTGTTCTTATTTTTCTTTATAACTGTTCTGATAGAATTGCTTTCCAAGGTACCTGAAGAAGGAAAAGATACTGAAAGTAAGATGGAACAAGTGGAACACAATAGATATACAAAAAAAGTAAATAATTATGGGTAACTCTGTGTTTGATAAATATAGAGATTGAAACTTGTGGAATAATAATTCACTATTTGGTAAAAAAAAAATTGTTGGGAAAAGGCAGTTTGATAGAAAGTAGGTATAGACTAATAATACCTTACACCATTTACCAAGATAAGATAAAAATATATACATTACCTAGATATAAAGGGAAATATCATAAGTAAATTAGAAGACCATAGAATTATGACCTGATTCATGTATAAGAGAACAAATAATGAAAAAACAGAGATCCATTATGAGATGTAAAATGGATAATTTTATTATATTAAGTTAAAAAGATTTTGTTCAAATAAAACTAATGTAACTGGGATTTGAAGGAAAACAGAAAATTAGGAGGACAATTTGAACAGTTTTTTAAATAAAGACTTCATTTTAGATACATAGAGAACTGAAAAAAATTTACAAAAATATAAGTCATTCCCCAGTTGATAAGTAGTCAAAGGATATGAACAGGTAGTATTCCTATGAAGAAATAAAAATCATTATTTAAAAATTTTAAATCATTATGGATCAGAGGAATTCTAATTAATAACAGATTCTACTTTATGTCTATCAAATTCACTAAAATGACTAAAGGAAAAATAACAAATATTGGAGAGGATGTGGAAAAATGGGATATTAATACATTAATGGTGGAATTGTGAACTGATCCAACCATTTTGGAAAACTCAAAAAGTTATAAATACTTTTTGATTTATTTATTGATTAAAGAAAAGAAGAGGATATGGGCTTGATATTATTTCTGGCCTTTTTGCCTTCTGAATTATAGTTTCATCCAAACTACAAATCCCTTTACCTCATTATAGCATCTTCTCTTGCCATAAGCAACAAATCATTTCTTTTATAAATAAGGAAACAGTCACTTCACATTTCTGGAACACTGTTTTCTTATTTACAAAAGAAAGGTTTTGCATTGCATAATATCTATGTTTTTTATTATATTAATTATTTATATCTATGATAGCACAGAATGGGCCAGGAGAACTCATGAAAGCAGATATAAAAAAAAAGATAATGAATAAATGAGACAAAGTAATAAGTAAGTAGATGAGCTCCTAATCTTTGTTCAAGTTCTTCTCTTCCTAATTTTACATGCTTATGTCCTTTCTTCTGGCCTTCACTGATGTCTTCATGCTATATTCTCCAATACCACTGTCCTATATTCTTAAGTTCCTTCTTCTCCATTTTCTTTCATTTGCACACTTCATGTTCCATATGTTAGCTATTGTATGTAAGATCAGGATAAGACCACATAGTCACTGTGTTAGAGAATCCAAATAGATATGAATAGTGTGCTCTATAATTGCCTTACATGGATATAGGAGAGGGTTCATGGGGGAAAAATGTATTTAAGGAAGAAAAAGTGTTCCAGACCTCACGCTCAAAAGACACAAAATAGGCAGAAAATGATAGCAAATTTGAAGAAAAAAGAGATGATGAAATATAAATGAAGGCAATCGCCAAACCAATATGAGGGAAAGAGAATTATATTTGAGAATCTTCTTTCAAGAAAAAGACTAGAAAATGCATACTCTTGCAACAAATGAGATCTAAGGCCTTATATGGCATTTAGAAAAAAGGGTATCAATGGTGGTGCTTTTGTTATTAGCCCCAGTATCTACTCTGCTTAATTGGAAAAGAGACTAGATATTTGAGGGTGGGGACAAGTATTCTGACTAATATTTCAAAGTCATTCCTACACTCCACCATAAGAGAGCAATATTTCACAATACAAAAATTTATGACCTGTGGTTTTAATGTGATGATTTCTCCGCCTCGCTTCTGCTTTTTCTCTTCTTTTCTCCAAAGTGAAGACCCAGAAGGAGGCTGATATCATAGATTAGAAAGACAGTTGTAAAACCAAAAACAAGAATGTTTGTTTAAAATTAGGAGCAACGAGAGTAGTATCTGCTTTCTGTATCCTGGAGGAGAACTGGATCTAAGGAAGGAATTGCCCCATTAGTAGACAAGTCATAATCTTTTTTCTTGCTTCAATGATTGGGGTCCTATACTCTTCGGTGAGGAAAATGTCCCTGATCAATGTCTATATTTTTTTCACTTTAATAGCATTTCTAATCTCTCTCTCTCTCTCTCTCTCTCTCTCTCTCTCTCTCTCTCTCTCCTCTAACAAGTGATTTGTACAGAGTATAATTAGTATACTTGGTTTTTTAGGAGACACTTACGGAAATTCAGTGAACCAAACAGAGGAACAAGTCACTCTTCTTGAGGGTTTGAATCACTCAAGTATCTCTGACAAGAAAATTCTAAAATGAGTCATGAAGAGTCAGACACTTCTGAGAAATAGCAACAAATTCTACCTGATATTTTTCATTCTGCCTTTGGGGTCAAATAGAAAAGTCTAATTTCTTTATAAAGCTTTTTAAATAATTGAAATCAGACATCATATCACCATTGAGTTTTCTCTTGTCCAGGCTGAATATTTCACACTTCCTTCAAATGATAACTGAATGTAATTTCTCAAGGTCTTTTGTCATCCTGGTTGTCCTCCTCAATGTACATTTAAGTTTATCAATGTCCTTCTTACTCTAATACATAGAATCGAATAAAATGCTACAGATAGAGTCTGAATAAGATAGATTAAAGAGGAACTATCAGTTTTTTGTTCCTAAAAACTACATTGCAATATATTCCAATATCATGTGACATTTTTACTTCCACCTCATAGTGCTGAACAGGAGTGCATTGGAGCAAGCTTGAAGAGCAGATTATTAAATTTTTAGTATGAGCATTTACATCTTGAGAATTGACAAATTATAAATCAGGATTTGATTTAGTATTCTAGATAGATAAATATAGAAACTTAAGAAAATAATGAGGAATACATTAATAATACAGATTAAATGATTAAATTTAAAAGTATGTTGAACTTCCTTTTCTAAGAGCCAGTTGTAAAATATCTACCAGCACATCCCTGCTGCTGACTCAGACTGAGTTTGTAATAAATTAAAATTTCTTTGAAATATCATCTCATCTATCAGTTGCTAAAATGATAAGAGGGGAAAATGATAAATGTTACAAAACTATTACACTACTGGTGGAGCTGTGAACCAATCCAACCATTCTGGAAAGTAATTTGAAATTTTGTTCAAAGGGCTACAAACTACACATACCCTTAACCCATCAGTACTACAACTAGGTCTATATCCCAAAGAGATCAAAGAATAACGAATAATGTAAATTTACAAAATTTATAAAACTATTTATAGGGTATCTTTTTTATGGTGCAAATAATTGGAAATTGAGGGGATGTCCATCAATTAAGGAATGACTGAACAATTTGTAATATATGATTGTAATGTAATACTATTATGTTATAAGGATTTATGAGCAAGATGCTTTCAGAAAAACCTGGAAAGGCTTATAAGAACTAGTGAAAAGTAAAGTGAGCAGAACCAGGAAAACATTGCACACAATAGCAGCAATACTGTATGATCATTTTATTTGTGAATGATTCAGCCATTCTCATTAATATAGTGATTTAAGATAATTTTAAAGGACTGATGATCCTCCAGAGACAGAACTGCATAGAGTTTAAATGCAGATTGAAACATACTTTTTTAAACTTTATCTTTCTTAGTTTTTTTTTTTTTGATCTGTGTTTTCTTTCACAACATGACTAATTTAAAAATATGTTTTCTGTGATTTTATGTGTATAATCTATATTAAGTTTCTTGCCTTTCCAATGAGGAGTAAGAGTAGGAAAGCAAGGAGAGAATTTGGAACTCAAATTAAAAAAAAGAATACTAAAATTTATTTTATATGTAAGTAGAAAAATGAATAATACTTGCCTTTCTCCAGCATTTTGGTAACTTTCCCCCTTTCCATTTTCTATCAAATATTACTGACAGTGACTTAACAAACGTATCTGCCAACTCTGGCAGCACCTGAGGATGTAGATTATTCACACCAGAGAACTCAAATCCATGAAGTTCACTAGAAGCTTTCCCACTACTGATAACTTAAGATATAATTTATTTAATTGGAAAAATAATCCGAAAAGTGGTGTTCATATATATGGCATTTTAATTTTGGCCAAAAGAGGACAATGTTTCCAAGAAACCCTTACACTTAAGTCAATACATTACTTATACTGATTTAGTTTCCGGCTTGGCAAATATCTTTTGGAATCAGTTGTCACAGATGCTACATGCCCAGAGTGATGCTATACCTCATTCAGGTCTTACAGACTGTTCAGAGGCTCTTGCTGAAGGCAGAAGGCATTAAGAACCTCCTGAGAGCCCATTAACCAGCCTGTGGATGCTATTAACCTGTGAGTTTGGCTTTTTTCATGATATCCTCACAGGGAGGCTTACTGGTTCGGAAGCTCTCTGCCAGGAGGGAAATATTTCCTCTTTATTCTTAGAAATGCTCCAGTCAAGATCAGACATGTTTGTAAGCTGCTGAAGCATTTATGATGCTTAGGGAGAGTTTCACTAGCATGACAGGAACAACAAAAAAAAACCATTGCATTTGTGAGAATGTGCATATCTCACGAGTCTCCTCATTCTCCCATTCTTTTTCTGAACAAGTCTAATCAGCTACCAAATGAAACAAAGTCCCTGAGCATCCAGAGGAAAAATCCTTTATGATGATTTGTTATGCTTTTTATATACCTCACACTGACACAGGATAGGTTCCATTCTCTTGTTCATTGTAGTTAAGAACTGGGAAATGAAGAGTCTGGCAAATGTTGTATAAGAAAAACCAGCACAGTTGTTTGCTTGTCATGTCTTACCTTCCCAGAGATTTAACCACCTACTTGAATGCTAGGATGGCACTATATTCCCTGACATCAACACTCTGAACACAAACTATGTGAGCTCTAGATACATAGTTCCTTTCATGGGACTCTTGGCAACGATAAGGAAACATTTTTCTAGAACTCTTTATCCACAAAGAGAAACAAAAGATGCTCCAAATTTTAAGATGGCTCTACTACTGTGAAAAATTCACCAAAAATTCAAACTTATCTCATGCCAAAGTATTTCTCCTGAAATAAGGAAGTCATATAGATTTTGGGAACCTTTCAATTATTTCCTAAACTTCCATTCAGTTGATGTAGAAACTTTAGCATCCAAAATTCTGCAAAGTAGACAAGTCTTAAATTAATTAATAAGTTAATGAAAAGACATAATATATCTAAGCCAATAGAAGCAAAATTTTCATCTTCTTCCAAGCCCAACTGGTTATATATGCTTCCATATAAAAATAGTTCTTTTTTCTCATCAGATCAAATCTATCATCTTAAAATTTCACACTGATTACAACTCTTCACAATTAAACTTTGCCCAAGAAGATGAAGTTTTTCCACATTTTCATTAGATCATTATCTCAAACCTGACCTGTGTCTCTGATTAATGTATCTCTGAGAATAATTTTCAGAGCCCCATTACTTTTAAAGCCTTCTTTTTTTATATTGTCCCTCAACCCAAACGTTAAAGTTTAGATTTTTAGAGGAGGAAAGTAAACTCATGTCTTAATGGATCTGAAGCCAACTTTTATTCACTATGCTATGCTACCTTGATTGTGTGTACATTTTAAAACCACTATCTGAGATTCCATTAGTATGGATATTCCTTTACAGTATAAATTATACTTCCTTTTAGTAGTGCCTAAGGAGATACACAAGAAAAGAACAAAAAAATTTATTTCTACTCTCCAGTATCCTATGACTATAAAACACAAATGTATATCCATCCAGCCAAGCCCCTCAACAAACACATGAAATTATCTAAAACAATCAAAAATACCTTAATAAATTCAAAATAAGGTGTGTATGTATATGACATACTTCTGTAGCTCCTGTTTCTGGTGAAGCTGAGTCTGGGAGTTTGAGTTTGGGAGGTTTGAATTACATACAACTAAAATTATTCAAATGTCTGACCTAATTCCAACATTAATACAGTGAGCTACTCAGCACAGAAAGACATCAGAGTATCTGAGGAGGTCAGAAAAATAGAGCAGGTTAAACCTTCTTTGCCAATCAGTATTTGTCCATGAGTAGTCTTTGTACTCCCAGCCTGAACAACATGAGGACATCCAGTCTCAGATGGATGATAGATGTGTGTGTGTGTGTGTGTGTGTGTGTGTGTGTGTGTGTGAAAGAGAAAATATAAGTGAATAAAGAAAACTGAACCAATGAAAGAATAAAATCAAAATAATATTTAACTGCATGTATGTAAAAGTTATGAGAAGAGGGTGAATGCAGGCCAGAGTTTTTAATCAGAGGATCCATGGCACGGTGGAAAGAATACTGGAGCTAGTACCCAAATTTACACAAAAGACTTAGGTAGACATCCTTGTTCTATCACTCAGTTTCTGTATGAATTCAGGCAAATCACTTATCCATGTCTGTTAGTCAGTCTGTTTATCTATCTATCTATGTATATATTTATCTATCTTTCATCCATTCATTCATCTATCTATCTTATCTATCTAGGAATCTGTCTATTGAGCTATTGATTGATCAATCTATTTAGTAAATTCTGACCAGAGACAGGCTGTTGCATGGTTATAAGTGTATCCTGAGATGGATGAGATTTTCTTCTACAGCTGATAGCTCTACTTGTTATATTTTTCTTTAATGTTAATAATCATCACTAAATGACCATCACTTTAGCTGCATTTAATCACCAAAAATCAATTAATTTTTAGAAAGGGGCATTTACTTGTAAATTACAGCAAGAATAGAAATATGACTCTTTACTCCCCAAACTTCCTCTCCACACACTCTTTCCCTGTCTCTGGAAAAAATAAAATTTAACCCTCATTTTTTGTCCATTAGTTGCATCCAATTCTTCACAATCCCATTTGGAGTTTCCTTAGTGAGGATGCCAGAGTGGTTTGCCAGTTCCCTCTCCAAGTCATTTTTGCAGATGAAGAAACTGAGGCAAAAAGTGTGAAGTGACTTGTTCAGCGTCACTCAGCTAGTAAGAATCTGAAGCTGGATTTGAACTTAGGCCCTCCTG